>NW_006787833.1:1964947-2005939 GCF_000442215.2 Lipotes vexillifer | reverse complement strand
CCGCGCGCGGGAAAAAAAAAAAAAAAAAAAAAAAAAAAAAAAAAAAATTAAAAAAAATTTTTAAAAAGGAGCGATGCAGGCAATTAAGATGTGCCAAAGAGAAGCCATAAAGCGCTTCCTTTAAGTAAAAAGGTGAACGTTCTCCACTTAATAAGGAAAGAAACAAAATCCTATGCCGAGGTTGCTAAGATCTGTGGTAAGAAGAAATCTCCTCTCTGTGAAATTGTGAAGAAGGAAAAAGAAAGCCGTGGTCGTTCTGCTGTCGCATCTCAAACTGCAAAAGTTAAAGCCACGGTGGGTGAGAAGTGCTTAGTTAAGATGGAAAAGGCATTAAATTTGTATCAATAAGATATTTTGAGAGAGAGAGAAACCACATTCACATAACTTTTATTATAGTTTATGGTTATAATTGTTCTATTTTATTATTAGTTATTGTTGTTAATCTCTGACTGTGCCTAATTTATAAATCCAGCTTTATGTATAGGAAAAAACATAGTATGTATAGGGTTCAGTACTCTCCGCGGTTTCAGGCATCCACTGGAGGGTCGTGGAACGTATGCCCCCCTGGATAAGCAGGGGAACCACTCTACAAAAATATTAAATAACAACAACAATGATAATACTAAGTAGCACATATTGAACACTTATTCTAGGCCAGGAATTCTTTTAATGGATTTACTTTAACTTATTCTTAACAAGTTAAGAAGTCTCTATCATATTATTAGCACAGTTTTACAGAAGAGTAATTTGAGACTTAGGGAGGCTCACCGATACATTCATTGAAGTTCACACAAGTACATAAGAGGTGAAGCTAGGTTACAGTGGTGCTGGGCAACAGAGCAATCTTAGACTATTTGAGGGGTAATGTGCACAATGACCTCAGTGACCGGCTGATATATAGGCAGAACTCTCTGTTTTTCTTAATCTCATTTATAATGGTTATTCTTTCTCGGTGGATGCGATCAAACAAAAATTTACATGACCATGGTGGTATCTGCAGAGTAACATTTAGAAGCAGAGACGGGAAAACTGGATTCGGAAGAAATAACGGCCACAGAAGAAAACTGACAATAGCTGAAACTCTAATCGGTTAATTCTAGTAGGACAGAAGTGAAAATGAAAAAAAAAAAAGAGAGGAGGGGACTCTTTTGTCAGTGCCCTATGGAAAACCGATCAAGAAATTAAACTGGTTCAATGGAATTCGTACAGGAAAATGATTTGTAGCCACATGCCCTTGGCATTCACCTTTCCAGAACAAAGGAACTGGCCAGGCTGCAAGCGACTATGATTCTTCTCTAGGGGCCTCCCTTGGCTGGGCCAGGGCATTTTCCTCAGTCCATGATGCACGGGAGTTGGATGGATAAGCAGGTACATGGGCTCACGTGGCTGCCTTCTTAGGGTGACTCTGAGACATGTACTTCCCCATCTCCCAGATTTCCCCAGCTAGACAGAGCCCGAAGTGCCCACCCTGTCAGCCTCTTGATGATAAACTTCCCTTCCCACATCTCTCTTCCCTACTCCCTTAGCAATGATTTTCTGGGGATATTTCTCAAACCACGTGCCTTCTTTTTTTTTTTTTGAACTTAATTAATTTTTTTATACAGCAGGTTCTCATTAGTTATCTATTTTATACATATTAGTGTATACATGTCAATCTCAATCTCCCATTCATCACACCACCGCCCTCTCCCCCCACCACTTCCCCCCTTGGTGTCTGTACGTTTGTTCTCTACATCTGTGTCTCACTCTCTGCCCTGCAAACTGGTTCATCTGTACCATTTTTCTAGATTCCACATATATGCGTTAATATACGATATTCATTTTTCTCTTTCTGACTTACTTCACTCTGTACGACAGTCTCTAGATTCATCCACGTATCTACAAATGACCCAATTTAGTTCCTTTTTATGGCTGAGTAATATTCCATTGTATATATGTGCCACATCATCTTTATCCATTCATCTGTTGATGGGCATTTAGGTTGCTTCCATGACCTGGCTATTGTAAATAGTGCTGCAGTGAACATTGGGGTGCATGTGTCTTTTTGAATTATGGTTTTCTCTGGGTATATGCCCAGGAGTGGGATTGCAGGGTCATATAGTAATTCTATTTTTAGTTTTTTAAGGAACCTCCATACTGTTCTCCATAGTGGCTGTATCAATTTACATTCCCTCCAACAGTGCAAGAGGGTTCCCTTTTCTCCACACCCTCTCCAGCGTTTGTTGTTTGTAGATTTTCTGATGACGGCCATTCTGACCGGTGTGAGGTGATACCTCTTTGTAGTTTTGATTTGCATTTCTCTAATAATTAGTGATGTTGAGCAGCTTTTCATGTGCTTCTTGGCCATCTGTATGTCTTCTTTGGAGAAATGTCTATTTAGGCCTTCTGCCCATTTTTGGATTGGGTTGTTTGTTTTTTTAATATTGAGCTGCATGAGCTGTTTATATATTTTGGAGATTAATCCTTTGTCTGTTGATTCATTTGCAAATATTTTCTCCCATTCTGAGGGTTGTCTTTTCGTCTTGTTTGTAGTTTCCTTTGCTTTGCAAAAGCTTTTAAGTTTCAGTGGGTCCCATTTGTTTATTTTTGTTTTTATTTCCATTACTCTAGGAGGTGGATCAACAAAGATCTTGCTGTGATTTATGTCAAAGAGTGTTCTTCCTATGTTTTCCTCAGAGTTTTATAGTGTCTGGTCTTACATTTAGGTCTCTAATCCATTTTGAGTTTATTTTTGTGTATGGTGTTAGGGAGTGTTCTGATTTCATTCTTTTACATGTAGCTGTCCAGTTTTCCCAGCACCACTTATTGAAGAGACTGTCTTTTCTCCATTGTATATCCTTGCCTCCTTTGTCATAGATTAATTGACCATAGGTACGTGGGTTTATCTCTGGGCTTTCTAGCCTGTTCCATTGATCTATATTTGTTTTTCTGCCAGTACCATATTCTCTTGATTACTGTAGCTTTGTAGTATAGTCTGGAGTCAGGGAGTCTGATTCCTCCAGCTCTGTTTTTTTTTACCTCAGGAATGCTTGGGCTATTAGGGGTCCTTTGTGTCTCCATACAGATTTTAAGATTTTTTTGTTCTAGTTCTGTAAAACTGCCATTGGTAATTTGATAGGGATTGCATTGAAACTGTAGATTGCTTTGGGTAGTACAGTCATTTTCACAATATTGATTCTTCCAATCCAAGAACATGGTATATCTCTCCATCTGTTTGTATCATCTTTATTTTCTTTCATCAGTGTCTTATAGTTTTCTGCATACAGGTCTTTTGTCTCCCTTAGGTAGGTTTATTCCTAGGTATTTTATTCTTTTTGTTGCATTGGTAAATGAGAGTGTTTCCTTAATTTCTCTTTCAGATTTTTCATCATTAGTGTATAGGAACGCAAGAGATTTCTGTGCATTAGTTTGTATCCTGCAAATTTACCAAATTCATTGATTAGCTCTAGTAGTTTTCTGGTAGCATCTTTAGGATTCTCTATGTATAGTATCATGTCATCTGCAAACAGTGACAGCTTTACTTCTTCTTTTCCGATTTGGATTCCTTTTATTTCCTTTTCTTCTCTGATTGCTGTGGCTAAAACTTCCAAAACTATGTTGAATAAGAGTGGTGAGAGTGGGCAACCTTGTCTTGTTCCTGACCTTAGTGGAAATGCTTTCAGTTTTTCGCCATTGAGGATGATGTTGGCTGTGGGCTTGTCATATACGGCCTTTATTATATTGAGGAAAGTTCCCTCTACACCTACTTTCTGCAGGGTTTTTATCATAAATGGGTGTTGAATTTTGTCAAAAGCTTTCTCTGCATCTATTGAGATGATCATATGGTTTTTCTCCTTCAATTTGTTAATATGGTTAATCACATTGATAGATTTGCGTATATTGAAGAATCCTTGCATTCCTGGAATAAACCCCACTTGATCATGGTGTATGATCCTTTTAATGTGCTGTTGGATTCTGTTTGCTAGTATTTTGTTGAGGATTTTTGCATCTATGTTCATCAGTGATATTGGTCTGTAATTTTCATTTTTTTGTAGTATCTTTGTCTGGTTTTGGTATCAGGGTGATGGTGGCCTCATAGAATGAGTTTGGGAGTGTTCCTTCCTCTGCAAGTTTTTGGAAGAGTTTGAGAAGGATGGGTGTTAGCTCTTCTCTAAATGTTTGATAGAATTCACCTGTGAAGCCATCTGGTCCTGGACTTTTGTTTGTTGGAAGATTTTTAATCACAGTTTCAATTTCATTACTTGTGATTGGTCTGTTCATATTTTCTGTTTCTTCCTGGTTCAGTCTTGAAAGGTTATAACTTTCTCAGAATTTGTCCATTTCTTCCAGGTTGTCCATTTTATTGGCATAGAGTTGCTTGTCGTAGTCTCTTAGGATGCTTTGTATTTCTGTGATGTCTGTTATAACTTCTCCTTTTTCATTTCTATTTTTACTGATTTGAGAACTCTCCCTCTTTTTCTTGATGAGTCTGGCTAATGGTTTGTCAATTTTTTCTTCTCAGAGAACCAGCTTTTAGTTTTATTGATCTTTGCTATTGTTTTCTTTGTTTCTATTTCATTTATTTCTGCTCTGATGTTTATGATTTCTTTCCTTCTGCTAACTTTGGGTTGTGTTTGTTCTTCTTGCTCTAGTTCCTGTAGGTGTAAGGTTAGATTGTTTGAGATTTTTCTTGTTTCTTGAGGTAGGCTTTGCTATAAACTTCCCTCTTAGAACTGCTTTTGCTGCATACCATAGGTTTTGGATCATCGTGTTTTCATTGTCATTTGTCTCTAGGTATTTTTTGATTTCCTCTTTGATTTCTTCAGTGATCTCTTGGTTATTTAGTAACGTATTGTTTACTCTCCATGTGTTTGTGTTTTGCACATTTTTTCCCCCTGTAATTGATTTCTAATCTCATAGCCTTGTGGTCAGAAAAGATGCTTGATATGATTTCAATTGTCTTAAATTTACTGAGGCTTGGTTTGTGACCCAAGATGTGATCTATCCTGGAGAATGTTCCATGAGCCCTTGAGAAGAAAGTGTAATCTGCTGTTTTTGGATGGAATGTCCTATAAATATCAATTAAGTCTATCTGGTCTGTTGTGTCATTTAAAACTTGTGTTTCCTTGTTAATTTTGTTTGGATGATCTGTCCATTGGTGTAAGTGAGGTATTAAAGTCCCCTACTATTACTGTGTTACTGTCGATTTCCTCTTTTATAGCTATTAGCAGTTGCCTTATGTATTGAGGTGCTCCTGTGTTGGCTGCATAAATATTTACAATTGTTATATATTCTTCTTGGACTGATCCCTTGATCATTATGTAGTGTCCTTCTTTGTCTCTTGTAATAGTCTTTATTTTAAAGTCTCTTTTGTATGACATGAGAATTGCTACTCCAGCTTTCTTTTGATTTCCATTTGCATGGAATATTTTTTTCCATCCCCTCACTTTCCGTCTGTATGTGTCCCTAGGTCTGAAGTGGGTCTCTTGTAGACAGCATATATACAGGTCTTGTTTTTGTATCCATTCCGTGAGTCTGTGTCTTTTGGTTGGAGTATTTAATCCATTCCTGTTTATTTAAGGTAATTATCAATATGTATGTTCCTATTACCATTTTCTTAATTGTTTTGGGTTTGTTTTTGTAGGTCCTTTTCTTCTCTTGTGTTTCCCACTTAGAGAAGTTCTTTTAGCATTTGTTGTAAACCTGGTTTGGTGGTGATGAATTCTCTTAGCTTTTGCTTGTCTGTAAAGCTTTTGATTTCTTCATCAAATCTGAATGAGATCCTTGCTGGGTAGAGTATTCTTGGTTGTAGATTCTTCCCTTTCATCACTTTAAATATGTCATGCCACTACCTTCTGGCTTGTAGAGTTTCTGCTGAGAAATCAGCTCTTAACCTCATGGGAGTTCCCTTGTATGTTATTTGTCGTTTTTCCCTTGCTGATTTCAACGATTTTCCTTGTCTTTAATTTTTGCCAATTTGATTGACTATGTGTCTTGGCATGTTTCTCCTTGGGTTTATTCTGTATGGGACTCTCTGCACTTCCTGGACTTGGGTGGCTATTTCCTTTCCCACCCAATAAGTTTTAGACTATAATCTCTTCAAATATTTTCTCGGGTCCTTTCTCTCTCTCTTCTCCTTCTGGGACCCCTATAATGTGAATGTTGGTGCGTTTAATGTTGTCCCAGAGGTCCCTTAGGCTGTCTTCATTTCTTTGCATTCTTTTTTCTTTATTCTGTTCCGCAGCAGTGAATTCCACCATTGTGTCTTCCAGGTCACTTATCCGTTCTTCTGCCTCAGTTATTCTGCTATTGATTCCTTCTAGTGTAGTTTTCATTTCAGTGATTGTATTGTTCATCTCTGTTTGTTTGTTCTTTAATTCTTCTAGGACTTTGTTAAACATTTCTTGCATCTTCTCGATCTTTGCCTCCGTTCTTTTTCCGAGGTCCTGGATCATCTTCACTGTCATTATTCTGAATTCTTTTTCTGGAAGGTTGCCTATCTCCACTTCATTTAGTTGCTTTTCTGGGGTTTTATCTTGTTCCTTCATCTGGTACATAGCCCTCTGCCTTTTCATCTTGTCTTTCTGTGAATGTGGTTTTTGTTCCACAGGTTGCAGGATTGTAGTTCTTCTTGCTTCTGCTGTCTGCCCTCTGGTGGATGAGGCTATCTAGTCAAACCACTTGTCTTCTAATCCTTGTCTCAGTGTCTGCTCTAAAAGAACCCAACCTGAGACACAATAATTCTTGTTAAAAATGTTTTTTTAAAAATGGACTCAAATGGCTTCAGGATTAAAATCACAGTCAAAAGTCAAGCAACCTAAGTGTCCATCAACTGATGAACGGATAAAGAAGAAGTGGTATGTGTGTATATATATATATGTGTGTGTGTGTGTGTGTGTGTGTGTGTATACACACACACACACACACACACAATGGGATATTACTTTGCCATACAAAAGAATGAAATATTGCCATTTGCAGCAACGTGGATGGACCTAGAGATTATCATACTGAGTGAAGTCAGACAGAGAAAGACGAATATTATATGATCTCACTTATATATAGAATCTAAAAAATAATACAAACGAATTTATGTATTGAGGCAAATCAGAAACAGGCTCACAGACATAGAAAACAAATGTGTTGTTACCAAAGGGGAAAGGGATGGAGGAGGAATAAATTAGGAGTGTGGGATTAACAGATACATGCCATTATACATAAAATAAACTACAAGGATATACTGTATAGCACAGGGAACTACATTCAATATCTTGTAATAACAATCAGGACCAGCCCCAGGCTCCACGAGGAGCCTCCAGGGAGCCAGCACTTGGCCAGGTGGGCCCCTGACGTCCTGGGCTGGAAGCCCTGGGCCATTTAATTGAGTCACTTTGCTGTACACCTGAAGCTAACAGACTTCAATATAAAAAGTTTTTTAAAAGTCTCTTGTTTATAGATACAGAATCAGATTCAGATCATAGGCTCAAGACTGGACTCCAAAGCTCCATATTTTAAAAGATGTGCATGCTAATGTTTAATAAGTCAAATGAAGGTCATCTGAGGAGCTCTGTCGTCTGTGAGATTAAGGAAGACTATTAAGTAAAGGGCTACAACTTGACCATCTATGATTCATGGAATAAAATATTCTTTTCCAAGGGTTCAAATCTTTGAAGGCAGAAGTCAGTTTCTGAGTCTACCAATTTTTAAAATCACATCAGAATTTCAAGTTTTGCAACAATTTTCACATTTTTTTTTTTCTGTTACATTCGTCTTTCCCAGCACATCAGTGCTATGTCAGAGGAAAAAGAGCTACTGATTTGAAGAAACACAAACTCTGTTCTTCCTGTATAATCCTGGACTTAATTATTTAGACAAATATAACACAGGTGGCACTTGGCCTGATCTGTATCTATTGACATGACACACAGACAGGAAAGTTCCGTTATGAAACTGATTCAAGGGAATCATGTGGTTTGTTTTTGTCTCCAAATAAGGTGAAATGTTTGTATCTTGAGATTAGACACTTTATAAATAACAGAAGAATTGTAAGAATTGACTCTTTGGAAATGGCCAAGAAAATGAGACTATAAACTCTTCCAGGGCAGGAATCTTTCCTCGGGTTTGCTTATCACAAAGACTTTATAGAGTGGTAGGGGTTGAAATAAATGAAGAAAGAAATAATCTTTGTATCCACGGCACCAGGCACAGTGCCAGAGACAGGGCAGGGACTTTATAAATACCTGTGAAATAGGAGGATAAGTAATCATGAGATAATATACTAAAGAAGAGAGAGATGAGGAAAATGTAACAGTTTTTAAGACAGGCTAATGTCAACTACAATCAAGTTCTGCTGAATTTTGGCATGTGCACTTGAAGGTGTTGGGAGAGAAATGCATACACACACAGAGGCTCCAGATTCAGAGGCTGCATCATGATCAGACTGTCATTACAGAGAAGTTGAGAGCCACCCTCCTCATGGTCAAGAACAGCACACCTTTTTCTTTGGGAACTCTGAGTCCTAGGCCTCCGGATGGGAATTTTCCTACTCTGGAGAAATCAAATAACTGGCGAAACAGGCCACACTTCCTTTTTTCATGAGAACGTGGCCACAGTTATTCAGAGGCCAAGAAAACAGTTATCTACCACCAGAAGTATGTTTGTCTTTTGAGACACCACCTTGGTATTGTGCCTGCTGGAAAAGGCCAGAAGCATTTATGCTCAGGACCTTAAAGTTATCAGATTTCTCTAGGGGAGGAGAATGGATCTGCTGATCTGTATTTCTAACCAATTTGTCTTTCCAGAATATGTGATTTGCTTTGATAAGTGCTATGTGGTTTCTATATATATATATATATATATATATATATATATATATATATATATATATATATATATGCTGTTATGTTCCATATATATACATACATATATTTGAGTATATAGATGTATATACACATATGTGACTCTCTATATACACACATATGTATATATATACACATATATATACACACACACACGATTTTTTAAAATCTTGCATAATTCTGCCATGCTTAGGAATTTCCCCCCCCCCCCACCTCGGGACTTTTACTGTATTCTTTTTATTTTTATTTTATTGGCATATAGTTGATTTACAATGTTGTGTTAGTTTCAAGTGTACAGCAAAGTGATTCAGTTATACATATATTCATTCTGTTTTAGATTTTTTTCTCGTATAGGTTATCACGGAATATTGAGTAGAGTTCCCTGTGCTCTACAGTAGGTCCTTGTTGGCTGTTTATCTTAAATACAGTAGTGTGTGTATGTTCACATCAAGGAATTTCAACGATAATCTGATGACAGAGTTTGGTGCTAATATTTGTATTCATAACTGTGAACTTTCTCCCTCACTTTGAGACAACAGGTCTTATACTTTTATCTAATGTTTACTTTCCTTTCTTATAGAAACTTCTTAAAAGCACATTCTGAAAACAAGCAAACAAAAACTTTGCCTTTCTTTATACAAAGACATTTAGCCTTTTAATTTTTCCCTTGAAGAAACATTTGGCCACTAAAATTGGTTCTTTCCCCTTGATCAAAAACTGTTCTAAAAATGCTGGAGTCCTTTGTTATCACCTCACATTGCCCGAGAAACATAGTTTATTTTCCTTGGGGCTTTTGATGGAGCTGAGTACTTTTAAGGATACGAAAAGGGGACATTAGCATGAATGCAGGATCAGTTGGCAAGAAAAACTAACCCTAAAAAATGTGAGGTCATAGGAGATGTATTACACCTCTGTTTTGTATTTTATTTCACTAAAACCGTTGTTTTTAAACGAAGAAGAAGTAAAGAGCCAAGTCTCTAAAGTGGTACTTGGACTGTAGGGTCTGATTTCATTAATCTCTGAAAGAAATTTTAGAGTTGAAAGAAGTTCAATGTGAAAACATCAGCTTTGTTCTGAGTGTGGATTTGAGGTCTGGGCCTAGGTAGCAGGGGGCAGAAAGGAGAGAATGGAAACTTCATGGAAGGGGGCAGATGGGAGGGGAAGACAGCAGGAAGAGTGATGACAGGGTTAGATGAATGAGTCTCTGCCAGAGGCGTTTCATGGGGGGAAGCCTCCGCGGTCACCCAAGCACTGACATTTCATCAGCTGTGAGCCTTCTTACCTGCTACCTTCTTTCTTCCTACTTCTTACTCTCTCATCTTCTTAAGAAATATACGAGCGCTGGTCTCTTGCTCAAAATGCCATCAAACTCCTCCTTTTAAATTTTGGAGTTAAAAGACATTTACTATTTCAGAATAATTCTGGACAGTGAGATGTGCTATAAAGAGCTTCCAAATAAATGAGAAACATGGGAATGTGAAACTAAGAGTTGTATGAAAAGATAATGATGACTCAAGGGCTTCCCTGGTGGCGCAGTGGTTAAGGATCCACCTGCCAATGCAGGGGACACGGGTTCGAGCCCTGGTCCGGGAAGATCCCACATGCCACGGAGCAACTAAGCCCGTGAGCCACAACTACTGAGCCCGTGTTCCACAACTACTGGAGCCCGCGCGCCTAGAGCCCGTGCTCCACAACAAGAGAAGCCACTGCAATGAGAAGCCCGTGCACCTCAATGAAGAGCAGCCCCCACTCGGTGCGACTAGAGAAAGCCCGTGCACAGCAACGAAGACCAAATGCAGCCAAAAATAAATAAATAAATTTATATTAAAGAAAAAGATAATGATGACTCCAAAGGAAAGCACCCCCCTTCAGCATGACCCCCCAAATGTAGAAATCACAAAGGAATTTGAAGATTGAAACTTCTTTTTAAAAGCTGAAGCAAGTTCAAAAGAGAAGTGAAAGAAAACAGAAGATGTTTACAATGCAGACCTCTGATCAAATGGGAATATTTTTCAATGCTTTCAAGAATGTCTGGCACCTATGAAAACATAAATGTTAGTTATTATTATTAACCCTATTTTATGACAGACTCATACAAATTAATAAAACTATAAATAGTCCAATAAAAAGATAATAAACAGGCAATTCATGTGAAATTAAATAGCTGTGACCAATAAGTATATGAAAAGATGTTCAACCTCATTACTCATCAAAGGATTACAAATGGAAGAAACAATGAGATATCATTTTTGACCTTTGAAGTTTGCAAGGGTGAAAAGGTTAGTATTAGGCAGAAAGAAGAGAACCAAAAAATCATACGCCCTGTTTGAGGGAATATAAATTGGCACAGTTTTCTTAGAAGGTGCTTTGTTGGTATGTAGGACAATGCAAACCTTTGGCCCAGAATTTGCACTTCTAGGAATTTATCCTGAGGCTATACTGGACAGCTGTGCAGAGATGTATCCAACAAAAGCTAACCTTCTAAACATTTTAAGTATATGCATTTCATTGCTACAACAATCCCATGTGGTAGATACCTTAATTATCCCCATTTTAAAATGGGGAAAATGAGGTTCTGAAAAATTAAACATAGTAATTGGCAAGGCCAAGTTTTAAACCCAGGCAGTCTGGCTGTTACCTATTTTTGTCCCAGTGCTCCCCAGGAGCATAGCTACAGGCTACCTTTAAAAGAATCTTAAAATTCAGGTGTATTTTACATACAGTAAATTTCATCCTTAAAAAATATCCTAATATGTGGAATCTACAAAAAGAGTACAAAGGAACTTATCTACAAAACAGAAATAGAGTTACAGATGTAGGAAACAAACTTATGGCTACCAGGGGGTAAGTGGGGGAGGGATAAATTGGGAGATTGGGATTAACATATACCTACTACTGTATATAAAATAGATAACTAATAAGGACCTACAGTATAGCACAAGGAACTCTACTCCATACTCTGTGGTGACCTATATGGGAACAGAAACTAAAAAAGAGTGGATATATGTATATGTATAACTGAGTCACTTTGCTGTACAGCAGAAACTAACACAACATTGTAAATCAACTATACTCCAATAAAATTTTTTTAAGAAGTACCCTATTCTCAGAGCTTTGATAAATTCATCTGGTTGTGTAACTACCAACACAACCAAGATACAGGATAACTCCATCATCCCAGAATGTCCCCCATTCACTTTCTAGTCAAGCCCGCTCCCACCCCTAGCCCCCTGCATCCTCTAATCTGTTTTCCAGAATGTCTCATAGATGGAGGCATACAGTATGTAGCCTTTTTTTTTGGTTTACCTTGTCTGGCCTTTTCTCTTTATTTTTTATTTTTTTAAATTTGTTTTATCGGAGTGTGGTTGATTTACGATGTTGTGTTAATTTCTGCTGTAGAGCAAAGTGACTCAGTTATGCATATATTCATATTCTTCTCCATTATGGTTTACCACAGAATATTGAATGTAGTTCCCTGTGCTGTACAGTAGGACCTTGTTGTTTACCCATCCTGTGTATACTAGTTGCATCTGCTAATCTCAAACTCCCAATCCCCTCCTCCCCCACCCCTCCCCGGCCACCATAAGTCTGTTCTCTGTGAGTCTGCTTCTGTTTCATGGATAAGTTTGTTTGTGTCACATTTTAGATTCCACATATAAGTGATATCATATGGTATCTGTCTTTCTCTGACTTACTTCCCTTAGTAGGATAATCTCTAGGTCCATCCATGTTGCTGCAAATGGCATTATTTCATTCTTTTTTATGGCTGAATAGTATTCCATTGTATGTATGTGCCACATCTTCTTTACCATTCATTTGTCAATGGACATTTTGGTTGTTTCCACATCTTGGCTATTATAAATAGTGCTGCAATGAACACTGGGGTGCATGTATCTTTTTGAATGATAGTTTTTCCCGGTTATGTGCCCAGGAGAGGGATTGCTGGATCCTATGGCAACCCTATTTTTAGTTTTTTTGAGGAACCTCCATACTGTTTTCCATAGTGGCTGCACCAATAGTATGTACCCTGTTGGATCTGGCTTCTTTCACTGAACTTAGTGCATTTGAGATTCATCCACGATCTTGTATGTGTCAGCAGTTCATTCCTTTTTAATGCTGAGTCGTACCCCACTGGCTCATGGTTTGTTTATCCACCCCTGGCTAAGGGGAGCTTGCATTGTTTCCGGTTTTTGGAAAGCCACTATAAACATCTGTGTACAGGTTTTTGTACCTATAGGCCGATTTTGATTTGTAAATTCTCTCTCATTGAATCTCTGTAATCTCTTTGAAGCCCTCTTTTAAATGCAGTGTTCTATTTCAAGTGGGAAATTCCTGAATAGAGGGTAGAAATTTAGGAGTTCTAACTTCCAGTTTACTTTGCCGCTGGCTTCCTAATGACTCTGGACCAGTCGCTCTTGGTTGCCAAATCTCTGGTGAGGTCTTCAAGGTTCTCCAGATGAGAAAGCCAAGAGCTCAGTAGAATTGGTTGGGGTCACGTGACTGTACTTTCTCGGCTCTGACTTACAACCCAGGACTGGGCTTTGCCTCTTGAGTCAGCTGGGCTCCTGCAGAGTTTGTGTCTCGTCTTGCCTCCTTTATGGGACAGTTTCTGGCATTCTCCCTGGCTTAACCAGAGCTGGACATCACACTGGCCCACTTCCATGACTCAGCTCCCTGAGCTCCACATCCATAGACTTCTGGCTTCTGTCTTGGCATTGCTCATGCTCACAGCCCACAGCATCTCCTCCAGACCCTCCTCATCCCTGTCCCGGCTCCATCTCTGCTAAGCCCCTTCCCACAGCATTTTAAAGGTGAAGGGGGGGGGGTGGTTGTCAAGTATAGCTGTTTACCTAGACCCACCCAGGGTCTGCTCACTTTCATAAAAGGATGATTTTAAGAGAAACGACAGGATTAAAGATAACTGTGTAAAATGATGGGGTTAAAGATGCTGTGTCAATATGGCAATGCTGACTTGTAAGTGGGTTACGAAATTGGCTTAAGAGTTTGGCACTGGAAAAACAGCTCATGTCTGTGGGAAGCAGGCATTTAGATAAGTCTCCTTGAATTTGGTAAATGTGTTTATCTAAAAATAGACAGAGGCTGCCTTTCCTCCTTGCTTTTTTATTGCAACATGTAAAATATTACTGAGGGGAGGGTTATGAGTTGAGGAAGAAAATGTTTGAAAAAAAAATGCGTGATTTTATTCCAGAAAGTAATAATCCTAACAGTCTGTCTGAAAGGCTTCCAAATGAACTCTGAAGGAAAACATTTATGAGTTGGATTGTGGTATTAGGTTGCAACATTCTAATTTACTGAGACTTTATTTTCTTTTTTTAAAAATCCCACAAAAAATAAGAGTGAACTATCAAATGATAAGTCTGCCTTATGAAAATTGTTTTCTGTGTGTTATTAGCATCCTGTGGCTGTAAGCATCACCCCTTTCCCCCTACCATTGCTTGATGCTTTGCTAGTTGCGTTTCATGTCACTGGATCAAAGGCATTTCACTTGATCCTTGTTGTGGCCACATTTACAATATGTGTGCTGTCCAGTCAGTTGCTAAAAGTCTTGGAGAAAAGTTTGTTTCTTTTCGACCAGCCTCATTTATAAGTGGCTGACTACTGGGAATGATTTCACAGTCTCCAGAAGAGTCTGGTATTGAGGCCGAAAAGTTGGCCTCTGTGCACAGGTGCTGAATCAAATCTCGGAGACAGAGTTTTGGGTAGTTTTATTGCTTTGCCAGGCAAAGGGGGGCACAGCAGGCTCATGCCTTCGAAAACTGTATGTCCCAACCCCATTTATAGCAGTGGTTCAAGGGCGGGGTTGCTGATAAGGATCAGGGCCTGAATTCCTTTAATCTGGCCTCAGGTGGTCTTCTGGGGAGCTTCTGTGATTCTCAAGGTTATCAAACTGTGACCTTCTCTCTGGAACATCTTCCATTTGTTGGGGGTTTTAGTTCTGTGGAAGAGCTCAAAGATATTGTCATGTGTATCCCTTGAGGCGGAACCAGGACCCTGCCCCAAGGCTGCACTATTGTTTCTTGACAGCTCCTCCCTTGTCTCTGCATCCACCCCCTTCACTGATCAACAACTGTTTGAACCTGCCCTTTGGAACTCAGGGAGGGTCATGGAGGCTGAAGTCTATTCCCTACAAACAGGAAACAGGGACACAGGAAGGCTTCTGTGCCCAGGAGCCCCACAGGATCCTGCTCGCTTTCAGTATGCCACAAGACACTACTCCCACATCCATCCTGATAGGGAAAATCCTATGATTAAAACCTTGAGGGACTTTAAAAGTTTGCTAAGTGATATGGACTGAATTGTATCCCCCATCCCCCAAAATTTGATGTTGAAGTCTTAATCTCTGGTACCTCGGAATGTGACTCTATTTAGAGAAATGGTCTTTAAAGAGGTAAGGTAAATGAGATCATTAGGGTGGGACCTGATTTCATCTGGCTGGTGTCCTGTAAGAAGAGGAAATTTGGACACAGATACACACAGAAGGAAGACCATGTGCAGACACAGAAAGAAGGTGGCCATCTACAAGCCAAGGACAGAGGCCTCAGAAGAAACCAAACCTGCCCACATCTTGAACTTGAACTGGTAGCCTCCAGAAATGTGAGGAAATACATTTCTGTTGTTAGGGCCACCCAGTGTGTGGTACTTTGTTATGGCAGCCCTAGAAAACTGATACAGTAAGATACAAATTTATAGAGTTGCAAGGGAGGGAGCAGAGGAAGAAAAGAAGGTGTGGGCAGTGGTTCCCTATCCTGGGGACCCTCATTCAGCAACTTGTGATTGAACACCCATCATGAGCCAAGCCCTGTGCCAGCTGCCAAGGATTCAACAGTGAGCAAACCAACACATTCCCTGCCCTTCAAGCACTGATAGCCTATCAGTCAACTCTCCAAGAGGACTTGTTAAAGATGCAGGCCAGCAACCAATGAATCAGAGTCCCTGGGTGAGACCTACTTCCCCTGCATCATTTATATCTGATGGGAATAAGTATATTAGATCCTTCTCTGCTGCACATTTGAGAAGAGGAAATAGTATAAGCTTCTGCAGCTGGTGTAGAGGAGCTGTCAGGGACAGAAAGAAAAGGAAGCCGGAGATGAGAGGGGCTGAGCATTCCCCCAAATGAGCTTCACCTACATCACCATTTAGCCTGAAGGCTGGCCAGACCCCACGCTTTCTGTTGTACCCTCACGCTCTCATGAATTTCTATTAGGGCTGGTAGTTTTTAGGAAACTGGCTATTACTAATATCATCCCAGGAAAACGCCAGCAAGAAAATATAAGACGATGGCCATACATAGAAGGAAGGGCGTCACATGAACAGTGTTTGCTAATAAGTACTAAAGAGGATTTTGCTGCTGGGTTAGTTATTCTGAAAATCTCTCCCCCTCCACTCTTAGGAAGCCCTAGGCATGTTACCCGAGTCATCGCCTTAAGGCACAGGGCTAGGTCTGGTGCAAAGCATTAGAGCATCTGGATCTCATCATTTGAGTTTCTTTCGGGTCCCTCTCATCTAGTGGGTGAGGTTAAGAAATAACATATATTGACTGCTTAGAGTTCTTCGCAGTTTGCAAATCGCCTTCATAACAATCCTGAGCAGTGGGAAGCTAAGATTCAGAGACGTAAGTGGTATATCCAGGATTACAGAGCTGAAAATGATGGGTGAAGAAATGAGAATATGGGCCCCCTGACTCCCAGTTTGGTGCTGTTTCTATCAAGCTGGCTACTGGTTCTCTTAGTCCAGCAGTTTGGCATTTAAATGCCCAGTGAATACAGAACGAAGGTCAAGGGTTCTGCTTGTCAAGAATGAGTGCACCACCTTGAGTGGAGCCTCCCGTGATCCCAGGAGAGGAAGTCCAGGTTTATTTAAAAGAGCATCATCGCCTCAACTTACATGTCTATTCTTTTTTAAAAATTTATTTTATTGACGTATAGTTGAC
The DNA here is from genome assembly GCF_000442215.2 of Lipotes vexillifer. Lineage (NCBI taxonomy): Eukaryota > Metazoa > Chordata > Mammalia > Artiodactyla > Lipotidae > Lipotes > Lipotes vexillifer. The sequence continues at coordinate 1,989,151 of NW_006787833.1, read as the reverse complement.
TTACAATGTTGTATTAATTTCTACTGTACAAAGTGTTCAATTTTATATATATATATATATATATATATATATATATATTCTTTTTCATATTCTTTTCCATTACAGTTTATCACAGGATATTGAATACAATTCCCTGTGCTCTACCGAAGGACCTTGTTGTTTATCCATCCTCTATATACTAGTTTGCATCAGCTAATCCCAAACTCCCACTCCATCACTTCCCCACTCCCCACCCACTTGGCAGCCACAAGTCTGTTCTCTATGTCTGTGTTTCTGTTTCATAGACAAGTTCGTTTGTGTCGTATTTTAGATTCCACATATAAGTGATATCATACGGTACTTGTCTTTCTCTTTCTGTCCAGGTCTATTCTTACTCTGCACAAGAAGAAGATGATTTGTTGGACTGAAGTAGAGTTCGAAGATAGTGGCCAGGTAAAGAAAGAGGGATAGAGTTCGTATGCCAAGGTGTGTGGCTGTGAGGAAATTGATTTATTCTCATTCATTCATTCAACAAGCATTTACTAGCCACCTCCAGTGCCAGCCACTGCTTGGGACACTAGAGTTCCATAATGAGCAAAATTAAATCCATTGCTTGCCCTCAACTAATAAAGTGTCCAGTCTCGAGGGGTGAAAGATGCATTTATCAAATAACCACAAAAAAATGTGTCATTTCAATCTGAGAGAAGTGTTTTTAGAGGAAGGACAACAGTCAGGAAAGGCTTCCTGAGGAAGTGACATTTGAACTGGGCTCCTAAGTGGGAAGCGAACTCCCGGGAAGATGTCCAGGGTGTGCAAAGACAGAAGGGATGCTTCAAGCAAATTACACTCAACTTTTAAATCATATATTCATCAATTAAAAATGACCTATATGGAGAACACGCCCCGGGAGCTCAAAAGTAAAGGAGAGGTTCTAAGTACAGGGGAACTAACTCCCACTCACCAGCGCCCACCCACCCATTAAAGGAGCCATGGCCAGCCAGAGAGTTTTTATTAACTATACACTTACAACTAAGATCAAGGATAAATGATATCCTGTCATATTTACTGGTGCCTTGGGTTTCAGAAAGAAGCCAGCTTCTACAATTGAATGTTTGGAAGGTAGTTAGTTCGGATTTAAACTGTCAGACTTATGGTTTCTGGCCTAGCATGTAAAAAGCTTGGAAGTCGCCACTCCGTCCAAGCAAGTAGAGAGCTGAACACACTGAAAAATCAACCACTCTTCTTAGATCCACACGAGCGGTGAGATCCCAGGGCAATCTGCTGCCTGAACACTGGAGAGACAGACAGGCACATGCAGAGACTCACAGCTTCTCAGAGCAGCAACCTCCACGGCAACCAGAGTGGGGCAGGGAAACACGGACCCTACTGGTGAATTGCAGGAGGCTCAGCATGGACAACTCTGAAAGTTAAACTCCTCCAGGGATCCAGTTATGAGGGGTGTGGGTAGGGGTACACTTTCGTTAGTTTTTTCTCCTGGATCTCTACCAGGTTCTCCCAGGGAACATCAAAGAACAATTTCCTAGTGTTTCTGGCAGGGGGAGGGGAGAAGAAATCAACTTGAAATACACCAGAGCACTCATTCATCTTAACAGGGTCTACCCTCAGGAGAAGCTAGTCATCCAGAGACTGTCCTGCTGGGGTAGGAAAAAAGAGTCTAACCTGGGGGAAGAGAAATACCCAACCTCAACCCAGTCTAGCCATCCCATCTCAACAAAGAAACACGTGTGGTCAGAGCCCAGAAGCATAGGCTCGCTAAAAGACTGAGACCTAATCACACCCCATAAAACACTCCTGCCCTCCCAGTTCCCCACCAACATCTACTGCCCTATTAGCTAAAGGCCTATTTACAGCAGTTCCTTTTACCCAGTATATCATGCCCAGCTATCCAAAAAAAAAAAAAAAAAAAAAGACAAAACATACTAAAAAGCAATGTACATAGTTGGAAGAAACAGAGCAAGCGTCAGAACCAGATTAAGATATGGCAGAAACATTGGAATTATCAGACTGGGAATTTAAAACAAGCATGATTAATATGCTAAGGCCTCTACTGGATAAAGTATTTAAGAATAGAAGCATGTAAGAAAGGGAGGTTAGTGTAAGAGGAGAGAAGGAAATTCTAAGAAAGAACCAAAAAAGAAATGATAGAGATAAACAATATTGTAACAAAAATGAAGAACTGCCTTTGATAGTTTATTAGTAAACTGGATAAGACTGAGGAAAGAATCTCTGAGCTTGAGGATATCTCAATAGAAACCTCTAAAACTGGCAAGCAAAGAGACAAAAAGACTGAAAAAAAAAAGGAATGGAATATTCAAGAATTGTGGGACAACTACAGAAGGTATCACATATGTATAATGGGAGAACCAGAAGAGGAAGAAAGAGGAAGAAACAGAAGAAATATTTGAGACAGTAATGACTGAGAATTTCCCCAAATTCATGTCAGTGACCAAACACAGATCTAGGAAGCTCAGAGAACATCAAGAAAGATAAATGCCCCCCAAAACTACACATTGGCATATCACTTTCAAACTACAAAAAACTCAAACATAAAGAAAAAACTCCTGAAAGAAGCCAGAGCAAGAAAGCATCTTATCTATAGAGGAGCAAAGATAAAAATTGCATGTGACTTCTCCCCAGAAACCATGCAAGCAAGAAGAGAGTAGAGTGAAATATTTAAAGTGTTGAGAGAAAAAAAAACCCACCAACCTAGAATTCTTTACCCTATGAAATTATCCTTCAAAATCGAAGGAGAAACAAACACTTTCTCAAGCAAAAATTTAGGAACTTATTGACAACAGGCCTGCCTTGCAAGAAATGTTAAAAATAGTTCTTTAGAGAGAAGGAAAATTATACAGGTCAGAAACTTAGGGAAAGAGTACTTAGGAAGGAAAAAGTGAGGGTAAAGTTAAAACTTTTCTTTTTCTTGTCCTTAATCTAACATGTAAGAGTTAGATGGGATCTCTTGAGAAGTGTGTACAATGGCCCCCAAACTGTCTGCCTGAAAGATGGGAGGCTGGATGCTTACCCAACGGTTCTCATCCCTCAAACAGCAGTTGAAGGTGGCCCAAACACCTCCAGGCTGCAGTGGTATCACTGCTACACTCACCTGGTTCAGTGCATTATTCTTACCTAGGACACTTTAATGGCTTTTGACCTCAAGTTTCTTTTCTATTACAACTCATTCTAGCCATTGCTAAGGACTGAAGCAAAGTGTCATTTTGCAATGTAAGACATATTATCTTTTTCTGTTAGTTTCCTAATAAAGTACCAATTATTTGACATGCTATTCAAGGCCCTTTATTATCTGGCCCAAATCTTACTTTTGTTGACTCTCTCCATTTATGCTCCCATCACTTTGGACCAGATCACTTCCAAAATTGCCTTTTCTTACTTTTAAGTTTTTGCTCGTGCTCTGTTCCTCTTCTGGAATGCCTTCTCCACATCACCACTTAACAATCATGCCTATATCTTAAGACTCTACTTAACCAATACTTCCCCCATGAAGCCTTGAACACTTTAGCCGGAAGTACCTTCTCTTTTAAACTCGTTCATTATAGTACTTTAACCTTCTTAAAACTCTTCTCACATGCTATCTTGTATTAGTTAATTGTTGGATACTTTGTCTCCATGACCGCATTGTTTCTTAAGGGCACGGATTATGTCAAAATAGTATAAATGTGTCATTTATAACTAATATCTAATGATTGCCACTAGGTGCTATTCACAATGCTAACTGCTTTATATATATTTTCTAACTTAACATCCACAACACCTCTTTATTATTTATTTATCTAATTTTTATTGGAGTATAGTTGCTTTACAATGTTGTGTTCGTTTCTGCTGTACAGCAAAGTGAATCAGCTATACGAACACATATATCCCCAATCTTTTTGGTTTCCTTCCCAATTTAGGTCACCAAAGAGCACTGAGTAGAGTTCCCTGTGCTATACAGTAGGTTCTCATTAGTTCTCTATTTTTCACGTGGTAGCGCAACTATTAACAGGCAGTGTTATATCCATTTTTACCAATGACGACTAGAGCTTGAGGAAGTTCAGTTACTTGTCAGGGGTACACAGTCAGCCAGTATCACAGCTAGAATTTAAACTCAGGCACATGAGAGCAGGACCTTTGTTTAATTCAGTCAAAACCTAGAAGAGCGCCAGGCACATGAAAGGCACCCGATAAGTATCTGTTGAGTAAGTTAATAAATTGTATTTCCAAGTCACAGTCTTCTTGAATATCATATAACCAGTAAATATTCTACTATTATCATCTTTAAAAAATGGAGAAAATTGGTAGTTGTTCTCAACATTAGCTGAATAACATTAATGTTGCCCAAATACCTGTGGTTGACAAGTAAAATGCAAAAATGCTAAGTTACAAAATATAGGTTGAAAAATAAAAATTAATTTGTTGATTTCAAGTAATAAACATGGTTTGAAATGTAATATAGTGTATGGGAATATGGCAATCTATAGAATTCAGTGCTTTACAAGTCTTATCTTGACAACCTAGCAGCCGTGAGCGCACCTAGTATCCAGATCTTGGTTTCTAAATACAGTCCTTCAATAAGAGGAACTAGAGCCCTTTGAAGAATGGTTGATTCCAGGGCTGGGGCAGGGCAAATACAAAGTGAGCTTTCAGTATCTTGCGGTGTCAGAAAGTAAGGAATATGCTCATAAAAGGATAGGGAATGGTGAAAGAACACAGGAACCAAATGGCAGGAATTCCCAATGGCCAAATATAGGACAATTTAAGCAACAAAGATAAATAAATACAGTAATGGATTATAGCCCATAAAACATACACAAGTCCACAAAGATATAAAAAATAGAATAAATAAATAAACAGGTAGAAGAGACATCTTTTTCTTATTTTAGAACTGAAATTAATAAGTGTAGAAGGAATGATGGAAATAGAAAATCACAATGACACAGTAATAATGGTTGTAGGCGAGAATCACCAGTGGGTGCTAAGATTAGTGGGCAAAAGTATGATGAGAAATAGGATATTTACATAGTGTCGTGGTATCTCTCCAAAGACAATTATTATGCAAAGGGGAAAGTAGTAACTTTACAGTGGGAAACCCGGCTCATAGACATCACTGCAAGCAAGTGAATCAGAGTGTAAAAGGATAACAGACATCATCTTCTGCTGTGATACACTGGGAAGGGCATAGCATTTGTGTGGTACTTGTGCCAAAAATACATAACCTCAATCTAATCATGAACAAACATCAGGCAAACCTAAATTCAGAGACATTCTTCAAAATGTCTCACCATACTCTTCAAAAGTGTCAAAGTGGTGACAGCACAGAAGGATCAAGTGGTCGCAGGTTGGAGGAAACTGAGGAGATATGACAGCCAAATGCAGTGTGGGATCCTGGGTGGGATTCTGGTCTAGGAAAAGAGCACTAGTGGAACAAATGGGGAAATTCTATTTGAATTTCTAATAGGTCTATAGATTAGCCAATAGCCAATTCACTATGGCTGTACAAGATGTTAATATTAAGAGAGACTGGGTGAAGGGTTTACAGGACTCTGTGCTAACTTTTCAACTTCTCTGTCAGTTAAAAATTATTTTCAAGAAAAAGTTAAGGAGAAATCTTGTATGGTTTTATTAAATCCTGGGGTTTTTTTCAAAGATGGAGCCTTAATAATCTACCGAATATTACAGAGAAATCTGGGAGGCAGTAAGTCTAGATCTTGGATTATAGAATCAGAGTTTAGAGTTTTAAAAGCCCCTTGGAGGAGGATTCTGTACATCCACATCACTTTCAGGTGAGGAAAGCAAGGCCCAGGGAGGCTGAGTTACTAAAGTTTTGGTTCTAGAACTCAAGTCTTTGATCTATCCATTCATTTTTACTTCTGCTTTACAACATTGCTGGATTCAAGTCCAAGAACTCTTTCAGTTGATTTAATTAATTCAATTTAGTCTAATTTCATAAGGTATTTTTACAAGAAATGTAATATTCTAATGTCTAATGTGTTTATAATGAAATTATGAAAATCTCGCTCAAGAAGAACAATGTTTTGCTTTTCATAAAACCTTGAGTAGCACTCTGAGAAGTAAAAATAAACTTTGACTATAAGATTTGAACTTAGTTCAATAAACTTCAAATCAGTTTCAAGGAGCTCAGGGTTTGATTAAAATGCATTATTCCCTTTGGTTAAAGCCACTTCTTGCGTGTAGGTTCTCTCTTGCTTGTAGGTTCTCTCTTGCTCGGTTGTTTGCTTATCCACACACACACACAGCACATTCATTAAAACATGATAGGTCACTTTATGTCATTTGGTATAATTGTCTGAGATGGCTTCATGATATAATCATTGCCTGTTAGGGGCCATAGCAAGACAATGGTAGTCTTGGCATTCAGCCCATGTTTTCCTCCAGTTTTTATTGCCTGTTAAGATTTCTATTCCTTAACAAAACCTGCACTTACCCCCTTCCACCCTGCAATGTCTGGGCTATGCATTTAACAGATGGCCTTGTTATACAATCAACTTTAATGGGATTAGACTGGATCATTGCATTTTAGAGGTTCTTCCTTATCACAGCTGTTTCTTCTCTGAAGCTGTTTCTTCACTCAAATAATGTATGCAAGGTACTCCTCTGGTCAACCCTAGTTTTCCAGAAAGCACCAACACAGAAACCTGAACGCATCTGTATTTTTTTCTTTTAGAAAAAGAGAATTTGGGTGCCAGAACTGAAAGTACTTATGACTGCTATTTATGTATGTGTGTGACAACAATACTTATTGGAAAAAGTCTAAAAAATTACTGAGTGGTTAAGTTAGATGTTAGGAAAATTACTCCAAATATTTCTAGGGTAGAACCTCTGTGTCTCTAGAGCTGAAACTCCCCGTGTTGGTCCATTAAACTCTACTTTTCTCGGGTACCCGGGTCCAAACTTCCAGAGTCATCTTCACCATCACTGCTCCCTACTCCTACCTCCTCCACATTCCATTAGAGCCAGTCATTACCAAGCGTTGCCTATTTCCTATTTACATGATTTCCTCAGTTCCTTCCTCTTAGCTGCCATCGTCATCACCCTAGTTTGGCCCCAGTTGATATGAAATGAAATATCCTTAAATGGCTACGGGGCTGAGGGAAGAGAGTATTTTCCATCTTTGGTACCCAGTAGATCACAGTAGTGAGATACGGGAGAAGTCCCTTATGCCTCATCGCCCACTTAGGGGCAGAAGTAGGATGGGCTGAGTGGTGGAATTACATCACAGCAGGGCAGCAACCTCATCATATGAGCAGAAGCTTCTAGTGAGGGTCCAGAAACAGGAATCTGATGAGTGGTTCTCAACCTGGCAGAGTCCCAGTAGTTATGTTCTTATTCTCATATTCCTATTTGTCAGGGGCAGGGGAAGCAAAGGTAGTAGTGTAAATTAAGATTGGGGACCATGGACATTGAATAAGCAAAAGAAAATAATATCAACTAGTGTAATAATATCAACTAAGAAAAAGAATACCTCCAAAATATAGTCTTGTTTTAAGACTTGATTGAAGAGCTACCATTTATTAAACTGTGCTCTATACAATCTCATATTAAACACCTCACCTCATTTCATATTATATAAACAATCTCATTTCATCTTTATACCAACATATTATTATTTGAGTTTACCGATAAGGAAATTGCAGTTCAGAAAGGTTAAGGAATTGTCTTACTCTTAACACAGCTAGAAAGCAGTGGAGTCAAGTTTTAAACCTGCGCCATCCATCTCCAGAATCCTAGAATGCAGTTTTTCAACATCTTACGTGGCCCAGCATGTCTGGGAAGTAAAGTAGCTTTGATTCTGTTTATATTAGTCAAATAGGTTTTCTTTCCTATTCTAAGCCATTTTACAACATTTTGTAAAAATCCTCTCCCAACCTAGAAAGTGCTAGTACACGCAGACCAGTGAAGTCAGTATTATTTGCCCCATAATACCAGATAAGGAATTGGAAGCTCAGAGAAATCAATTAACTTGTCCACTGCCATACAGCTTATCAGTGACAGATGGGAATCTGAACCCGGGCAGTCTGATTTCCTTTCCCCTTCACAGCCACTCTGCCAACTTTAATATGGTTATATTGATATTGGTTTGATGTTTCCCAAAAAGTAGAGTGTCATCCAGATTTACCCTATATACTCTCCTGCTGTGTGTGTACACACACATACACACACACACATACATATAAGTGTGAGTGTACATATGGACATAGGAGAGAGATTCAGAAATAATATTCCAAGGAATATGAACTATATCTTCTATGCAGTGGCTGGCATGCTTTGGACTCTTAATGCTCAGGAGTAATGCTGTAATTGCAATAATGTTAGCAATATAATTGGCCTCATGCCTGCTTTTTGCCAGCATTCTTCTTTTTTGCTAAGACAAGACGACTAAGTGTCTGGTCCTGCCCAAATACAGAACATCTGTAACTTGCAGAACAGATCATGTGACAAAGGGTAAACGTCCATCAAACCACCTTTGCATGTCTGTGCTTTTGATTATTTTCAAGGTACTAAGCGATCTGATTTCTAGTCAGTCTGGGGGGGGGGTGAAACAGCTGTAATTCACAATTAATATATATATCAAACATCACAGTCAACCTTAGTGTTTCTCCCCGTGAAAGGCAGCGGGCTTGTGTCAAGAACATGTAAAGAGTACATGCTGCTCTCTAACGAATGGGGCAATGTGTGTGCCCCGCCATTATCATAGGTAGGTTTCACAGCAGCCTTGCCCAGAAATGGGTCAGTGGCAGGCAGTGTGGACCAGAGGAAGCACCTAAAATGAGGGAAAATTGTTCACCTCAGGAATGGGAAAAACAACCCCATCAAAAGCCATCACTTTGGATAAGCACACTTTTTCCACTCCATAACAACTCCAAGTGGTTTGACGCATTTCAGTTCAGAATTTCAAATCTGTTATTGGCTTTTGTGTTTGTTTTCTCCTGAATTCTGCAGGTGACCAGGTAGATAAAGTGACAAGGTTTGAAATTTTGTTTCTGTTCTATTTAGAATGGAGGACCTGGAACAGGGCCACTGAGAGCCCACACCATGCCTGTGTGTGAATTTAAAGGTGCATCTGCTCATCCCAAGGGAAGGGAACCACCTGGTAAGTGAACCTGCCCCCTACCTGCCCCTGGTGGGACACAACCTGTACATCATTGGCTGCAGCCCGGGTCACAAAATTAGCTCCGGTTCTGGAAGTATGTCAGGGGCTGTGCAGGTGCCTGTACATGGAGCTTACAGAGACTGTGCATTTTCCTCAGCTAATTCATTTAATTAAGGCCAAATAATTACAAAATTTCTGAAGTCCAAGAATATTTTTTTCATGATATACTTTTAAAATTTACAAGCATAATGTTCAGCAACCATGCTTGAAGTTTTTCAAGCGTTACATTATTATATTCCAAAATAAGTCTTGCATTTAAAGACAAACATTACAATGCTCACACTTTGTTATAATTCTCTGTCTGTCTTTCTCACCTAGAATATTAACTCTGGGAAGGCAGTGACTGTGTTTACCTTGTCACAGCACAGTGTCTAGCACATAGTAAATACTACTACATATTTTTTAAATGAAGGAAGGAATTTCTTATTTTTCTTTTAGACCTTGAAACTAAAGGGACAAATATAAAATTTCTGATGAGCAGTTTAAAAATCATTTTTATTCCTTCATTTAGAAATAAATTTTTTTCTTTTAAAGTACTTTCTTCACTTCTTGCTACAATGCTTATTTCCTAGGGCCATTTTGTTTTGTTTGATAGGGGAGTCATAATGGGTATCTCTTGGGATACCTGCACAATCCACAAGTCAACTCCGACTTTCTTTGGAAAACGTCACTCACCCTTTGCGTCGGAGCCTATGAGCTTTTCTTCCCCAGGACTTAGGACTGAGATAAATTATACACAGTCTCTTTGTGAGCGAGTACAACTGCAGTGTGCAAGTGCTGGCACTGAAACAGCACCGTGTGCTCAGAGAAATACAGTCTGCTGCGAGAGAAAAGCAGATGCGTAGAGAGAGAGACCAGAAAAAGGAAGTCCTGACAGTCTTAGATCCCAGTCAGTCCCTTCCAAGGTCTGGCAGAAGAATCCCTGTCCTCAGGTTCCCTTGAGTTACTTCTGTAGCCCTAATGTAAATAGCTCCTTTTATGGCTTAAGCCAGGTTAAGTGGGTCAATTCCTAACAAATGTGATAATATATTTTAAATGAAAAGTAAGTGAGGCATTGTTTTCGATGCAAAGATAACTTCCAGGAAATGTAGGGCAGTGCAAGAAAAACTGAATAGTTTCAATGGGGCTTCCTTAACATCTCCAGATGAGGCAAGAGCAGGTGGTCTACCCTAGCATCACCACACAGAGGCAGTCTGGAGAAAAGAGCTTCCGGTTGGTTTGACGGCCGGGCAAAGAATAAATGAAATGCCAGAGCTCAGCTAATAGGTCCTTGCCAAAACAGAACTTCGCACATCTGTCTGCTGTGAGCATGGGAGCCAGGCAAAAGGACTCTAGAGCAGTGTTTCTCAAAGTAGGGTCCTGGGTAAAAACACAAATCCCTGAACCCCATTCCAAACCTGGGAAATCAGAATATCTGAGGGGGTGCCATGCATTCAGCCTTTATTAATAGGCACAGTGGGCAACTGGTATGCACACTGTCTTGGAGCTTTCTACTCAGGATGTGGTGTGAAGACCAGCAGGGATGGTGCCACCAGGGAACTTCCTGGAAATGAGGGGTCTTTCCCACCCACCTGACCTCCAGAACCATGATCTGCACTTGAACAAGATGACTAGGTGATCGAGATGTTCATTAAAGTGGGGGAAACCTTGCTCGAGATCATTAGTTCCCTGCTTGGTTCTACACTGGAACGACCCAGGTCACTTAAACACATTACTGTGGTCTGAGTTTTACCCCCCAGAGAGTCTGAATTAACTGGTCTGGAGGGCGACCTGTGCATAAGCACTTTTAAAAGTTCCCCTAAATGATTCTAACGTGTAGCCAAGATTGAGAACCATTGCTTAACAGGGATGACTAGATACATCCTAGAAGAAGGCATTCAATTTGTTGAATGGATTTCGAAACTCATGGATGGGACCATAGTCCCAAGACTTGATTTGAAGGAGCAGGACCCCAGAGGGAAAGAAAATTGTATTTCTTTTTAAGTTCCAGAAAGAGCTGGTTTGGAAAATCATAAGAGAGACCACAGAGGAGAACTCAGAGTTTACAAAATGAACTATGGAGTCTGGAGAGCATATGCCACCCAATAACCTTTGGGGGAAAAGAGGGCTTTTGCTACTTCTTAAGAAAAACCCAAGAAGACTGCAACCCTCTTAGGTGCTGGAGTAACAGATGCCTAGGTGGGAAATTACCAATGGCTAAAGGAATAGTCTAGGATAAGCATAAAGGCAATCTCAGAGACCTGAAGACCCCAACCTGCGAGTCCCAATTGTGGCACAGAAGCATTTGCTGAGAGTGAACCAGAAGAGGCCAAAATAGGACAAGGAGGACCCAGGACACGTGGAACTTTTGAGCAGTGGCCATTACGCAGACCATTGGATTAATCACCGAAGCTTGAGCAACATGTCATAGACCATGAGAGACTGAGCTATCCTTCAGCCAGAGGCCAACAAGTACAGATGACGTGCTTGGCCCAGGCACCCCTTTCTCCGTCCCTGGACAAAAGGCACCCCCTTTGCTACTCCATTCCTTGGGAGAGTTGCTGCAGAGGGAGGAAAGAGGGAGTCTTGAATCCAAATGAATACTTACCCAAGTGACATTAAATCTGAATCTAGAAGTGACTGCAAGATTGAGGTTTTCCACCATAGGAGAAATGGAGACTTGAGAGCTAAATGGGATTCGCTTATAGAAAAATGAGGAAAGTTCCACATCTAATTCCTGAATTATGCCTGCAAATTTCAAATCTGCTACACTAGCTAGTAGGATCTAGTCACCTGCCCATAAGGCAGTTTTCCTCGCATTAAGTCCCTGGGACTTGGTATCAAGAAAAAAGGCTTCTTTGAATGGCATTCTTTTTGCAAGAAAATGAGGAGGAGGGGAAATGTTGCACGATCATGAAGCACAAGACACCTATGTCTAAGAGGCAGAACTGGGACCAGAACTCAGGTCTACTGTCTAAGATGTACTGATGAACTCTGAAAGCCTCAAGGCTATCTGGAGGTTAAGAAATCAACTAAGTGTCATAATGGTCCTGTCTTAGTAAAGAACATTTACTCTTCACACAGATGGATACACTGCATTAACGTCATTCATTACTGTAAAGTGAATCAGCCTCAGTGGATAAAGTTATTGACTAGTGAATGGCCTCAAATGACCATTTTCTGATTGTTAAGAAGGGATGAAAAAGACGTAGTTAAGAGATGACCAATTACTGACATTGGACTTGCTTCCTCTGTTCTCTGTCTCACTCCTTTACTCCCCTCCCTGGAGGGAATATTCTTTGAGAGAAAAGTTGTTTCATGTTTCTCTCCTTCCTGGCCCTTATTTAGAAGACTTCAAAGGAAATCACTAGACTTGACTATGTGATTGATACATCCTATATTTCCCTCACCTTGTGGAAGGCATGGCCATTCTCTGTCAGTTCCCTTGTACTAAGGGAAGACTATGAAGGGCATAAGGAATAGCAATAACTTTCTAAAATAACTGTTTCTCAGGACTTCCCTGGTGGCACAGTGGTTGGGAATCCATCTGCCAATGCAGGGGACACGGGTTCAATCCCTGGTCCAGGAAGATCCCACATGCCGCGGAGCAACTAAGCCCGTGTGCCACAACTACTGAGCCTGAGCTCTACAGCCTACAGGCCACAGCTACTGAGCCCACGTGCCACAACTACTGAAGCCCACGTGCCTAGAGCCTGTGCTCTGCAATAAGAGAAGCCACCGTAATGAGAAGCCCGCACACCGCAACGAAGAGTAGCCCCTGCTCGCCTCAACTAGAGAAAGCCCGTGCAGCGACGAAGACGCAACGCAGCCAAAAATTAAAATAATAAATTTAAGAGGTAAAATAAAATAACTGTTTCTTTAAAATTGTGACCCAGGAATTGAATTTCATTAATCATCCTGACATAGTTTGGGAAGAAATCACATAGGGGATCTAATTTTTGGATTACTTAAAAGTGAATATATTATGTATGAGACTCCTCTCCCCAAAAGAAAACCTAACCAATCATTGATTAGGCTAGTATAATATAACCCAAGAAAATGAATTTCACTAGATGCTCTTGCAATTGCCACAAGGAGGACCCATTCATATACAATATAATTCTAAATCCGCTTTGAGCCCACTACAACATCTATGTTAGTGCCATTGAAAATTCCTGGCAAATTTGTAAGGATATGTTGCAGTATCCTTTTTGCCTAATCCTGGAGGGGAAGAGAAAGTCAAAGGATTGAAATTAGTGATGTATATTTAGGCAGTCAGCTTATTGGAATGATGCCCCAAACCAGCAAATGCTCTACATATGGAAAATACTCAATTAGGGGAGGGCTGATGGAAAGAGACAAGGTCTCAATAAAGGGTTGAAGCTGTCAGTGAACCATTAATGATTTCTAACTATTTCTTGAAACCATCTTAAAATAACCAACATAAAAGGGAAAATTGAACCACAAAACCAAGAAGTCTAATGTTGTCTGCTAACAACCCTGATTATTGAAACAATCCTTTAAGACAAATCTATATTTTCATACAGCGTACATAAAACATGAATTATCTCACTGGGCTGTACGGATCTCCACTGAATCCTCACTGTGAATTAAGCAATCAAGAATTGGTAATGATCTGTATCACGAACCCGTTCTTTATGCTTTGCTTTCAAAGTCATTCTATCTTCGGAAAACCCCCAGACATGGCTGGAAAATATTTATGTTCCAAAACCAGGAGCTTATGACAGAAATGCTGAGGTGCATAAGTCAATTCGTAGGAGCTGTGAGCTCAACAGGGAATTATGGGGTTAAAATTAATTGCTTTGAAAAGTTATCTGATGCAGGCTGTCCTTGTCAATGGAGACCAGATTACTGAGGAGTTTCAAATAACAAACTTTTGTTGCAAAGTTGGTAAGTTTTATGTCCAATGCAGTTTTTTAAAAGCCATCTTGCTTTTTTAACTTCCTCTCTTGACAGGAAAAGGAGTGTTTGTTCTGTCTGTCTTCAGAGTCTCATGAAAGTTGCTTTGGAATGGTACCCAAAGAACCCGTGTGATGGGCAAGCTTGGCCTTAACCTGTACAAGAGAACTGCTTAAACATGATGCATTGTCCAGAGAATAGCTCTTTCTAGGAAGCAGACTCTGTTGTAAGAAAAGAAAGAAGAACTTACCTGGGTAATCATTCTTGTCTATGTCAGAATCTCCTCTTAAAGTAAAGCCGAATCCAGAAGGGACAGCCTGTGAGGCCCACACTCCTTGCAGAATTTGGGAAGCCTTGGCGTTTAAGCCATTCTTGTTACCGTTGTAAATGAGCACTTTGCCTCTTTGGTCCTTGCCTGCAAAGGGCGCACCGATGGCAATGTCTACAAACAGAGACACACAATTTTTAAATAAAGAAGAGTATTTTAGAAAGAGAAATAAGTACAATCGAAGAGCAGTACCAAACAGCCCAAAGGGCTTCTTAATTTTTCCATGAAACTCTGTAGTACTGCAACAAGAGGAAATTATTTGTTGTCTTTCATCCATCCAAGGAATATTTATCGAGTGCCTATGTGTTGGGCACAGTGGATTCAACGGCGAACCAGACACTGCTTTTCAAAAGTTTATATTCTAGTGCGGGGAATGGACAATTTGAGTAAAGAAATAATCAAGAAAAGACAGAAAGTGACAAATGCTATGCAGAGGATCTTAAAAATATTGATGTGATGGAGAGTGATTGGATTGTTATTTTAGATGAAGTGGTCAGACAAGGTGTCTCTAAGGCTGATCTTGAAACTGAAATCTGGGGACAAGATGGAACTGACCATGTGGAATCAGAAGGAAGAGCATTCCAGGCAGAAGGAATGACTGTGCAAAGGCCCGAGGATGCAAGGAGCTTGGCCCACCTGAAGAGCAGCCAGAAGGTGATCTACGTGGGAGCTTAGTGAGTAATAGGGAAGAGCTGGGTCAGATTAATGGGCTGGGTGGACCAGATGAGGCACCTCTGCAGAGTACTTAAGAGTTTCTTGTTAAAAGAAATAAACAGGGCTTCCCTGGTGGCGCAGTGGTTGAGAGTCCGCTTGCCGATGCAGGGGATGCGGGTTCGTGCCCCGGTCCGGGGAGATCCCACGTGCCGCTGAGCCTGCGCGTCCGGAGCCTGTGCTCCGCAACGGGAGAGGCCGCAACGGTGAGAGGCCCGCGTACCGCAAAAAATAAATAAATAAATAAACAACCTCTTTCACAAATATTATATCCTTGAATGATTACATCATCCCATGATGTAGGCAAGACCCGTTTCATAGTGGAGGACTCTGGGAAACGGAGAGAGAACCCTATCGCCTGTCTCCCTGCTAAACATAGCAGTGAATGAAAACTACCTTCCATACATTGTGTTCACCAGGATTGCTCTAAACAATACACCTAACTACTTAGGTTTACATGGAAAAGAGCGCCAATAACACAGTAACATAACAGCCCAAGCTGCGGACGATGGTATGTGTCCTCATTTTGTCATTCATCCATTTGTATTTGTTCCTAAGTCTGATAAGACTGAATGAATTGTAAACTGATTTTCACTACATAACAAGGATCATAAATCCACTTTCATTTAACAGGTAAGGATAAACTGTCAAAAAACTCAGATCGTTGTGGAAAATAAAGATATTGTCATATGGTAGGTGGAAAGGGGTACTTTCTTCACATCCTCTGAGTCAGTGAATTTATATCTGTCCCCTGGTTACATCTCATTTTGGCATCATTTTAAGGACACCAAGGCTCAGAGAGGCAAAACGCCTCTTAGGTTGTTAGGAATGTTTCTATTAGCTCTTAAAAGTATCATTAAGGGTTTGAGAGAAAAGACAAATAGAAGAGATGATGAAAAAGATGACTACACAGATAATTTAGCATTATTTATTTCATTTGGTGCTCAGGAATAGGGCAGTTTTTGAAAGCAACAAATCAGTTAAAGATGAACTTGTCTCTTTTTTAAAAAGTTTCCCTGGAACCATGAGCTTTTAGTATGCATTTATGTCTTACGGTACTTTAAAAGTTACTAACTATACATTGCTGAGACGTGTTTTTTCAAGGAAATCATAAAAGTACGTGACCAGTTGCTGAAGGTATTAATGCATACTTTGATTTGATGGGAATACTCTCTAGGCTATTTTGTTGGAGCAAATTCCTGTTACTCCCTGGAACTTCAAGAAACCCAGTCTACCTTGGTTCTTAACTTAAAGGTCCTGAAAATGTATGCAAAATTTTGTGTGAGCTGGCATGTTTTTCTGAGGAGAGGGTACTTAGAAGGCATTCATAAATTCCCAACTTAAAGAACCACAAACCTAAACTAAGAATTTAACACTGCTTAACAGCGAACATTGAAGGTGCCTTTAATCTGAAGTTGAGAGATTAGTTACAATTCAGCATAACCTGTACGTGAGCCATATGAGTTACTCAGACGGCAATACACTTGCCAATATATCGACATGTACTTATTTGTTTTGACACTGTACATATAGTACATTCTCTAGGTCTCTTCAAGTCATAAATCTATATGTCAATTTTTAAAATAATTGCTGTTTGTTTAGAGCTGTCATATGACACCCTAAATCAACATGAGAAAATTTCCATGTAACATCTATATTAGCCAAAACTAAAGTTTAAATTGCCTTGAGATTTGGATAGTTTATTAAAGACCAATCAGAAGAACTGTACCACACACACCACTGTGAAGTCTCTTGTTTCTGTCATGCAACAGTAACATGAAATTGTGGCACATGAGTAATTTCCATGCATTGGTGTAAATTACCATTGTATCCATCTTGGTTCAGGTCTCCTAAATGTGCCAGAGCACTACCGAATCTCCCGAAGACGTCAGTGCCTGCGAGGATCTGCGGATTTCTGAAGACCAGCACGTTCACTTGCAAGTACAGGTAAACTTGCCCTACTTCTCTGGGGTTGCTCTCAAATTCACGTTCCATAAAGAGAGGTGCCCCGATCAATATGTCATCCATTCTGCAGGGAACAAAGAAAGAGGTCAACACAGACATGAGATGCTGTTGGGTAGATTTCTAATCAACTAGATTAGTACATTTCCACTGGTATATTTCCTTTTCCAAGGGATATTTTACAACTGTCATATTTCTTTCGTTGGTTTGTTATGTCTACGGAATAGAATGCTGTAAGAAAATAAGAGTTGTTAAATTATCACACTGAACTTTTTAGCTATGCTAAAAATTACTACTTTAAGAAAACCACAGCTATTTCACCCTTTTCAGCTCTTTGGTGCATTTCCAGAAAATGTACTTACACAAGTAAAACGTATCAGAAAGACCTAAATAGGTTTTTCTAAACATGGATGAGAATTTCTTTACAATTTAGTTAACTATACATTTATATTATGAAGTTTTCTTGCAGTAATAAGGTTTAAAATAAAGTCTGTCCTCCTCTTTTCTCTTGTTACCTCCATTCAAATAAAACAGAGGCCAGAGAAGGTTCTCACACTGGCTAGAAAGCTAGAAAACAAAATCTTCCTCCCAAATGGGAATTTATAGTTTTTCTTTGTAGATGTAGATATTATAGCAGACAACCAGTAGATAATTTTTCAGGCTGAAAAAATTTTAAGAAAGAGATAGCAATTGGATTGCTACACACTTAGGTAAAACGTTTTCTTAAAAATGTTCCAAATGGGGACATCCCTGGTGGTCCAGTGGTTAAGATTTCGCCTTCCAATGCAGGGGGTGAGGGTTCAATCCTTGGTCGGAGAGCTAAGATCCCACATGCCTCATGGCCAAAAAACCAAAAGATAAAACAGAAGCAATATTGTAACAAATTCAATAAAGACTTTAAAAATGGTCCACGTCAAAAAATAAAAATCTTAAAAAAAATGTTCCAAATGCATTTACTTGCCGTGTTTCTGTGCTCTATCTAGGCCAAGAGTAAGGCAGGGATTGGGGCTGCTCCAGGCCTCAGGCTTTGCCCTGGAGGAACCTGGTTGCCTCTCTTTCTGTTATTATTATTGTCAGTATGAAGAGACATTTGTTAAACACCTAATTGTGTGTGTTGCTGCCTTGTAGTTCAAAGACGTCTAAAACCACTGGTTCTCTAGTGCAGAGGTTGAGCAGGGCCATTTTCTCATTCTCAACAGAAGGCACAAAGCCATACAATTGGTCCCTGAGGGACATGGGACTGACACGTTACCTCACTATGTTTCTCACTGCCAACACTGTGGAGTTCTAGAAATGCAAGATTATTCGACGTATGCTTGTGAAAGATTAGCACATCCATGGGATCTTTGGATTCTTGGACTATTGTGACAACGTTGATTTATTTTCGTAGAAATAGATTTCCCTAGATGTTTAAGTGTAAGGCTTCTAAAATGTTCTAAACGCCAAAAAAGGAGAAAGACATTTGTTCTTAATTTATAATTGTGTTCTCATAAAGCTGAGAGACAATAACTGTCTTGGATTCAATTGATTCAATGTGCCTTGTGCAATATTTTGCATTTAGTGTCAATAATATTTTGTTAGCAGTACCACTTAAGAGTCACAGTATATATTATTGTTTAGGCTGGTGTTTTAAAATCTTGATTTGCAACTCATTAGTGGATTGTGAAATCAATTTAATGGGTCTTGACAAGCAATTATAAAAAATGAAATAGAATACAATAGAAAATACGAGTCAATGCATTACACATCCTAAGAGTGAATACTGTTCCATGAAACCTTTTGTTTCAGTTGTGTGTGTGTAGTGGGTTGCAACGTCAAATGTATTTCTGATTACGATCCTACAGGGCCAAAAACTCATTGAAAGACCACTGTGGTAGGCCATGCGTGCTATTAGGCTATTTCAAAATTTACTTGTCGTATCCTTTTTTAGAATATACCCAATTCAAGTTTAAAGTTTTAAAAATATTTATTAGTAAAGACGTTCTTTACTGAGCTTCCGAAAAAGTCGTTGTGTAACAGACTGGGTGCTATTCTAAGAATATATAATATATATAAAGTATATCATATTTTATACATATACATGTAATCTCAAGAAAGAATAATGATGAATCAATATTTATGATGAAGTTTTCACTAAAAACCATCTTTTCTGT
Source organism: Lipotes vexillifer (assembly GCF_000442215.2). Lineage (NCBI taxonomy): Eukaryota > Metazoa > Chordata > Mammalia > Artiodactyla > Lipotidae > Lipotes > Lipotes vexillifer. The sequence continues at coordinate 1,969,929 of NW_006787833.1, read as the reverse complement.
TTGTGTCATGTTGGTAGTTTGGATGAGATCTAAGTTATTACGTAAAGGCATTTTATAAAAGTAGGATATACACACTAAATTTCATCTTATCTGAAATGTCCAATATTTGAGCACAGTTTTCTTTACATCTCTATGTAGCATTCACACAGGTTTTATTTGTGTCTCTTTTTTATGTCTAAAAAAGTATTATGTCCACTCTAATGATACAATGCAAGGTGCAGGTTCTCATTCTTTCACATGTTCTTTGAGACAAAACATTATAAATATTTCCCTGAAGAGCAAAGCATAAATATAGTGATAAACAGAGAGGGGGGATGAGGGAACCCATCAGTGAGAATATTCATTATGAAGAATCTGAATTCAAGTTTTCTACAGCCAAATGGTGTTTAATATGTTGATTTAACATATAAACTTCTCTGTTTCTTCTTTTTTCACAATAGTCCATAGTGCATGCTAATGCCTGTGACTGATTTGCAGAATGTAGTTATTAAGAGAATGCAGGTTAGGAGGCTGTATACTAGAATTGATATCTAATCAATATAATTATTTTATGATAGGTGAGAACAAATATAGCTTATCACTTATGTTACAGAAATCAATTTAATTTGCAATTTCTTTATGTTTTAATTTTCTAGATTTTCTACTTAATTGAAGCATAATGATTTCTCTTCTATGAGAGAACCCACTTGGAGTAAATCTAGCACCAAAACACAGTTACTCAAAGCTGCTTCCTTTCAAATAAATTTTCTCTAAAATGCTCACAAGTTAACTAACTGCTAAGACTCTCTCTAAATTTAGTTCCTTTTGGCCCTGCAGAGGCTAAAACAGTCCAATGGATTAAACTGTAATTCTTTGAATTTCTGAAATAGTACGAATATTTTGTTTCAAAAATCCATAAGAAAATAAAAAAACAGATTTGCTTGTTTAGGTTCAAGAGGAAAATACTATCTCCCTTTGCTGTTAAATTTGTCCAGAAATTCCTAACAGAGTTTACATTGAAAGATTTTGTAGTTCTGGCTATCTTAAGATAACTGAAGTTAATTTCACCAGCTTGTTTATGTTTTACAAAATAGTCCCAGGCTTGACAAGATCAACCACCAACCAGCATGCACGTTAACTGATTGGTCTAAACTTTGGCAGTCCACTCGTAACACCTGGCGATTTTTTAAAATAAAAAAATATTGGAGAAATCCCCACCAGTTTATTTGGTCACATTACTTAACGACACTGTCTTTTTTTTTGTTTTTTCCCTGATGGTGGGTTTTGGAGCATTTGTAGGGACTTCGCTTTTGTTGCACAGTGGATAGAGAGGATGACATACACTGTGAAAGAAACTTCACTAGGTAGTCTCACGTACAACAGTACTTAGTTATCTCCTGGATGGAGAGAGGGAAGTCTGGTTCAATTCCACAAAACGTGAGTCCTAACTTCTGAACCATGAATGATCAACTAGATGAGTGATGCTCTTAATCCTATTCTGAGTCACTGTACAACATCCACTCAGGTCCAAGACTTGAAAGATTCAGGCTATTAAAAAAAAAAAAAAAAACTATTGGAAAATTAGAAATTGGGTAAAGAAAGGGAATTAAATCGCAATTCTATTATGAAACTCTGCTCATTAATGCTCATTTATAATTCCTTAATCACTGATAAATGCTGGGAAAGCTAGAAAGGGCTTTGTGAATTTTTAAAAAATTGGAGTTACAGACTCGCTAAAATTATTTATGAGTTAAACTAATGACTTGGTCAAATGCAGCAGCCTAGTACGGCCACTTGTAATATAATCAAACAAACTGATTTTTCTTATATGCCATGATGCTGAAAACCATTCATAACTGAATTTTTTTTTATCAGTCAGTTGTTTTTAGCATCATCAAAGACAATCTTAAAGTTCTTTGGGTGAAAATAACTGAAATTATGGTTTTATAAAGTGGAAGTATGAGCTTGTTTATAAGAATAATGGAAATTAATAAAATGCACACTTAATAAACAGATTCTTATCAATGAGAAAAACAGAGTAAAAACTTAAACACATATATATGCTATTCTTCTACCCCAACCCTTATTGAAGGTCACTGAGATACATGTGTATTCTGTATGTGTATGTATATGTATATCTGTATACATGTTATAGACAATAACTGTATGTTTTTACATGAATATGAATATAGATAGGTCTATATGTGCATATATATGTGGAATCTATAAAGTGAAATTCACACAAGTAGAGTGGTGCTTACCACGGGTGGAGAGACTGGGGAAATGGGGAGATATTAGTCGAAAAGTACAAAGTTGCAGCTATGTAGGATGTATAAGTTCTAGAGATCCAGTGTACAGCATAGTGGCTATAGTTAATAATACTATATTGTATACTGGAAATTTGCTAAAAGGGTAGATCTTAGGTGCTCTTACTATATAGACACCCCCCACACACACACACACGGTAACTATGTGATGGATGGACCACCCAGTTGGATGATACAGATGAATCACATAGATGGAGATGTTAATTAGACTGCATGCAGTGATCATCTCACTATGTATATGTATATCAAAACATGTTGTCCACCTTAAATAAACACAGTTTTTAATTTTAAAACTATTTTACAGGTTACTATTGGAGTTCTTCAGTGACAAGTATACTAATTTATCTGTTTCCCAATTTTTAAAAGTAAGTGAGAGGCATGTCAGTCATTGTACTCACTTACTAGATTAAAAATTCTTAATTCTTACAGATTTTAAACCCTTGAAGACTGAAATTATATATATGCTTTCCTACTAGCTATTTTATAGAGCTTAGTAAAGAGTTCTCTGTATATAAGTGAACAAAAAATTTATAAGGAAAGTCAGCAAAAGTTCTGTGAACTAATCAAGACCTTCCCCTACTTAGTGTGTGCTCTTGGGCAATTCACTTAACTTTTGTGTCTCAGTTTTCTCATTGGTGAATTTTAGGTAGTTTCATTGGATTGTAGTACAGATTGTCCTGTGCTATTAGACTTAAATAAAGGTACTTTGAGAGAAATAAAAGGTACTTTGAGAGAAATAAAAACACTGTCTGCTAATCATTCATGATAAAGATAAAATGTGATTGCTTAATAGCATGTTAAGTTCTTCAATTGTTTCAATGGAGAATCAAGATTTCTGCATTTGAAACTGCTAACCAACTGAGGTTTATATCCAGGAAAACTTTATCTGAGATAGAGATTTGTGTTTGCTGCAAATCCCATTCTAGCCTTAGGGTCCCTGCTAGAAATCTTGTCAGAAACTGAGAATGACAAAAGCACTCTTTCTCAAAACAAGGCCACATGTGTCCTGACATGGAGCCATCACAGGAGCTTAGGAAAAGTCACTGACACATGCATGATGTACTGCCTTTTTTTTCCTCATTCTGCTAAGATTTCTGAGGGATTACAGGTTTATGTCTCTGCCCTGATGGCTTGTTTTGTACCTTCCCTGGGGATGAATATCCACCCCAGGAGGTGAGGACACAGGCTGTCACAGTAATTAGTGGTTTTCAGGCCCCCGTCCTGGGATCACGTATAAACCTAGAAACACAAGATGCCATGTTTTCCCTATTTGTGTCTATCTGAAAGCCAACAATATCAAGTGATTGTTCTAGAAAAACAGGTGCTGCAAAAATGATGGCAAGTTATATATGCATTATTGTAATCTCAGACTTCACATGAGTTCTCTATCTTTATTTGGGATGCGATGTTCTCAATGGCTTCCAGAGCACACCCATTGATTACAGGAACATGAATGTACGTTGCATCTAAGTAATTAGAGCAGCAAACAATATACAGACTGAGAATCTATAGGTACTTTTTTCTTTAAGAATGACAATATTAAGATAATAGATGTATTTTTCAATGCAGTCTAAAGAATTCAGAATATCCTACCTAATAAAAAGAAATGATGTGCATAGCAATTTTTAAGAACATCAAGAAAGAACAAATCATCACTGGAAAATTCCTATGTTTGAAACCAATCAGGTCCTTTTTTCACAAGTTTTTTTTTTTTTTCTTAATGTGGCAAAAAAAAAAAAGTCCTATAAACGTTGTCACAAAACTTTTCTTTAGACTGGAATGAATGTGTTTTCAGGAAGGACATGGTGCCCTGCAGGGCATATTGTGACCCCTGGGGGAGAAAGCTGAAAGAATTGAAAAGGGAGTGAACTACAGAACGAAACACACTGGGTGATCTGTGCCCTAAAAAATGCTGCCTGGCTCCCAGGAGAGAAGCCCTCATGCATGTTGTGTTGTTATCTGTTGAGGGAAATGTGTCTAATTTATCCCAAGGGCCACTGTCGGATTTTTTGTTTTCACTAAAGAATGGGCTTCCTGTATCTGGACAGTACGCCATGTTTTGGACCTCAAGTTCTTCCTCCACCATTTTCTTTGTAAATGACTAAAAGGCTCTGATAACAGATACAGTCCATCCAGGTTGCTCATTTTGAATGGTGGTCCTAACTGTTACTTCCTTTCCACAATTCAGACAGCTAAAGATTAAAGCAACTTCATTTTCAATTATCTGCAGGATATGATCTTATCCAGGATAAGATTTCATTCACAGATCTTATCCGGGATAAGATTTCATTCACAGATCTTATCCGGGATAAGATTTGCGTTCTTCAAAATAGACCCAGAGTGCAACCAGTTCTACTCTTCCTGCCACTGCTCTGGTCCAAAGCCACTGTCCTGCCTCACCTGGCTTATGGCAATGGGCTCCCAGAAGGCCTCACTCCATGGAGACCCAATGAACAGAGCATGGCTGCTAAAACCAAAGTGGGTGCAGGCCAGTCCCTTGCTTAGACTCCTCCAGGGGTTTTCAAGACGATGTGTCCTTCTTGGAAACAGACTCATTCTATCCATGGCAGAGTCCGTGTGGTGCTGTGTAAAGCGGCTCACAGACTTTCTCTCCAAGCCTCTTTGATATTCCTTGACTATGCCAGCAGCTCCCTGCTCCGCTGGGAATTTGGACAC
>NW_006787833.1:1950545-1964776 GCF_000442215.2 Lipotes vexillifer | reverse complement strand
CAAAAAAAAAAAAAAAAAAAAAAAAAAAAAAAAAAAATTGCATCCCTCCCAATTTTTTTCTATCCCCGTTCTGTTTTTGTTTTTTTTTAAGTTTCATTAATAGACTTTATTTTTTAGAGCAGTTTTAGGTTCAAAGCAAAATTGCACAGAAAGTACAGACAGTTCCTGTATACCCCCTGCCACAAGCAAGGCCTCCCTGACTGTGAACATCCTGCAGTGGTACATTTGTTACAACTGATGAACCTACATGGACATATCATCATCACCCAAAGTCCACAGATTACATTAGGGTTCACTCTTGCTGGTGTATATTCTGTGGGTTTAGAAAGATGTATAATGACATGAATCCACCATTGCAGTATCATACAGAGTACTTTCACTGCCCTACAAAGCCTCTGTGCTCCACCTAATTCATCCCTCTTTTCACCATTAACACCTGGCAACCACTGATCTTTGTACTGTCTCCATAGTTTTGTCTTTTCCAGAATGTCATCTAGTGGATTCATATAGTATGAAGCTTCTTCATACTGGCTTCTTTCACTTAGTAATAGCATTTAAGGTTCTTCTATGTCTTTCCATGGCTTGATAGCTCATTTCTTTTTAGCACTGAATAATATTCCATTGTCTGGATGGGCCGCAGAATACTTACACATTTACCTACTAAAGGACATCTTGATTGCTTCCGGCTTTCTGTTTTTGTTTTTTCCCTGCGTAGTGCTCATCACCATCTAACATAATCTTTATTTGACTTTTTTATTTTTTGTCTGTAGCTCCCACCCAAACTACAGTATAACCTTTATGAGGGTGCGGGTTTGGGTTTTGTTCTCTGCTGTATCCCAGCACCTAGAACAGTGCTAGTGTGTAGAAAATGCTCAAGAAATATATGTTGAATGAAAGAATAATAAGCTATTTTCCAAAAGGTACAAAAGTTAGCAAATTTATGTCCAATCATACGGTACCGCATAATAAATAAAGTTCATTTCTAGCTATGTAGAGGTCATAGCTAATGTCTGTCCGTGATGTAGCCCAGATAAGGGAACATAGTTCAGATTTTTCAGATATTTGCTTCTTACCAAAATGTGAGCTCCATGAAAGCAGAGACCTATTCTTTCTTAATCACTGCTACATTCTGGGCACCCAAGAACAATGCCTGGCATATGGTAGGTGCTCCAACAATATTTATTGGATGAATAATCAGTTCATCTCAATTTATTGGTTTTCTTATTTAATCATTTGTCTTATCTGTCAGGTGCTTTTCGTGGATCAGAGAGTTGCTTAATAACAATTTTCTTTGAAGTAATAACTTAAATACACCACAGTTTGTCATGCTGTTTGATCCAAGCTCAACTATAATTTACTGCCATAAGCTGAAAAAAATAATATTATTATTTCATCTTCTGCATGGGGGTCACTAGTATGTTGGTTAAAGCACTGTCAGGAGAAAAAATATTTATGTGCAAATGTTTTATGAATATCATGTGCTAAAGGGTGAAGGCAGATGAGCAAATTCTTCAATGGCTATGGAAGTCAAATGGCCAAGGACTATTTAATTCATAAAATCAAAGATAAAACTAAGTAAAATCGTCCTTTCTTAGAAGTGGCAGATGCGGTAAAGACATAAAAAAGGATGATAGAGAATTTTTTAGTAGATGTATCCTTTTGCCCTTGAGTAAAAAAAAAGTTAAAACAAGAGAGCCTCGATCTTGTTGAGGAAGTATGGAAGGATCTGTTTCATGAAGGAAAAAATATAACATCTTTAAGGATGAATATAATATCTGGTGAGTGAGCAAGTTCTTATAAACTTACCCATCATTGTTAACATCTGATACTGCAATTGTATATCCAAAGTAAGATGCCATCTGCAAAGGAAAACCATAAGATGATACATTTTGTGCTCAAAAAGTCATTTTTATAGTCATCTCTCAATTTTCCCTGAAAGATTAGCCACATTGCAGCACATTTTTGCATTTAAATTCATAGACCCTTGGACATGGACAGAGTCTTCGAGTCATTTAGTTTAACCCCTGACCTAATGCATAACGTTCCTCACAACACCCATGACATCTGCTCGCACATCCTCTGGAGATGTTCAACAATAAGCCCATTCAGTTTGTAGATAAAACTATTAGAATACTTTTTGCTAAAATTGGTCCTCCTGTAACATCTGGTCCTTAATGCTCCTACCTAGTTCTGCAATCTTGAATGTCACAGAATAAATCTAATTCCATTTCCATATGCAATCTCCTATGGAAATGTTTTCAGCTGGCTTCCCATCTTTCTTAGAGATACCACATGGGATACCAAAGAAAAGATGATACCCAATGAGCACACTGACAGGAGAAGATAAGTAGGATGGACACCCTCTGCTCTGGACTCTTTATATCACTGAAGCATAAAAAGGTTTTAATTTGAGGGTAAACCATGTCTCTGTATCAATTCATATTGAGTTTATCGTCTGCTGAGGTTTGTAAGTCTTTTCTGAGTGTAACCAGTGTGCCTAATCTCTCTACTTTCTAGCTCTTATATTTTTGTTTTCAACCTATGTTTTCAAGGTTTATAATCTCTTCAGATTTGGCCAATAGTTTTAGCTTGCCAAGATTTTTCAGTTCCATATTCTGCCATCCAATGCTTTAGCTCAGCGGTCCCCAACATTTTTGGCACCAGGGACTGGTCTCGTGGAAGACAGTTTTTCCACCAACCAGGTTGGGGGGGGGGCAGGAATTGTTTCGGGATGATTCAAGCACATTACATTTATTGTGCACTTTATTTCTATTATTATTACATTGCAATATATAATGAAATAATTATACAACTCACCATAATGCAGAATCAGTGGGAGCCCTGAGCTTGTTTTCACTTGCCACTCACTGATAGGGTTTTGATATGAGTCTGCAAGCAATTGATTTATTATGGTCTCGGTGCAGTCAAACCTCTCTGCTACTGATGATCTGTATCTGCAGCCCCTCCCCAGAGCTAGCATCACCACCTCAGCTCCCCCTCGGATCATCAGGCATTAGATTCTCATAAGGAGCACGCAACCTAGATCCCTCGCGCGTGTGGTTCACAGTAGGGTTTGCGCTCCTATGAGCATCTGATACCACCGCTGATCTGACAGGAGGTGGAGCTCAGGCGGTAATGCGAGCAATGGGGAGCGGCTGCAAATACAGATGAAATTTTGCTCGCTCACCTGCCGCTCACCTCCTGCTCTGCAGCCTGGTTCCTAACAGGCCACAGACCAGTACCAGTCCATGGCCCAGGGGTTGGGGACCCCTGATTTAGCCAGTTTAGCTTCCTATCACCTACAAATTTAATCAGCCTACAGTCCCCTGGAAAGTGTGCTCCACAGAAGGCAGAGAGTTCCATCTGTGTTGTTCATTCTTCTCTCTGCCCTGTCTGACCAGTGTTTAGCTCAGAGTAGGTGCCAGGTGCTAGATACTCTTTGCAGAGGAAAAAAAATAGATGAGTTACCAAGTGTGACACAATTATTCAATTCTCCCACCTTTTTTGTCCATTCCAAACATATACAGTTGCTGTAGACTGATTGTTTATGCCTCCCCTCCTCCAAATTCAAATATTGAAACCTAACTCCTTATATAATGGTATTAGGGAGTGGGGCCTTCAGGAGGTGACTAGGTCACGAAGGGTTGAGCCTGCATGAATGGGATTGGTGCCCTTAGAGAAAAGACACCAGAGGGCTCTCTAGCCCTTCTTCCACCAGGTGAGGACACAGCAAGAAGATGGCTGTGAACAGGAGGCAGGCTCTCAGCAGATACCAAATCTGCCTACCCCTTGATCTTAGACTCCAGAACTGTGAGAAATAAATGTTTGTTGCTTTAGCCGCCCAGTCTATGGTATTTTTATTATAGTAGTCCATGGACTAAGACATGGGTGCCAGGTGCAAAATACACTTTGCAGAGGAAATGAATGCCTCATTTAACTGCATCATGCAATAACTCAGTTCTCCCACCTCGTTTCTCTATTCCAAACACATACAGTGAAATTCTTATTTCTGGGTGGCATTGTGTGGTCTTCACTCAGAGGAATTTCATCACTTATGTATTAAGTTCTGAGGTTCAAGATTGCAGAACTAGGTGGTATTGAGGATGAGAAGTTACAGAAAGGCCAAATTTAACAATGTTTAAAGAGCTTTTAATGATAAAAATGTGAAATGAAAAGACAAGAGGAGAAGTCTTGCCAGATTTCCATTAAACCATTAATTGTCACCACTTGGGAATCATGGTTCAGAATTTATAAATCCACCCAACTTCACTATCATCACAGCCTTATATCTCTATATTTACCACAAGAGTACCATGAGGGACATTGTTAAATGCTTTGTTGAAAATTGCACAGTAACGGATAGACTAGAGCCCCAGTTTGGGGGAGGAAATGTCAAAAATGCTCTGTGTTCTTTAGAAAACTCTATTTGCTTGACAAATATATGATTCTAAATTTCTGTGTGTAGCTAAGAGTTGAGCATTTCAGGATCTTAAACCTGGATCCTCCTGGGATCCCGTGGGCCAAGATGTAACTTGGCTGGAGTCAAGTGTGAGGCTTGCTAGAAGCTCCTTACCCTGGGTTGGTGATTAGGAAAGGAAACTGGTTGACCAGAGAAATGAATTCAACTCACGATTGGCTCCCTTAGACGGGAGTATCACATTCATCCTTTAAAGAAATGTGACAGATTTCAACAGGTCAAAAACCCAGGAAACCCAGGGTAGTGAATGAAGTGTGACCTCAGGCCGTGTTACGTCAGGAGGATGACAGCAGCCTGTTTGCAGGCAACTGACCCATTGATAATAAGACCCCAGCCAGTGACAGTGGGTATGGGGCCATACCTACCCCCTGGGGGGAAGGGGCCAGAACCAGAGAGCTTATCTTCCATATAATGTTGGGATTGGGGAGGGTTCCAGTCACTGAGGACAGGAAGGCAGAGCCCAGACCCACTGACTGACCAACATGTGAAACCTACAAGAAGCCTGTGTCTTCCCCGGGGGGAAGGCGTGTACTCAGAACTCATCACCGCGCACACTACATAAGGACCGCAACATAACAGGATTGCTCTCAGATTTCAGCAATTAGTGGCTTTTGGGCTTTTAGGGAGCATATTCTGCCTTTACATCACTTATCATTTTCTGAAATCATCATGGGCATTTACTTGTTTCTTTATCGTCACCCCCCATCAGCCTCCCCCGGACTGCTGCATGAGAGCTGGGATCTTGTCTGTCTGCTACTTGGTTACACTCCCAGTGCTCAGAAGAGTTTCCAGCACGTAGTAGGTGCTCGGTAAATATTTATTTTATGAATGAATAAATAACATATTACAATATACTGTTAGTGCAGAGTGACATTATTTGATTCTAAAATGTCTTCACCTGTTCACCAGTGAAATTCTGAATAAAGGTCATATCTGTAGAGTTAATGATTGAAACCTGAAATCATAGAAATTAGATAGGTTACATCATTTGGCATAGAATTGGAGCACTTTTTAAAAAGTTTAACTTAAATCATTTTAAAATTTTTGTGAGGAGTCATAAATGGTTAGCTCTATATAAAAAAAAAAAAAAGCCCAAAGGAACGATCTTTAAAAGATCCAACTGAACTTTTTGTTTATGGTGAAATCTGGGATCCTTTCAGACAAAATGCATGCTTACTAATCTGATGTAGAGAAATCTGAATTCAGGAACACTGAGAGCACCTAATCTGATAGTTAATTGATCTAATCAAAAATTTAATCTAAGTTTCACTTCTGTGCGTTTGCTGTTATGAGAAATTGATGACTATGGTTCTCTGCAAAAAAATGAAATTTTAAAGTATTATCCATGGAGCAAAAATATTCCTTTTAAATTCTATCCAGACAGGGCTTCCCTGGTGGCGCAGTTGTTGAGAGTCCGCCTGCCGATGCAGGGGACGCGGGTTCGTGCCCCGGTCCGGGAAGATCCCACGTGCCACGGAGCGGTTGGGCCCGTGAGCCATGGCCGCTGGGCCTGCGCGTCTGGAGCCTGTGCTCTGCAATGGGAGAGGCCACAACAGTGAGAGGCCCGCGTACCAAAAAAATAAAAAATTCTATCCAGACAACCTAAAATGTATAGATATTATAAGTTTACCAGACTTAAACATTATTTAAAACATAAGTTTTTCTTTTCATAAGGTCGATTTATTTTCCTTTCCTATTTTTATGGTAACTGGTTGTAATGGGTTTGAATAGTATCCCTCCAAAACTCATGTCTATCCCGAACTTCAGAAGGTGACCTTATTTGGAAATAGGGTCTCTGTAGATGAAATAAGTAAAGTTAAGGAATCTTGAAATGAAATCCTCCTGGATTTAGGGTGGGCCCTATGTCCAATGACTGGTGTCCTTATAAGAGGAGGATAGGACACACATAGACACAGATGGAAGAGGCCATATGGAGACCGGGGCAGAGATTCAGGTGAAGCTCCCACATGACGAGGAAAGGCAGGGCCACCTGAAGTTGGCAGAGGCAGGAAGAATCCACCCCTACATGCATGGGAGGGATGTGACCGTGCCGATCACACCCTGATTTCAGCCTTCTGGCCTCTTGAACTGTGAGAGAATAAATTTATGTTGTTATAAGCCCCCCAGTTTGGGGTCATTTGTTATGACAGCCCTTGCAAACTAATACACTAGTGAAATAACAATTGACCTTATTATGTCCACCGTATGGGACATATTAAAATGCTGATCACATCAACAATGGGATCCTCTGCAACTATTCCCAGATTATGCACATGCATAGGGCTAGGCTAGCTTCATGGGCACGTGACCTGTGCAGTCAGTCACAAAGGGGTCCCACATGCAGACGAGCCCTACCCACCCTTTGGATAGCCCAGCTGTCACTGTCCTGAAATTCTTAACAATTTTGAACAAGGGGCTAGGCATTTTCACTTTACACTGGGTCCCACAGACTATGGAGTTGATCCTGCACCCAGATCAGAAAAGAATCTAACCTCCCTTTTCGTAAGCAAACAAGCGTGGATAAGTAGTGCTCACTATTAAAGGGCATTTTAAAAGATTTGAAAACTGTATGCAGCAAAATGTTTCTTTGCGTATGTAGACAATGTAGCATGTAACGCCTTCTTAGTACTCACGCATCCAAAATTCTGTGCTCCTCTGGGAACCCCAGCAACCAATTCTGTGATGGAAATAGTCATTTACAAGGTGAGTGGCATAGTACACTGTAAAGCTATACGACAAATCAGCTAAAGAGGGTGCCTCTTAAACGAGTAACTATCATGGATCCTGTAGAGAGATGGAGGTTTGAAGCCACAGTTTCACACTGGCTTTTGCTTCTGCTACAGACGAAAGAAAACAGAAGACCCAAAGTCGTACTTTGAGATTTACCTGTCTCCATCACATTCTCCATGTGTTTCTGCCTCCAGAACATAAGCCTGGGTTCTCAGATCTGTGTGTGATTTGTCAGTTAAACCTTGTACTCTGATTTCCCCAGTTTTCACTGTCTTTCTTACTAGTCTTTTGTACTAGTGTACAAAGTAACAGCTCCTGTCCCACTAATGTGTTCAAACAATTTCAGTTACCTAAGGAAAAGCCACATACCACAAATGATTGAGTCTTGCCCCCTGGAACAGAATTATAGGACAACCTGGCAGCCAAGGGTACACGAGGAAGGGAAGCTTCAATAATAGAGGTAGAAAAAGCAACTCTGGTGAAAAGCAGGGAGCATATTCCAATGCGCAATGATATGGCTCTAGATTCAGGAAATAGTGGTTTCAGTCCTTGGGTCTGCCATAAACCCGGGATCAATCACTGAAACTGATTTTTTCCAGTCACCTACAATAGATGGGAGTTGGAACTGCCTGATTATCAAAGATCTTTCCAGCTCTCATTTCTATAAATCTAAACTGTCATTTGTTTCATTGGGGTCAACATTTTAGTTTAATTTAAAGAGAGGGGGGGGCTTCCCTGGTGGCGCAGTGCTTGAGAGTCCGCCTGCCGATGCAGGAGACGCGGGTTCGTGCCCCGTTTCGGGAAGATCCCACATGCCGCGGAGCGGCTGGGCCCGTGAGCCATGGCCGCTGAGCCTGCGCGTCCGGAGCCTGTGCTCCGCAAATGGGAGGGGCCACAACAGTGAGAGGCCCGCATAACGCAAGAAAAAAATAAAAAATAAAAAAATAAAGAGAGGGGGTCTGGAAAAGAGTCCCCTTCCATTCAAATTTCCCTTCGCCCAAAGCTGGTCCTAAAGGTATAGCACAAATTCTAGCATTAATTCTATCTGATGGAATAAACTCTAGCAGAGTTGGGCGCTCATGCTGTTGGAGCATTAATCATCAGAGAAGATCCATTTGGGCCTAGATGTTGGACTTTTCAGTAGTAAATTTACTCATTCAATCAACATATAAATGTTAATTGCAAACATAGGATACAGCACGGAGCAAAGACAAAATTCCCTGCTCTCATGGAGCTTATACTTGAGCTGGGAGGGGCAGTCAATTTGAAAAGTAGAGTCAAATGTCATGTTAGAAGGGGATGAGTATAGCGCAGAAAAACTAAGCAGTAAAATGGTACTGGGAGTGCTGGAATTGGGAGGCGGAAGGAATTATGATTTATTGGGGTGGTCAGGGAAGGTCTTGGCAAGAAGATGACATGTTACCAAAGACTGAAGAAAGTGAAGGAGTAAATATTATGGAGATCTAGGAGAAGTATGTTCTAGTCAGAAGGAATAGCGTGTGCAAAGGTCCTGAGGTAGAAGTGTGTCTGGAGTATTCAAAGAACAGCAGGGAGGGCAGGGTGGCTGGAGTGGACGGAAGGAGTCAGGGGTAAAGGACTGGGAGCTGAGGTCAGAGTAAATAGGGGCCTCATGCACAGAGTCTTTCAGGTCATTGTGAAGACTTGGATTTTAGACAGAATGAGTTGGGCAATCACTGGGTGCAAAGAAGTTACACCACGTGACTTCTGTTCGTCAAGGGCCACGTTGGCTGCTGGATCTAGGGAAGACCACAGGAGGGCCAAGATGAAAGCAAAGAGGATCAGTTAGGAGGCTATTGCCACAGTGCTGATGGGGGCTTGGATCAGAGTGGAGGCTGTGGAGGAGGTGAAAAGTAGGCAGATCCTGGCTGTCTTTTGAGTTTAGTTAGCAGGATTTGCTCATGGATTAGATATGGATGGGGTGTGAGAGAAAGAGCACAGTCCAAGGCTGTTGCAAGGTTTTTTGCTTGAGCAGCTCGGAGGATGGCGTTGCCATTTACTGAGATGGAGCTGATGAAGGGTAGAGCATGTTTAAGTGGAAAGATCAGGAGTTCAGGTATAAGCTTATTAAGTTTGGAAGAGCCATTCAAATAGAGATGTTGAGTGTTGAGTAGATTCTAGACCTTACACCGCATTCCAGCTTCCTGGACACAGGTATGGATGTTTACTAGGGGCACCTAAAAACAGACCACAGTCAGATAGAACAGAGCTGACTGATTTCGAGATCAGGCTTGCCAAACAGGAAAGACTAAGGGGATTATATCAAGTGAGATACCTGGCCACCATGGCTTCTCATTTCCCACAAACATTCAGAATTTGGTTTAAAAAAAAAAAATCAGCCCTCACACTAGTAACTTTGGAGCCTGCAGCCTCATAATGGCTATAACACAAAGGAGTTATTAAATGTAGTGCTGATTAAAAGTTTCAGAATTGTTTAAAAATCACAGTCCTAAAAGAGCTTTTTAAGGTCACTGCACTTTTCCCCGTGTTTTATATTGGGCTGGCCAAAAAGTTCGTTCAAGTTTTCAGTAACATTGCATGGAAAAGCCTGAATGAATGTTTTGGCCAATCCCATAGAGGGCTTCATTTCAACAATGTTTCTCACCTTGCTGAGAGTCCCCAGTAAATTCCCCAGCAGCAACTGAATATCCTGTTTTAAAGCAAGAAACAAGCGAATCACACGTTTGAAGGCTTTACAAATGATCTATATCTAGAAATATGAAGGCACTACCATAGTAGTACTTTGTGCAGAAATCCCAACAAATCCTATTACATAAAAGTTTAGGGTTCTATAAAGAGAAAAATTAATCAAACCAGGATTTATACTAAATCTTGGAAGTGTAATAGATCTGCTACTTCTGAGCCTGGCAACACCTTTGGATTCTGAGGTCCCTTTTAGAAGTAGGAATGCTTCATTGCCCACCTTGACGTGTGAATGGTGGTTGCTGCATTTTAAGAGTTGCTGACTCATCATAATCAGACATAATTACTCTGAAAGGTATCTCTTGTGCTCAGGTTTTGCAATTTCTGATCACCTACAAGGCCTACTTCCTAATACCTTTAATGATGATTTCCCACAGACTTCACTTGGCTCTAAAGTGAGATGAGGTGATAAAAGATAACTACAGTTTTTAAAAGTTCATCAAGGAATCAAAATGCCAATACGATACCAAAGGTGGCAAACAGTAGTGATGAAATGGCATTGTGTGGTTTGCACGTAATAAATTTTGAGAACATTCTAGCAACTGGAAAGTCTCTTGCTCTTTTTAGAAACTGGAAAGGGTCATATCATGTTGCCCAGGTAGTACTGGGCATCCTCACTAATACGTAGTATCTACGACTGGTAGAATATTTTATTTTCAAGAGATTGTCACGGAGCCTATAAAACAGCTATGAAACTATGGAGACTACATATAGTGGCTGAATCAAAAGAAAAGAAAGTTAAGAGTCCACTTGAAGCTAGTAAGAGAAGAAAATTTGCAGAAGGTGCCAAATATTATAAGTGAGGAATAAAATTTGCTTCCACATTTAACATGCTTGTCTTTTGAGAAACCGCAAATGTCTTGAGCAGTGCATCTCACCAAGGTAACTGTCATCGTAGGAAGCAGGAGCCACTTCTGTCTGCTTTTCTCCAGCCAATTTTCTCAGGATATCCTTGAATGAGTAGTTTGCAATGATATCTGCAATACTGGCAGTGATCACCTGACCTGTGTTCAAACAAATGAATAGATTAAATGAGAGGCAGGCCCTCTCCGCACAGACACAGGGTGTCTGAACAACACACACGCCCTTGAAAATGGTCATGAGGTTGCCTGCATTTTTGACAATGAATTTTCCTGCCTGGCACTAGAACTGCAGGCTAAATTTGCTGACAGCTGGTTAGAGCTTTCCATTCTGATAGAAGAACCAAAGATGAACTATGTAATTGTTTTCATACAACATTTATTTTTTTCTGTTGTTTAAATTAAGGTGTAGTTGGTTTATAATATTATGTTAGTTTCAGGCACACAGCATAGTAATTCAGTATTTTTATAGATTATACTCCATAACAGGATAGACATGAATCCAAAAGATGGCCAGCAATGTTCCACTACAACTTTTATGCATTCCTATATTTATTATGGAAATCTAAGGAAAAAGTGTGATCTCACGCTCTTTGGGAGAAAACTGGAGGAATGCTTTCAAGAGACTAAAATTTAATATTAATTTTAAAGCCAAACTATTCCTTGGGAATTCACACATTCCCACAGTCTTTCTGTCTGAAGTTCCAAAAGAATAAAACTGTTAAATCAGGCCGTAAATATCTCCGAGTGACCTTGCCTGAAATGACTGTTCTTATATTAAGACAATCGTAATTACACATGAGTTTCTGAACAATGTCTGTAGAATTTGCCAGTCTTCTCTGGGTTAAAGCTAAATATCCCCTTCCCTGCTCCCAATGCCTTTGCTTATTTCCTTTAGTTCTTCTATAAATATTATAATCTTAAGACTGACTGAGTAAAATTTTAAATTATCTATCTCAGACAAATGCTCCCTATCCCCTTGACATGGCTAATTGTCAGCATACATCTATATCAGGCATTTTTTTTTCAACGTAAGGAAAGAATTATGTGAAATTAATCAAGTGCATTAGAACAAAATCTTTTTAAACACATCACTTTTATTTTATACCCATCCTCTTTATAAAATATATTGTTTTCCAGTTTGCAAAATAATGTTTAAAGACTGAAAGGTTAATTATTTGATGTTCATAGTTGTACGTGTATGAATTAAGCTTAACAGTAATTTCATGTAAAATTTTATCAGAAATCCATCTCGCCTGTATCTTTCCTGTTGGCCTTTTAAACATGATCAGGTCTCCTCCATTAAAAAAAACAAAACCCAAAAAAACTTCACTCAACTATTCATCTCATATTCTTTTCTATCCTTATTCTAAAATTTACAGCCAAAATTAAGTCTGTAATCTCTCTTTAGGCATCCCATTCACATCCACAGCTTTGTTTATCACCACTATGCTAGTTTTTATTTTAGCCTAGATATCTTCTCTGAGTTTAAGCCCATACATCTAAATACTTATGTGAAAAGTCTTGGACATCTCAAACATGTTCATACTCAACATAACCAAAAGTAAACTCATCATCTTCCTTCCCAAATCCACTCCAAACCCATGCTCTTCTGGCTTTCTCCATTTCAGGGACTGGGACCCACCTAAAACCGTTCAGTTACAAAAGTCAGAAACATATCCTTGGCATCCTCCCTATTCACCCACATACATCCAAACCATCATCCAAGCTGTTTATTCTGCCTCCGAAGTGTCTCTCAAATTCCGCCCCTTTCTCAGTCTGTACTATGACCACTCTAAGAAGCAAACATCTTCATCTGAACCTTACAGCTGGTTTACCTTATAGACTTAAAACTAGCCTATAACCTTAGAACTCGTTTGCTGATACTGCACTTTGGCCAACTGCCGATCCATTTTCCACACTGAAGCCAGCGTGATCTTTGTGTAACCCACACCCGATCATAGCATCCCATGCTTCAAATTCTCCAGTGGTTTCCCGTTATTCTCAGAACAAACAACACATTCTTATTCTACCTCAGGCAATCCATTTAAACTCCAACCATCCACCGGGGATTTCTCATTGTTTTGGAGATAAAGACAAAACTGCTTACCTGGGGCTGCAAGCCCTGCAGGGAGGGTGGGACCCCTCCATCCCACTCAGCAGCTCTTAACTCTAGTCCCCTGATTTCCCTCCATTCTTCAGCTCACCGGGCTCCTTTATGCCCTAGAACATTTTCACACAACCCTTCCTCTCTTCGCCTGGTTACCTCCTACTCGGGGTTCAGAGCTCAGTTCAGGGTTGCTGCTTCCAAATTCGTTGACCTTAAGGTTGCTGCCGGCTTATGTAACACCTTTTTAAGAATTAGAGGAAGTTATCCCCCCTGGGCAGACGCCATCATGCACCTGAGTTCAGGGCTCCCTAAGCAGAGCACAGGTTGTAATTTCATCTCGTCAGCCAGTGTGCAGAGGTCATGGCCCTGTCTTGACATACCTTCCTAGTGAGTATCATGCCTGGAGTTTCTTAAGTACTCGTGTGAGTATTCGATTAATGCCTGCATCTTTCCGCAGATGCTAACCTCTGCGGGTTACTCATTATTGTACCCTCAGCATCTAGCACAAAGCCTGGCATGGTCTCAATAAGCATTTGATGAATGAAGGAATTAAGTTGCAACAGTATTTTAAAATATCATTTATATCACAAAGTACAAACTGAAATGATGCTTCCTTCATTGGAGAAACTACCAATATGGAGATAAAATTAACGTAATAAAAAGTCAACACTTGATGTTACTTCAGTTTCATCTCCCTGTTGGAAACAACCCGTGGGCATTTCTTCTCTGCTAACAGGACCTACCTTGCCAATAAAAACTGCCAGGGCCTCCAACTATAAGGTCTCCATTCTACAAAACAGAAACGGCAACAACAATTGGAAAAGAAAAACAGTTTCTTTTTTTTTTAAGGGTGAGAAATCATTGCTCATAAGCATTGCTCTAACAATTATACATAAAAAGTAATTTTTAAAAGAGGCCCTGATATCTGAGTCATGCAGGTCATTTTCTTTCCTTTTATTGCTTTCAATTATTTAGTGTGTTATCATATCAAATAATTTTAATTAGATTCAATTAGGTAAGTAAAATTCTCTCCCCTGAGAATATATAAATTCAGTTTTTTGGCTCTGCCTCAGGTAAGCAAAATATCTAAATCTTCCATGCTGTGCAATTTAGTAGATATGGTCTTTTGAACCTTAGCAATAAAAAGAAAATTTGGTTTCTGTTTAAGGCCACAGTAATGCCTGTTTTCTTTTTTTTTCTATACATCTGCAAACACACCCCTTCCCAGGAGAGGGAGTGACAACTCCAGACTAGAAAATAAAAACTTTCCTTTCTACTTAGAGCCCCACCTTCCTTATCCTGCATCCTTAACTTTTAGTGTGGGGGGGGGGGG
>NW_006787833.1:1940478-1950529 GCF_000442215.2 Lipotes vexillifer | reverse complement strand
GGGGGGGGGGGGGTTGGGGGGGAGTAAAATTTCAGACACTGATGAAATTTACAGTATTTGCAAAACCATGGAAGCTTTGCCGCCCACATTCTTATTAAATATCTGTTTTTAATTTGTGAAAGGATACGTGAAATTAACATTAACACTAATGTGAAATCTAATCAGTCAATTACACCTAAGATATAAAAACATAGATTCTTGTGATCTTTTTAGAAGCACATTTCTTTACTGAGTTTTTGAGATTTTCATTTAAAAACGAAGCAAGGGGCTTCCCTGGTGGCGCAGTGGTTGAGAGTCCGCCTGCTGATGCAGGGGACGCGGGTTCGTGCCCCGGTCCGGGAAGATCCCACATGCCGCAGAGCGGCTGGGCCCGGGAGCCATGGCCGCTGAGCCTGCGCATCCGGAGCCTGTGCTCCGCAACGGGGGAGGCCACAGCAGTGAGAGGCCCGCGTACCGCAAAAAAGGAAGAAAAAAAAAAAAGCAAGACTGTTGCTGTTCAGCCTGTGTATTTCTTTTCTTTTTTTTCTCATATAACCATTTTTAATACATAACAAGCAAAGGAAGCAAACAGAGGAGATTATCAAAGGGCATTAAACACTTCTCTAAATGCATTAAAGAATGTTTATATCATCCATTCCCTGGTATAACACTCTTGTCAAAGTAGCTTGTACATAGCAACTTTTAAACATTTTCCTACATAGATTTTTAAGCAATTCTCTAAATGCATTACAAAATGTTTATCAAATCCAATTCCTTAAACAACTCTCTTCTCTGTGTAGCAAGCAGGTTTCACTGTTTTAACCATTATTCCTGTGTCTTTATTTCTTTTTTATTTTATTTTATTTTTTTTAACATCTTTATTGGAGTATAATTGCTTTACAATGATGGTGTGTTAGTTCCTGCTTTATAACAAAGTGAATCAGTTATACATATACATATGTCCCCATATCTCTCCCCTCTTGGATCTCCCTCCCTCCCACCCTCCCTATCCCACCCCTCTAGGTGGTCACAAAGCCCCGGGCTGATCTCCCTGTGCTATGCGGCTGCTTCCCACTAGCTATCTATTTTACGTTCGGTAGTGTATGTATGTCCGTGCCACTCTCTCACTTCGTCCCAGCTTACCCTTCCCCCTCACCGTATCCTCAAGTCCATTCTCTAGTAGGTATGCATCTTTATTCCCGTCTTGCCCCTAGGTTCTTCATGATTTCTTTACTATTTAATAAATTGCCGTATGTATAGATTACTTTATTAAAAATAAAGAGCAAACAAAAAAATTTAAAGAAGTTGCCAAAACAGGCCAGGTGTATACCTAAAGGTTCTTTTGTTGATGGTGGTTATTGGGGGTGGAAGTGGGAATGAGAGGCAGCGGGTAAAAAAAAAATCAAACAGATAAAATAAATTTTAGAAGCTATAAGATCAAAAGAATTTACCTTATAAAAGTCCAGACTAAATCCTGCTTGGCAGTAACCCTGACCTTCAGGATCAGCATTGCCTGGAATGATCAAAAGATACAAATGTTATAACATCATTATCCCCGAGATATATTTTAATAACTAGTTCAGGATACACTGTTGTTTTATCTATAGACTTCTAAATTTAAAGTGATCAATATGTGTTCTATATTTATTTGTAAAATTTATTCCAAGTAATTTCTTAAATACATTGCAATCTGTTTTCTTGTCCCAAATGGCACTGTGATTTTACAGTAAGAGCAGGAATAACGTTCCTTGGACTATGATACTGGGTTTTATAACTCATGTTTATTTGAAGAAATAAAACCTCCATCTCCCAACTATGTTCCAAGTTCCCCAACTGGCAATATTGTGTTTCTGTGGTGCCCACATGTTCTGAGTAAAGCAGTGCCTTGAGAAAGAGCTAAATTTAGTCACCTGGGTGGACACTTTCTGCTGGAGTCACCGATAAGAGTTTCAATTTCCTGGTCTCTCACAGGAAATTAACTTCAAATTCTTCTATGATCATTACGTAAATTTGGACCTGGCATTTCTGATCACATTGCATCTCACAGGGACTCTAGTGTTCAAAAAAGAGAAAACTCTCTAGCAATGGCTTATTTTATACTCTCTGCAATGTAATTCACTAGCTGAATGTCCAATAGGACTTTTCTATAATACAGTTTTGTTTGGGGTTTTTTTTGCGGTACGCGGGCCTCTCACTGCTGTGGCCTCTCCCGTTGCGGAGCACAGCCTCCAGACGTGCAGGCTCAGCGGCCATGGCTCACGGGCCCAGCCATTCCGCGGCATGTGGGATCTTCCCGGACCAGGGCACGAACCCATGTCCCCTGCATCGGCAGGCGGACTCTCAACAACTGTGCCACCAGGGAAGCCCTATAATACAGTTTTTTAAACCATAGGCAGGTCAACCTGTGGATTCCCAGGATATCAGGATACTGGGACATTAGGATGAGGAATGTACTACTTGTCACTTGTACTTTAAAAGAGTATCACTCCTAAAGTACTTAAATTAAAACCAAAATATAGTTCAGTAGAGGGAATCTCAGTCGTTATACAGTTAGATGCAAACATGCAAATAATTACTCCTTTCTTATCAAGGATATTCCTGAATGGAAACTAAAATAAGAGGGCAGGAAAGGAAATGCACATCATCCCAGGAAAAATTTATAGGCTGGACATGTGCCTGTTCCAGAAGCTTTTTGAAATGGATCAGGCCTTTCCAGCTTTTCCTAGAATGCCTTCTGTTTTTTCTTTTCTTTGGTTAGTACTTAGCTAATTTTAGCACTGTCATCAGCCATTCTTTCCAGATGTTCCCTTTATATTTTAAAATACTTTTCTACTTCATATACTGTATTTTTTTGATGATCTGTTTTTAATTCAAATGCCGATGCTTTGTGTGTGTGTGTTTTTTAAGCTAAGTTTTTTATTTACAGCTTTACTGAGGTATACTTAATATACCAAAAAAATGCACATCTTACTGTGTACGTTTTGATGAGTTTAGACATATGCCTCATACCATGATACCACCACCACGATCATGGGAATAAACATATTCATCACCTCCAAAAGATTTCTTGTGTTCCCCACCCTCAATCAAATTTATTTTTTGTTTGTTTTTTTGTGAAACAACTTTCACAACTTTTGTGAAAACACTTAACATGAGATCTACCCTCTTAACAAATGTTTAGGGCACAGTACCTTACAATATATTTTGTTTTGTAACTATATTTTGTGGTTTATAATTATGAATGCTACAAAGTTCCTTAAAGTCTCAAATGTCCAGGTACCATTCTTCTAGAAGTTCATGCCTGTAAATAGTTGTATGCAACCAGAAATATATATGAACACAAGATATATGATTATGTGAACATAGATGTGTTGACTGTATTTAAGAAATGTATTTTTAATGCATAAATCTTTTTTATAAATCCTTTTGAAAATCAACTCTGACTTTTTCAATATTGTAAATTATTCATAAAGGAAGAAACAGGACCATTCTTTGAAATCATTTTGCTGCAAAACAGGAAACTGAAAAAATTAAGAGAAAACAGTAATTTTTCATAAAATTCATCGAGAAAGCAACCAACTTCAAATGTTGAAGTGGTGATTATAATAGAAATGGGAGGTTATTTCCTTTGCAAAGTAAGTTTTTCTCTTACAATTATAGTTTATGAGAGCTGAAGGAATCTTTCTTCCTAGAACTTCAGAGCATCTGTGAACTTTACAATTATGCCCTATAGAGTAAACTCAGGAATCCAGGGAATCATGCTATCATGTGTTGGCTTCCCAAGGAGAATGGAAAGGTGTGTGTAAACCATTGCCATCTAAATTATGAATGACCGTAAGAGCTACAGGCATGTCATTAACATGAATGAGCAGACTACCACCCAGATTGCTCAAAGTGTCAGTGAAGGGGCTTTGCGGTGTGACATGAACATGAGAGGCCTCTTGAAATTCTCTTTTGAAAGTAATATCCCTGTTCTGTGATATTGACCATACGCTCATGAACAAGGTGGCTTTGTGTTTATGAGCTGTGAACTCCTTAGGGAACACAGGAAGCTGGCTCCTGGGGTGCATTTGAGAAGGAAGTACTTCCAGTAAGAGAGAGACCAGGAGGATGTGACACTGGAGTTGTGTACTAGACTGAACAGAATTCCTGGCCATTTGTTTGGCTATTCTGCAACTCGACATAAACTTCACCTTTACCTGTGTCAAGCTATTCTTTTATTTAGGAAAGTAAACGCTAAATAAATTGGCAACATAATATACCCGTGTAACTCAAAATGAGAGCATACTATACTTTAAATTTTTAGATAATGGTTCAAACTCACCCTGCAACTCTTATCCACAAGTCTAGATGGCTTATGCTGTATTTTAATCTGAGCTCTCCCATCACATGGGCAGTCAGATAAAAAGGCAGAACAAGAAGCAGTGACATGGTTTCTAAACAATCATCCTTGATGTTAGCTGGAAGAGGATATATCATCAAGGTAAGAGGCATGTGAAGGACGGGCTCCTCATTTCAGCCACAGTAGTTTACTGCTGTGGGGAGGTATCTCTAGCAAATCAGAAGAAATGTGATATGGATAGGTGTAAAAATTGATGAAACAAGTTCAGTTTTGAATCTCTGCTCTACCATAAATTTTATGAATAAATTCAGGATTTATTTATTGCTCTACTTGACTTTTTTTTTTTTGCCATGATACGTGGCTTGCGGGATCTTAGTTCCCCAACCAGGGATCAAACCCGTGCCCCCTGCAGTGGAAGCGTAGAGCCCTAACCACTGGGCTGCCAGGGAATTCCCTGACCTTTATCTTTAGCATAATAATAAGGACCTCTTACAGAACTCAGCGGCATGACCTTGAGTGGAACACGACACAAAATATCCCTCTTAATGGATGATGCCATGCTTGGAAAGCTCCTGCCTTCCTGCTCCAGTAACTGCTAAGAGAAGCCCTTCCCATCGTCCTGTCTGAAACAGCTCCTCTCCCCACCTAGGCATGTCGCTCCCTACTCTTTTGCCTTGCTATGTTTTTCTTTGTAGTACTTTTCACTACCTGACATTATATTAGAAACTTACTTATTATTTAAACAAATTGTGTCATTGAGATGTAATTGACATATTAGTCCAAGGTGTACAACACAATTTGATTTATGTATATACTGTGAAATAATTACTACAGTAAATGTAGTTAACATCTGTCACCACACATCGTTGCAATCTTTTTTTCTTTTGGCTGTGTTGGGTCTTCATTGCTATGCGCAGGCTTTGTCTAGTTGCGGCGAGCGGGGGCTACTCTGTTGCGGTGCGTGGGCTTCTCATTGCGGTGGCTTCTCTTGTGGCAGAGCACGGGCTCTAGGTGCGCGGGCTTCACTAGTTGTGGCTCACGGGCTCTAGAGCGCAGGCTCAGTAGTTGTGGCATGCGGGCTCAGTAGTTGTGGCTCGCAGGCTCTAGGGTGCAGCCTCAGTAGTTGTGGCGCACGGGCTTTCTTGCTCCGCGGCATGTGGGATCTTCCCGGACCAGGGCTTGAACCCGTGTCTCCTGCACTGGCAGGCGGATTCTTATCCACTGCGCCACCAGGGAAGCCCCGTTACAATCTTTTTAAAGCTCTTAAGATCTACTCTCACAGCAACGTTCAACTATACATCTTATTACTAACTACAGTCACCATGCTGTACATTACATCCCCAGGATTTATCTTATAACTGGAAACTTGTATGTTTTGACCACCTTCACCCATTTAACCCACACCCACACACCCCACCACTGGCAACCACCAATCTGTACTCTTTTTCTGTGAGTTTGTGTGGTTTTTTTTTTTTAAGATTTTGCATATAAGTGAGATCATACAGAGTATTTTTCTTTATCGGACTTACTCCATTTAGCATAATACCCTCAAGATCCATCCATGTTGTCATAAATGGCAAGACTTCATTCTTTTTTATGGCTGAATAATATTCCATTGTGTATATATCCATATCCATATCTCTATCTATTCCATATTTCCTTTATCCACTTATCCATTGATGGATCCTTTGGTTTTTCCATGACTTGGTTGTTGTAAATCGTGCTGCAGTGAACATGGGGGTGCAGATATCTTTACAAGATAGTGATTTCAGTTCTTTTAGATAAATACCCAGAAGTGGAATTGCTGGATCTGAACTTATATATTTGCACATATGTTGTCTCTCTCCCGCCCTAGAATATGCTTTTTGAAGACAGTGGTTTGCTTTTGCTTGTCCTGTGCTTTATTCCCTAAACACAGAATAATTAGTGCTCAGTGTGTTCAAACAACACGTGTGGAATGAATGCATAACTGAGTCTTATTATCTATAGGGAACACCTCTTTTATTTATTTATTTAAGTTTATTTATCTATTTATTTTTGGGCTGCGTTGGGTCTTTGTTGCCGCGCACGTGCTTTCTCTAGTTGCGACGAGCAGGGGCTACTCTTCGTTGCGGTGCACGGGCTTCTCATTGTGGTGGCTTCTCTTGTTGCAGAGCACAGGCTCTAGGTGCGTGGGCTTCAGTAGTTGCGGCATGCAGGCTCAGTAGTTGTGGCTTGCAGGCTCTAGAGCGCAGGCTCAGTAGTTGTGGCGCACGGGCTTAGTTGCTCCGCAGCATGTGGGATCTTCCCGGATCAGGGCTCAAACGCCTGTCCCCTGCACTGGCAGGTGGATTCTTAACCACTGCACCTCCAGGAAAAGTCCAGGAACACCTCTTTTAAGCCATTTAAGGGACTTCCCTGGTGGTGCAGTGCTTAATAATCCACCTGCCAGTGCAGGGGACACGGGTTTGATTTGTGAGAACACAGTGAGAACACAAGCTAGGTGGAGAACTCACATCCACTGTGCCCTTGGGTCCAATCATGCTAATTAACACCATTCCTACAGTTAACAAGCGGACAGTTAGCATTTTTCAAATGCAGTGTGAATTTTGAGTAGAGATGGAGAGTTTAAGGCCTAAAATAAGGAACCAATCAATTTGACTGCAGAATATCTAAAAACAGAAAATTTCTAAAACACGGAAGACGATCGGCAGAATTCCGTGTCTTGGTCCTCACATTACAGTAAGGCATCCTGTAAGGCCGTCCGTCATCTTTACCCCCATTGCTTTTTCCTTACCAATGGTGTTCTGGGGTTACCTGCACTGTCTATAGCAGAAAAGCTCGAGCTAAATTTCAGTTCCAAGAATAAAAATAACTTACTGTTCCGACAAGGAGAGTACTCAGCATATGCACTGAAATTCTGAATTGCTACATAGCAAGTGCCAACTGGGTCCTTTTCTGGTGTCGGTTTAAGAGTTCTCCAGTGATATAATGGAGCACAGGCCTGGGAAACATCAAAGACAATAAAAATTTTTTGATGTAGATTCCTCTTACAGTGCTTTGATTTGACTTGTTGATGAATGGACCTAAATTTGTAACAAACAATGCTAAATTATTAAGTGACTTAATTGGCCTCCAGTATGCTAATGAGTACCTCAGTAGTCAGAGTTAATTAAACTTCCAAAGCCAATATTTCAACATTAATGCACCGTAGAATTGGAACAAATTAAGCATACACAAAGGAATGAGATTTTTCCCCCCACAGGATTTTAAATCAAATCAAAGTAGCCTAGCAAAAGTAAATATTTACGAAAGGCAAAGAACTCTTATTTTCTTTTTTTCTTTTAATTGGACCTACATAAAAGCAAATGAACATTTAAACAGCGAATGAATCAGCGTGATGTCTTAAAAAGAGAATTAGTTCCTTTCTTGGTTTAATTGTTGCTTAAAGAAAAACTACTTTCCAATCAAAGGATGCAGACAAGTTTGTAAACCTCTGTTTTGTGGATTCCTCTGGTTTATCACTGAGGGTGTACCTGACGATTTTTTTAAAACAATGACTTACATTTGGACTGCTACCCCCTTATCACAGTGGATTTATTTTTCATTTGATAGTTTTTATTCATGACAAAACAAAACTTAATTTAAACAATGGTAAGAAAAACATGATTCTTGGATTATGAAATATAAAAGAGGATATATGAAATCCTCTTTAAGTAAATTAAATAATTAATTGTGCTATAGGAACGAGACAGGCAATAAACATAAACAGGTAGAAAACACAGGCACCTTTCTGACTTCTGTTTTGCCAGCTCGAATCCTACGCAACTGTGTTTTACCTGAATATTCATTCATTTACTTTTTTTTTTTTTTTTTTTCGGGCCTCTCACAGTTGTGGCCTCTCCCGTTGCGGAGCACAGGCTCCGGACGCGCCGGCTCAGCGGCCATGGCTCACGGGCCCAGCCGCTTCGCGGCATGTGGGATCTTCCCGGACCGGGGCACGAACCCGTGTCCCCTGCATCGGCAGGCGGACTCTCAACCACTGTGCCACCAGGGAAGCCCTAAAAGTTATGTTTTTTAAACCTGCTCAGTTTCACACTGATGTGAAACACGATGATGTGATAATATTCAGGCTTTGACCCAAACACACATGATACCTGGATATTCAAAATCGATACTTCTGTTCACAGCAATTTGAAGTTCTAAGAATTGTCACACAGCGTAGAATTTAATTCTTTATGCTGCTAAGTTTCAGTGCTCAAGGAAAAAGTTAACTTGAAAGGTACTTTATATTACCCTGTTTCCTACCACATAATTTTGAAAGTGCAAGCATGCCCTCAAATGAAGCATATTTATTATGAACATGATGTGTTATTTTACGTTCAATAATTCTAAAGATTTCTACAAATATTGAATAAATGCACAATAATATAAGTTTTCAAGTCTTAATCAAAATCAATATAGTACCAAAAGATTTTTTTAACCCCAAATAGTTATTAGATGGAATTAGCTTTTCAATAGCTATTCACATACATTGTAAATCACTAAAGGATTAAAAAGTTTTTACCAATCCTGGAATGTGAGAACTATATTAATGCAAATACAATTCTGCAGAGAGCCTATTGTAAATTCTGGATTTGTCACTAAAGAGGGCTATCTATGTTTTATATATTACTTGTTTTATGTCACAATTTCTGTGGGGCGTTAACCACAGACCAAATAAAGCAAGGCATTTCCTTTAGATACTTATTTTTATTAAATCATAATTCAAACACTTTTAAACAAATCCCAAAAGCAAAAGTTATTGCTTTATTTTGTAAGGAAGTTAGAGCCAATAGTAAAAAAAAAAAAAAAAAAAAAAAAACCCAATAACAAAAAAGTTTCCAGATCAACTTAATACAGTTATTTATCTCTCAGTAAAGCAGACATGTATTATCACTTGGAGCTACAGAGAAGAGAATCACAAAGTCATAGCATTTTAAAGCCAAAAGATCTCTATCTGTGAGTGAGAAATTTTTACTTTAAAAAGTATCAATGTACTCAGAGAACCATGTAATTGGTAGTTATATTTTTAAAGAAAACTTTCCGATAGTTCTAAAGAGGATCAATGACATCACAGTAGATTAACTTTTAAAGAACCCTAACAGTAGTACTCCTATTTATCTGGTCAAACTTTAGTCAGCCCTTTAAATCAATCTTAAGCAATAAAATATTTACCTTTTTAGGATTTAGCTTTTATTTTTCTATCTTCCTTATTTGTTTTTGAAATATTTGAAAAGATCTAGCCAATTTTCTGGAAAACCAGCTTTACTTCCTGTAGCTTTAAGGACTAAAGTAGATTCTTTAATTTTAAGCACTAAATTGTTTTTGGAATGCTGATAGCTTATCTTTGAAAATATGATATATTCTTACATGAACGGATTTTTGTAGATACGAGTTTTGAAACATTTCAGTGTACATGTTATTCCAAAGCAGTCCCACCAACACACAGTTGATACTCACCACCACTTTTCCTTTATGAGCTTTCACTGTTGCTCCAAACCATTGATTCGATTTAAACTCTATAGGTTCCTTGGTTCCATTTACTCTGATCTTTCTGTTGTCTGACAGGGAGAACATGGATTGTTAATAATTTGTAAAGCGTGGGAGCCAGCTAAAATATGTGATAATAAATTTACCCATTAAAAACATTTTTTAAAATGTCATACACATGGGGGGTTCTTTTTTTTTTTTTTTTTTTTTTTTTTTTTT
>NW_006787833.1:1929325-1940357 GCF_000442215.2 Lipotes vexillifer | reverse complement strand
CCCGCGTCTCCTGCATCGGCAGGCGGACTCTCAAGCACTGCGCCACCAGGGAAGCCCGGGGGGTTCTTTTTGACTAAGTCTAAGCTAGACTTTTCACTTAGAAAAATACCAATCAAATGAAAATACATACTTGAACATGACATTTCACAACTTAACTTTAAAAAAGCATTTTTTTTTTAATGACTTGCATTTTCAGGGATAGCTACTGTAAACTTGATGTAGACTCTGACAGTCTTTAATCTACACTTTTGTCATTGATTTGCCAGATGGAAGACCAAACATTTATAACTGCTCTAAGGAATTCCAAATCTTTTCTGATAGTGAAACTACTTGGAACCTCCATGCTCCAGGAAGCACAGCTTTCTCAGCGTGGTTTAGCAGGAGTCTGCTTGAAGGACTCCAAGTTCCTGGTTTTTAACTGGGTAACATGTGTCCACGCAGTCACAGAAAATAACACCTCAACACAGTTTTATCCACACTTTGCAGATGTCAGCATGAGGGGGACCATCTGGGTAGAAATTCAACCCAATTACGACACACTTCAGGTCTTAATAAAAAGCAGATATCTTTTCTTTCACTCCTGATTCCCAATCGACATATTTCCCATGTGGTTCTAACCGCATGGTTCTAACTAAACTTCATCAGTAACACCTAATGAATTTCAAAAGACATTTGTACCAGGGCATCTTATTTCTATGTGTTCTCTTTGGTATGCATTTTGTTTTTCCTCCTCGACTCTATAATAAATGCATTACAAATGAACTTTTAACTGCTATTAAGGGAGGCCAAAATATACATGCAATTAATATTCACTTGAGTTTACATATGATTACAGACTTTTCAAGAAAGAATAAATTATATATACTTAGGTCTTAACCTAAAATTTACGCTTTGATATGTTAGTAGAAAATTACAAATTTCCTTCTTTAAAATCTTATGCTTTTGACGTTTCTGGACTTTTAAAAAAGAAAAAACAAGTTCTGGAAATCCTCACCCAAAATGCACACAACTAGCAAAGAACTGGAGCATCTTACAGATTAGAGCATAAAAATGCAAATATAAACATTTCTGTTTGCATCTAGGCAAGAAGATGGTCGACCTCAGAGAGAAAGGATCTTGTCACCATGCACTGGGTGATCTTGGGCAATTCATTTAATCTTCTGCAGTTTTAATTTCTTCTCTAAAATTAGGCTGAAAATACCTCCCCCTTTCCTCTTTCACAGGTGATCAAAGTCATAAAGATCACATAGGTAATGTGGAAGTGCTTTATAAGCTGAGAATATACTACAGAATCTCACAGCAATACAACCCTTTAAAAATATCTCTTAATTAGAAACCTGGAAACTCAACCTAAGTTCAAGAATTGGAAGGGACCTCACAGACGCACAAGTCAATGTTCCAAACTGGCCTTCTGCTAGAGAAAATGATGTGACTCTACCTTTGTGGTGCCTAAGGCATCTTTTCTGCTATTATAAGGTTGACCTGTGTAATAACTTGATTAAAAGTGTAAATCGTGGGTTATTTTCCAGCAACAAATTTCTTCGAGACCAAGAATACAAATGAACGGACGTCACTAATTCCATCCCTGATCCAAGGATTACAATAGAGAATAATCCCAGTGTCCCAGGTCTTTCTTTACTGAAATGAGTTGTGATCTAGGTGTATCCTCCTTACCTTGACCTTTGAGGTGGACAAGTCATCTTTTTTTTTTTTTTTGGACACACCATGTGGCTTGCGGGGTTTTCGTTCCCCAATCAGGGACTGAACCCATGACCCTGCAGTGGAAGCACAGCATCCTAACCACTGGACCACCAAGGAATTCCCAAGTCACCTTTTAAAAATTCTGTTTTATTATTTTTATAAATTCACTGATGTAAATCTAATATTACAATGTCATAAAATTCAAATGAGCAACATATATTTGGGTTGATTGTGAAAGTGACCTTTCCCTAATTTCTCACCTTCC
This sequence comes from Lipotes vexillifer, assembly GCF_000442215.2. Classification (NCBI taxonomy): domain Eukaryota; kingdom Metazoa; phylum Chordata; class Mammalia; order Artiodactyla; family Lipotidae; genus Lipotes; species Lipotes vexillifer. Next base: position 1,938,391 of record NW_006787833.1, on the reverse strand, counting down.
TTTTCTGAACGAAAGATTCTTTCATGCCAAACAACCCAACACAGGACTTAGTACTATGCACACTGGTGCTCGACGAACCTTTGATGCACAGGGGATGTTTTTGATTTGATTTGATCTGATCTTTCCTGAAAACAGCCTCCTGTAAAAACTCAGCACAATTTCTGTCCTTCTGAGCTCTCCTTGGTATGGCAAAGGGCTGAGAAGCTGGAACCTGCATTTTCCAGACCCTCTTACAAGTAGGATTCTGGTTGAATGAGAGGCTCCTGGAGAGATCTGGAAAGAGGAGAAGACGGAGAAGCCTTTATTTCCTGGCAGCCACTATAAGCATATGCATGGGGGCATCAGTAGCTGTAGGTTGATGTTCTTCCTGCAGCTCTCAAGTATCCTTTGACGGTCAGGCCTTTTTGCTGCTTCGGGCCGCTGAGATCAAGTCCTGAACTTCCAGATTTCTTGATCTGCAGGCAGAGACCTTCCTAACTTTCACATACCCAGTCTTTCCAATAATCATATAAACCTCTCAGTCCTAATTATAATACTCAAAGTTGGTTTCTATTTCCTGACCAAACTCCCGTGATATGGAGCAATGCATTTAGGATAGGACCACATGTCTTCTGGAACAGAAGGAAGGCACTGTGCGTTGTCAACCCCAGAGAATTCTTGGAAGGGCCAGTGGTTCTGCGAGATGGTGGAGACCATTAGTTACTAAAGCAATACTGTCCTTGGCATATCCCAAACTATGCCAAGAGCTAGGAAGGAGTTTTATAGTGACTGCATGTGACGTAAAGCTTCCCAAGCGCCAGAAGACTATTAACAAAGTTAATAAATATAATCCGGGTGAATTTTTTTCAAGGGAAGAATCAGTATATTTAATATGTAAAAGAGTTCCCAAATCAATAAGAGAAAAAGACTAAACTTCAATAGAAAAAGTTCTAAGGACCTAAACAGGCATTGCAGGGAAGACGAAATCAAATATCTCATAAATTCATGCAGAGATCCTGAACCTCAAATTAAATGCATAATGACTTAATACTTGTCACCTAGCAGTTTGGCAAAAAATATTAATAATCTCTGTTTTCAAGATAATAGCTCAATGCAGCATTTTGGAAGGGCGATTTACAACATATATCAAAGTTTTAAATGTACATTTTTTTGAACAAGGAATTCAACTTCTAGGATTTTGTTCAATAGAAATAATTACACAAATGCTTTAAGATGCAGTGTGAAGATATTTGCTGTCCTGGTTGTGATAGCAAAAAGGAAACATCTTAAATGTTCATAAATAAGGGATTCGAGAAGAAATTCCCGTTATCTATAAAATAGAGTACTATTCAACTATTAAAACATGTATTGGGAGTTTGGGGTTGACATGTATACACTGCTGTCTTTGAAAGAAATAATCAACAGGGACCTACTGTATAGCACAGGGAACTCTGCTCAATATTCTGTAATAACCTAAATGGGGAAAGAATTTGAAAAAGAATAGATACGTGAATATGTATAACTGAATCACTGTGCTACACACCTGAAACTAACACAACATTGTAAATCAACTACACTCCAATATAAAATAAAAGTTAAAATACATATGACAGATTTAGATGCATTGATATAGAATATTGTCTACAAAATATATTTTTCTGCTGTACCGTTTCTGAGGCTTTAAAAAAAAGTATAGAAAGGTATGAGGACTTCATATAACAAACACTTGTATTCCCACCAGGCAGAACTGACAATTGTTAAGTTTTTTCACATTTGCAAACATCACAGTACCCTTCGACATCTATCTCTCCAGTTCCGTCCCCTCCTCATCCAGAGGTGGTCACCATCATGAATGTGATGTGTATACTCCCGGCCATTTAAAAAATAATGTCCATGAATAATATAGAACAGAGGTCTGCAGATATTTTCTATAAAGGACTGATAATAAATATTTCAGGCTTTGCATTCTCTATGGTCTGTCGAAACTATTCATCTCTGCCCTTGTAGCAAGAGCAGCCATAGACAATATGTTTTTTAAAATGGGCTTGGCTGTGTTCCAATAAAACTTTACTTATGGACAGTGAAATTTGAATTTCGTATAAATTTCATGCATCATTTAAATATTATTCTTTAAAACAAATTTCCAATCATTGCAAGGTATAAAAACTACTCTCAGCTTATAGGCATACACAAACAGGTGGTGGGGTCAGATTTTGCTGTAGTTTTGCCAACGATTTACTATTGCGTATTCTTTGTGTGTTCTTTGTTTTAAAAAATTTTTTATAATTAATTTATTTTTTATTTATTTTATTTTTGGCTGCATTGCGTCTTCGTTGCTGTGCGCGGGCTTATTCTAGTTGCAGCGAGCGGGGGCTACTCTCGGTTGCGGTGTGCGGGCTTCTCATTGCGGTGACTTCTCTTGTTGAGGAGCACGGGCTCTAGGTGCGCGGGCTCAGTAGTTGTGGCTCGTGGGCTCTAGAGCGCAGGCTCGATAGTTGTGGCACGTGGCCTTAGTTGCTCCGCAGCATGTGGGATCTTCGCACCAGGGCGCTCGTACCCGTGTCCCCGGCATTGGCTGGCGGATTCTTAACCACTGTGCCACCAGGGAAGTCCCTGTGTGCTCTTTTTAACTCTAGGTGCGCGGGCTCAGTAGTTGTGGCTCGTGGGCTCTAGAGCGCAGGCTCGATAGTTGTGGCACGTGGCCTTAGTTGCTCCGCAGCATGTGGGATCTTCCTGCACCAGGGCTCGTACCCGTGTCCCCGGCATTGGCTGGCGGATTCTTAACCACTGTGCCACCAGGGAAGTCCCTGTGTGCTCTTTTTAACTGAATAAAAGTGGTATTATACTATCCGTAACTGTGTTTAACATTCAATTTTATGTTTTGGGGGAATAACCTATGTTTTGATAATTAGATAGATAGATAGATAATAGATCCAACTCATTCTTTTAAACTCCTGTAAGTATTGTATCTCATTAGATAGCCATCTGCATTTTCTTTATCCATTCCATTTACACATGAACATTTAGGCTTCTCAGTTTTTCTACTACAACAAACATGTGCCCTGAGTACCCTTATACTCATCTTCATCTGCAGATGGAGAAGTGTTTCTCTCTGGCACCAGACTAGAAATGACATTTCTGGGTCATAGAGAATTATCACAACTGTTTTATCAGCTATGCCAATCCACCTCCAAAGTAGCCCCAATCTCCACGCACACTCGCAGGGCATGAGAGAGACACCATCAGCTCTTGTCATTGTAGAGCTGTTAAATTTCTGCGAACCTGGACGACTATGAAATGGTTCTTCATTTTGTTCCGTTTTCGTGTGCATTTCCCTGATAATTAGTAGAGTTAATCATCTTTTTATGCTTATGGACCATACACTTTTTTCTTCTGTGAATTGCTAGCTCATCTCCTTTGTTCATTTCCTTGTTTGGTTATTAGTCTTATTGATTAGAAGAATTCAGCATATGTTCTGAGTACTGATTCTTTTTTATTTTGCGCGGTACGCGGACCTCTCACTGCTGTGGCCTCTCGCGTTGCGGAGCACAGGCTCCGGACGCGCAGGCTCAGCGGCCATGGCTCATGGGCCCAGCCGCTCCGCGGCATGTGGGATCCTCCCAGACCGGGGCACGAACCCGTGTCCCTTGCATCGGCAGGCGGACTCTCAACCACTGCGCCACCAGGGAAGCCCCTGAGTACTGATTCTTTTTCCCACATATATGTTGTCAATATCACCTTTCAATTTTTGCTAGTCTTTTAACTTTGCGAGTATTGTCGTCCATCTGGAATGTTTTTATATTGGACGTGGCATGGGCATCTTACTTATTTTCAATATGAAAGGCCAGTCGTCTCAACACCACTTACTGAACAATCCATCTTTTTCTTTGTTCCTTGGAGAGTTGTCATTCTACCTCTGCACTGGTACCTCGTGATGCGACTGGAAGGGCCCCCAGCGTGATCTGGCCCCTACCATCTCCTCCTGCTTTCCCAGCTCATTAAGCTTCAGACAACCACCTTTCTTTTTTTTTTTTTTTTTTTTAAGTCTTTATTGAATTTGTTACAATATTGCTTCTGTTTTATGTTTTGCTTTTTCGGCCCTGAGGCATGTGGGATCTTCACTCCCCAACCAGGGATTGAACCCACACCCCATGCATTGGAAGGCGAAGCCTTAACCGCTGGACGGCCAGGAAAGTCCCTACACCGCCCTTCTTGAACACGCCCAGCCTTTTCTGTCTCCTCATTGAATATACTCTTCCCACGGTTTTCTGCTTGGCTCCCTCCTTCCTGTCACTCAGGGTTTAGCTCAAATGCCACTTCCTCCGAGACCCCTTCCCTGAGCAGCTAGTTCACCCTTCCCTAAGTCATTCTCTCCCGTTACCCTTTAGACTTTTCTTCATAGCACTTACCATTAATTGAGATGGTCTTATTTCTTAGTTTGCCTGTTTACTGACCATCCATTCCCTTCCAAATATACATGAATCCCAAGAACAGAGACGTTCTCTCTTTCACTGCTGTGTTCCCCACTTCTAGAACAATGCCTGACACATAGTGAGTTCTCTGTAAGAGTTTGTTGAATGAATGACCAAACTCCCATCTGTTCATTCAGAAGCTTGTCTAGGATATTGTTCAGTACGATCCTTTAAATTCAAAATGTTCTGTGTATGGGTGTGTGAACGTACAGACACTGAACTGTTTGTGACGGTTCTCTCAAAGGCGGGGAGTGTACATGCTGTAGTGGCTTTTTATACTTTAATTGTATATATTTCTGTGTTTGAGTTTTTACAGTGAACGTTATTACGTCTATGATCTGAAAAAAGAAAACCTAGAGATAAAATCAAGACATCTGTAGGTCAACCTGAGAAATTCAGATGGGTGGTAGCAACAAAATTGATTAGGCTTGTCCAACATTTCTGGGCTTTGAGGCCATCTCTCTTAATTGGTAGCTTTGGTCTCTGGGCAATCAGTGGGTGGCAGACCTATTAACATTCTGCTCCTTTTTCATGGGAATATTCATTTCTGAGCAGGAGTGAGTGAGGGAATGTAGAATATGGTGCACATATGGGCTACAAGCAGATTTTTCTAATCTTTTCACTGAGTAGAATGGGAGGAATTACAAGAAGTGAGGGTAGATCACCGTGGGTGAGAGAGAAGAGCTGAGATTGACACAGGTGCAGCAGACATTTTGGCAGATGGGGTGGTTTCTGAAAAACTATAAAGTCCTCAGCCTTGTCCTGGAAAACAGTAAGTTTCCCTGTAATTTTCAGTCATTACTTCAAGTGCTTCACCCTAGGGATTTTTTTAAAGCTGGCGCAGGAGCTGTCCAGACATTTTTGATCAGGAAAAGGGGAAAGGAAATCTTTAAATGTTTATTTATAATCTTTTCCTTCATCAGTGTATATTGTAAATGTTTCATTCAAATTGAAACTATGTATCTGAGAACAAGGAATACTCCTATGTAAAATTTAAAATAAAATATCGGTAGCCAGAGAACTCCTTGTCTAAAAGAAACAAATCCAAGAAAAGAATCTGGGTCAGTTTTTACGTCCTGGAAAATTAAACTTCTAAATGTATGCCTCCCAATATTCCAAAACCACAATTAAAAACCATGAAAGAATACCTCTGTAGCCTTCACACTCTTGATCATCTTACTGGGAATTTTCAAGTGTTTAAGGAAATATCACACTAATTCATTTTTTCATATAACGTTCAAAAAACGTGTTACTCGGCTTCCCTGGTTAAAATAAAATATCGGTAGCCAGAGAACTCCTTGTCTAAAAGAAACAAATCCAAGAAAAGAATCTGGGTCAGTTTTTACGTCCTGGAAAATTAAACTTCTAAATGTATGCCTCCCAATATTCCAAAACCACAATTAAAAACCATGAAAGAATACCTCTGTAGCCTTCACACTCTTGATCATCTTACTGGGAATTTTCAAGTGTTTAAGGAAATATCACACTAATTCATTTTTTCATATAACGTTCAAAAAACGTGTTACTCGGGCTTCCCTGGTGGCGCAGTGGTTGGGAGTCCGCCTGCCGATGCGGGGAACGCGGGTTCGTGCCCCGGTCTGGGAGGATCCCACATGCCGCGGAGCGGCTGGGCGCGTGAGCCATGGCCGCTGAGCCTGCGCGTCCGGAGCCTGTGCTCCGTAACGGGAGAGGCCAAGGCAGGGAGAGGCCCGCGTACCGCAAAAAAAACCAAACAAACAAACAAAAAAAACGTGTTACTCTTTTTTCCCCCAGTTATACTGAGATATAATTGCCATACAGCACAGTGTAAGTTTAAAGTGCACAGCATAATGATTTGACTTACATATATTGTGAAATGGTCACCAGAGTAAGTTAATACCTATCATCTCACATAGACACACACAGACAAAAAGAAAAAATGTGTTCCTGATGATGAGAACTCTTAGGATTGAGTCTCTTAACAACTTTCATATATACTATACATATATATGTGTGTGTGTGTTTATGTGTATACATGCATTATTTTATATACATTAACTATAGTCATCATGGTGTATATTACATCCCTAGTACTTATTTATCTAATAGCTGGAAGTTTTTACCTTTTGACTCCCTTCTCCCCATCCCCCAGCTCTGGTATAACCACAAGTCTGATCTCTTTTTCTATGAGCTGTTTTTTTTTTTCTTTAGATTCCATACATGAGTGAGATCATACAGTATTTATCTTCCTCTGTCTGACTTATTTCACTTAGCATAATACCCTCAAGTTCCATTCATGCCAATGGCGGGGGTTCCTCCTTTTTAATGGCTGAGTAATAGTCCATTGTGTGCGCATGTAATGTATATATATACACATGTATGTAAGATATCTATATCTTCTTTATTCATTCATCCATTGTGGACAGAAATATGTTATTCTGATTAAATAAACATTCTATTATAACTGAGATGTATTATTTATATCATATATGTATACTGTATACAAATGTGTGCATGTACACAAACACACACACAAACACACACGGGCATACTTGTTTTCTTGCCATTACCTAATAGATCAGATCTAACTATTGTGCCCTCCACCATGTAGGTCCCAGACCTCACACCTGATCTCCAGATATGGCGTTTCCTTCCATTCAGGCAGCTTCCTCTCTGTTCCCTATTGAGTCTTACTCCCAGACTTTGTACATGAAGCTTCTCTTGCAAAATTCCACTCCTCCTTGTTTGGCAACTAATCCAAATCACTTTCTTAAAAACTGCTTTAAAATGTAGGGCCATGCTTGACAAATAGCCATTCACACATGGTTAAGAATCATGGAGGGACTTCCCCGGTGGTGGCACAGTGGTAAGGAATCCACCAGCCAGTGCGGGGGACACGGGTTCAAGCCCTGGTCCGGGAAGATCCCACATGCCACGGAGCAAGTAAGCTCATGTGCCACAACTACTGAGCCCACATACCACAACTACTGAAGCCCACGCGCCTAGAGCCCGTGCTCCTCAACAAGAGAAGTCACCGCAATGAGAAGCCCGTGCACCGCAACAAAGAGTAGCCCCTGCTCGCCACAGCTGGAGAAAGCCCACCTGCAGCAATGAAGACCCAATGCAGGCAAAAAAAGTAATTAATTATTTTTTAAAAGTTAAAAAAAAAAAAAGAATCATGGAGAATATATGGGAGAAAATGTAGTAAAGAAATGCAGGTGATATAAAAAATGAAATGAAGTGAAATAAAATAAAATAAAATGTAAGGCCCCAAACTCTTTCTTTTCAAATTGAAATTCTTTCAGATTATTGTTTTTAAAAATTCAAACAATATAAAGTGAGAAAACGTGTATAAAAAATTGTATAAAGTAGTAAGTGAAAGGCCATTGGAATCCCCCCTCCCTGGACACACTCACTGTTGTTTTATAAACCCATCCAGCCATTCAGAGTTTGAGGCTTCTAGCTCATTCCTCTAGTTTAAGACATTTCTTTTCTGGAAATCATGAAGCTTTTATTTTAAATTGTATTTTTCATATCACTATTTAAATGTTTGGTTCCACACATAACTAAATAACTAATAAAGTTAAATGAGCTGAAAGTATGCTTTTAGAGTTCTACTAACAATGTTCATAAATATGGGTTTCGGATAGCACTAGTTAATATTGTATTACAATCTTCCTATTATATAGTTTTCCTGATCTAGATGAGAATATCAGTTTTCTGCTACAATTATTTCCACATCTATATCATCTTCTGGAGAATAAAGACCACGTTTCCAACTTCCTGTTTTTAATAACCAATAGGGCCTAGCTAGTGTTCCTCAGACATTTGTTTCTACATCATATAAAATCATTTAAATGTTTTTCATATGTAATTTGACGGAGGCCATATGTAAGGTTTGTTCTAGAAATACATATGGACTTTTGTTGGTATGATGCAAGTAATTTCTTGGGTGAGTGTTCTCATTTACGTGATGCACCTAGAGGAGCAAATATCAAGAAATGAAAGAATCACCTCTCCAAAGGGAAATGAGAAGCCAGCTGGGGCAGATCAGACACAACACTCTGTGGCTCCTCGTAGGAAACACGCAAATCTGCAGGGCAGAGCTGGTTACAGGTGGGTGGTAGAGACTGAGATCTCAACTTTGACCTCACCTGCTACAACCCACTCCACCTCACATACACTGGCTGGAATGGTTTTCCTTCCCATCTCACCCACCTCGAGACAGACATGTGTGTGCGTGTGTGTGTACACACACGCACACACACACACACACACACACACACACACATTCACCCTTCACCTCTGACCTTTAGTGATGCCCCCTCCGAGACGCTTTCCCAGCCACACAAAAAGTTCTCCCTTCAGTCAAGAACAAGAGCCCTCTTTTGCACACCTAAGCCCTTTTTCACTTTCTCCTGTTACAGCGCTTATCCCCCCGTTAGGGCTGCCAGGCACTAGTCTTGTCTTCCACTGGACTTGAACATTTCAAGCCCAGTGAGTATGTCTGTCTTGCTTGCTATTTATACCTAGTAGAATGGCAGCCCCGTGAACCAAGCCAGAAGCTTGGAATGCATCCTTGACAATCACCAACCCTGCCTCGCACCTCCTATTGCCACTCAGTTACCAATTCCTG
>NW_006787833.1:1854042-1928854 GCF_000442215.2 Lipotes vexillifer | reverse complement strand
TTCCTGCTGGTGCCTCCTTCTAGATCTCTCTCAAGTCCATCTGTTTCTCTCCATTCCTGTGCCACTTCCCTGGGGTGACTCCCATTTCTTTAGCCTCACTGGCTGCAGTGGTCCCCTACCTGGTTTCCCTTCCTCCAGGCTTGTCACCTTCAAATGCATTCTCCGTCCTGACACTAGAGTTCTTTCTAAAATGCCAAAATTCTTAAAACCAGCCATATCCCACCCTTATCTTGCCAGCATCATCATTTCATGCCATTCCCAACCATAGTGATTTTCTTTCAGCTCCTTGAATTTTTCACACTTTCTCTCATCTCTAGATTTTCTCACACTTGGAATAATTACCTGGGATCAAATATCTTGGCCATTGACATAGCTGGGGAAACGAGAACTCTTGACTTAACTTATATGTCACCTTCCAATTGTGAGGAGAATAGCATGCTTCTCTGTTTGGGTCCCCAAAATGTATTTGCTTCAAGAAGTCATGAACATCTCTCAGCATGGGAATCTCAGGAAGCAGACTGAATGACATAAATCTCTTCACTATGACCTCAAAGCAATACTTTTAAATACAGGATATGATTGGGTTTCAGGATGAAGGTTATATAAACTTGCCTCCCAGTAGCACTTGAAAAGCTCCTGTTGTATGCCTGTATTTTCCTCAGGACCTCATCCCTGTTGCCAGAAGATGTGGTAAAAAGGGAACCAACCATCATCTAACAAAATGGTTCATTTTGTGGTTTTAAAACAAAATCACCATTCCCAACATTACACAAAACAGGAACTTAAGCATTCAAACCTTCTGTTTCTGCAATGTATATTTATGGAAGATTAATACCCAAGATGGAATTATCCTCTGGGAAATCTGAAACTCTACCCCAAACAAGTAGGACCATACTATAGGTTGAGCAGAGGCAAAATGTATCCCTTCCCCAAATAAATTCAGATTTTAAATAGGATTTACCAGGCAGTCCCTGTGCACTTCGTTGCTTAATGCATTCTGCCATTTCACTGTTACTATTTACATTTTCTCCTCATCTCAACCTTCTTTATCTACTTCCTCACTCTCAGCTGATAATCTTGCTTTTTATGTCACTGACAAAATAGAAGAAATGAAAGAAGATCGCTTTCTTCCTTCTATTGCCAAACCCACAAACCCACTCTTGCTCTGCTTTCTCTGCTCTCTAAGGATGGACCGTCTTTGTGCTCCTCCAAGGCTAATCCCTCCATCTGTGTAAAGTCCCACCCATCCCTTTTCATTTACTCAGGAATCTGTTTCTGCACATCCTTCTCGTCCTTTAATCAACATCATCATTTCCCTATCGACTGGACAATTCCTATTAGATTACAAACACGCTATCATGTCTTCTCGATGATTACATTTCTGTGGTCCCATTTAGGGTGGAACTCCTTGGGAAAAAATGGCTCTACAGACTTGCTGTCTCCTGTTGGTCGTCTCCCATTCTCTCCTGACACTCATGCCACTGCAACTACTTTTATCAGCTGTCAGTCACTTTCTGTGACCAAATCAGATGTTTAAGGTTCACTCCAGCGCACATGAATTGCTTCACTGGCTTCTTGACTTCTTTTGTCTAACCGGCCACTCCTTCTTATCATTGTTTATACATCCTCCTCAATTCTCTAATTTTTCTTTACATGTCAGGGACTCCAGGACTCTGTCTCAACCTTGACCTTTCCCCTCCCCTCCTCTCTTCTCTTTGCTTCACTTCGCTTCTCTTCACTTCTTGTCTTCATTCACACCATCTCCCTAAGTCATGGCCTTAAATATCACCTGCATACTTACAACTTCCACATTTAAATCTCCAAACCTCTTGCCTGAACTCTGGGTTTATTTATCTAACTGCTCGCTTGACATCACTTGGATGTCTAATAAGCATCTCCAGTTTCTCGTGTCTGGACTCAACTGGATATTTTCTCTAAGATTTGCTCCTTCCCCGCTGTTTCCTGTCTCAGTCCCATTCCTCCAGTTACTCAGATCAGATTTTTCTCTTTCTTCTGTACCCTTCATCTGATCCATAAAGAAAATTCTACCAACTGCACTTTCAAATAAATCCCAGATCCAACCATTTCTCAACCCTAAGTGCTATCATTCAACCCAAACTGCACTTTTCTACCACCAAACGATGGGTCTGTCTCTTACCCCATCCCCTTGCTTCCGCTCTTGGTTGCCTACACGCTATTAAACGGATCCTTTTAAAAACATAGTTCAAATTCTGTTACTTGTCTACTCAAAACCACCATTGGCTGCCCATCACTCTTAGAATAAAATCCAAAGTCCTATCTCTGGCTTTTAAGGTGCTACATAATCTTGCCTAGACCTGGTTCTCGGGCCTCATTTTCTATCATTTTTTTGTTGACTTACTTCTCTTTAACCCAGTGGCCTTTCTCCATTTCCCCTCTCTGGACTTAACATTGACTCTCCTGCAACGTAGAACATTCCCCCTGCCCCATACCACATAGTTCCTTCCCTCACTTAATTTAGGCCCGTGCTCAAACATCACCTCCTCAGTGAAACTTTCTCGGACCACCTCCGGTAAGCAAAATAATAGCCCTCAAGATGTCTCCATCTTAATGCCCCAAACCTGACTATGTTAGGTTGCACAACAAAGGAGAATTAAGGTTGCAGATGGAATTAAGGTTGCTAATCAGTTGACCTTAAAATAGGGAGACTACCCTGGATTATCTGGAGGGCCCAAAGTAATAACAAAGATCCTTTCATGTGAAACAAGGAGGCAGAAAAGGAGAACAAGAAACACGGCAGTGTGAGAAGGACTCAGCCAGACAGTGCTGGCTTTCAGAATGGAAGAGGACCATGAATCAAGGAATGTGGGCAGCTTCCAGAAGCTGGAGAAAGCAAGAAAACAGATTCTTCCCCAGAGCTTCCAGAAGGAGTGCAGCTCTGCCAACACCTTGATTGTAGTCCAGTGAGACCTATTTTAGACTTGGCCTCCAGAACTCTATGATAATCAATTTGTGTTGTTCAAAGCCACGAAGTACGTGGTAATTTGTTACAGCAGCAACAGGAAAATAATACCCCAGCCAATCTAAAAAAGAAAGTGCACGTACGCATGCACGCGTGTGTGTGCGCGCACGCGCGCGCGCACACACACACACACACACACACACACACACACACACACACACCACTCTCTGTCCCCTTAGCCTTACCTTACTTTTTCTCAACTTGCCACTGGCTATTCACTATAAATCCCACAAGGGTAAGTTCATGGCCATAATTCCAGGGTCAAGGACAGCACCTGCTTGAAGAACGTTACTAACGCTCCTCTTGTCCCTGAAATTTGATTTCACTGTTTGCTAACGCTAAGCTTTATTTTCAAGTCCACTGTTCCTTAAGAGAAAATAGTTGACCCTTGAACAATGCTGGGGATCGGTTCCAGGACTCACCAAGGATACCAAAAGTGTCACATGCTCAAGTTCTACAGTCTGCCCTCTGTAACCACAGCTCTGCATCTGCGGACTCAACCATCCAAGGATCCTTTAATAATGGAATATTTATTGAAATAAAATCCTCCTATAAATGGATTGGCACAGTTCAAATCCCTGTTATTCAAGGGTCATCTGCATTTTGTAAGTAAAAATGAGTTCAAGTTAACCAAAGGATGCTTTGAAGGGAAAAGGCATTATGATTTAATAACATGTCACCCAAGGACTTAAAGGATGAAGGGTACTCAGTCCTCCAGACAATATCTGTGCCAAAGAATGGAGACCAGGTGGAATAAGTTGAGAACTGATTGTCAGTGTGAGTTTCCCCCGTATCTTCACATCTGTTGATAGAAACACCTTCGTTTCCTTGCCATGTGTCTGCTTCTTACCATAAATGCGGGGATTTGGGGACCATAGCCCCAAAGAACTATTTATTTCAGGTCCCCCCTAAAAAGGTCCTGAAAAATACGTCCATTAGAAATAGAAGAACCTGTTTTCATCGCATTTGCAAAGACAGCCTCTTCTATTGCATTTCCTTTCTAGTGTTCTTTTAAAGGTTGTGCATCAACAGTTTGGATAGGCGTGCGTAAATACACCAGTCTACCACAAAGTGTTAGATATTCAAATAAGTTGGCCTGGCCAACCTCCTAGGCGTGCTTTGGTCTACCAAATGTGAGGAGAAATGTCAGTTCCAGGCGGAAGTTTTAATAGACGATGTGCAATTTGCCACATGCCTTCCCAGTTAGAGTGACCTTGAAAGCACGTGTCAATAAGGAATCTCCATCAGCCTGGGTCTTTGGGTCACTTGAATAAGCAGAGGCTCCTCTCCAGTTCATATTAACTAGATAGTGTGAAAAAGCAATAAACCTTGTTGGTTTAAGCCAGAGATTTGGGGTTATTTGATACTACAGTAATCCCTGGGCATTCTTTGGCTTAAGAAATGTGAGGAGAAATGACTGTCAAAAAATATTCTATCCTGTGGATCCAGTGGGTTTCTTTCGTTCATGAATTCTCAGTGCCTTTTCAAGGAGACTATATATTGTAAGTCTCAAAGAAGATGTGATGGTTAATTTTGTGTGTTAACCTGACTGGACCATGAGATGCCTGGATATTTGACTAAACATTATTTCTGGACATGTCTATGAGGGCGTTTCTGGATGAAATCAGCCTTTAATTTGGTGGACTCCGTAAGGCACTTTGCCTCCACAAACAGCTCTCTTATTCTACAAGGCTCTAGAAACTATCATGTCAGACCACCAAGCCTATGTTTCTATTGATGTAAGAGCAATCTAGAATGAAAACAGGTGATACACCGCACCTTCTTATTTTTACACATATAACTGTCATTGAAAACACCCTTGGTCTTCAGTATTTTGAAGCATAAACACCTATACGTAAACAAGTACATTTCTAAACTACTCTACCACCTACACCCAAGACAAAAGAGGAAGCAACTAAGATTGCTTTCAGCCAATACAGAACCTGAATTGTGGTTTTCCATTGTTAATCTCCATAACGCTTCCGTGAACTCAATAATTTCATTTAGAAATTTTTGCATGTTTCATTTTATCATTGTTTTTCCTGATCATAAATAGATACCTGTTCATGGTTTTTACAAATAAGTAATAAATGCACTGGAAAAAGAAGGAAAAAAAACGGTTTTAATTACATTTCCCGATAGCCTCCCATCGTGTATCTCCTCTCGTACTCTTCTACAAGTTGTAGACACAATTTTGAATTTTAGGTTTTTCACTTAGTTTTTTTTTAATAAATTTTTTTATTTTTGGCTGCATTCGGTCTTTGTTGCGCGTGGGCTTTCTCTAGTTGCGGCGAGCGGGGGCTACTCTTTGTTGCGGTGCGTGGGCTTCTCATTGCGGTGGCTTCTCTTGTTGCGGAGCACGGGCTCTAGGCACGTGGGCTTCAGTAGTTGTGGCACACAGGCTCAGTAGTTGCGGCTCACGGGCTCTAGAGCGCAGGCTCAGTAGTTGTGGCGCACGGGCTTAGGTGCTTGGTGGCATGTGGGATCTTCCCAGACCAGGGCTCGAACCCGTGTCCCCTGCATTGGCAGGCGGATTTTTTAACCACTGTGCCACCAGGGAAGTCCTCACTTAATATTAAAACAAAAGCATTTCCCCATTTTAATCCTGATTCTTGGTAGCTTCATTTTTTTATGGCTCTATAATACCCAATTGTGTAATTTATACCATCATTTACATGAGACACATCCATATGTAGGATGTTCGAAAATGTTATTTTTTAGTGTTATGTCCCCTTTCTTCTAAAAAAGGATCTGCAGCAACTTTAGAATTAATTTTTGAAACATATTTTCCACTGGGAATTGTAGGAAGAGAGAAGCCAGAAAAATACCAGAAAATCTTTCCTGGAAAATAAGATGTTCTGGGTGGTTAAGAGAGAGGCACCAGGACATGGGCTCAGGGTAAGTGGGGACACGGGTGTACGTAATAGATGCTGAGAGGTAAGCTGTGCCATGACGTATTATGGAAACCATATGGTAAGAGGCGAGGGTGGCTTATGCCAGAGGCACGTGGGCAAATCATGGGGAATGACAACAGACTGATCTGAGATGGAGCCGTAACCTGGCTGGGGGGAGCTGGCCCTGACCCAGTATACCTGGGATAAGATGCTGTGTGTAACCTGGGCTGTGTAGGGTCCTTGCATAAACCTATTCCTGTAGCAATGGTGTGTGCCCTTCTCTCTCATCTCTACATGTCCTGTAAATCAGAGCAGATTGATACAGAGGTTTTTGCAATATCATACACAAATCTGTGGCCACATGTCAAATATCAGAGCTTAAGAATAAAATTGACCTAATGTTAATAAGTTAATGCTCTGCAGTGCAGTTATACTACTTTTGGTTACTACAATAATGTGTTTGAAGTAAGACCTCCTTAGTTTAATGATGATCAGTAAGAGGTCCCATGCCTGAATTTCAGCAAGGATATGAGAATTACTAAGTATGATACTTCGTTGCAAAGATTTATTCTGATTCAACATGTTTCCATTCACAGTTTTCTTTTTTCTTTTTTTTTTTTTGCCTCTCACTGTTGTGGCCTCTCCCGTTGAGGAGCACAGGCTCCAGACGTGCAGGCTCAGCGGCCATGGCTCACGGGCCCAGCCGCTCCGCGGCACGTGGGATCCTCCCAGACCGGGGCACGAACCCACGTCCCCTGCATCGGCAGGCGGACTCTCAACCACTGCACCACCAGGAAAGCCCATCCATTCACAGTTTTCTTGCCAAACACATTTGGAATATAGTGTTCTTTATTTAAACAATGTATAGAAGGTCTAATGATCTGACACATTGTTTGCCCCTATTTGGGGGCAGTAAGGTGACTTACTTAGCTTTTCAGGGATGTGTCCTTATACTTCCAGCTATTATTACATCGGACCTTCCTGTCGTCTAGAGTTTAAGCCCACATGCTCATAGCAATGGCCATTGCTCCATAATGTTTTTTCTGTTTTTTTTGGTTTTATTTACACGCAGTACAATTCACTCTTGGTGATGTACAGTTCAATGAATTTTGAAAAACACATACCATCATGGATCCATCGTCACAGTCAAGGTGCAGGAAGTTCCATCAGCTCCCCAAATTCCCTTGGTCTTCCCCTTTGGAGACAACCCCTCTTTCCTACTCCTAATGCCTGGCAACCATTTCTATAAAGACTTATTTTTATAATCTATGCTTTACTTCTACTAAAACAATTAAAAGGGTAAATGATCACTTTGGCCAGTGTCTGTGGATCTAGAAGAATTTCTCCACTTGCAGACCTTTGGGTCTAAATCTCAGAGATCCAGGAGCTGGCCTTTCTGCAGGGCTGGGGACGAGCCCCATTCCCTGCCAGCTGGTCTGAGAGCTGCCTGGCTGAGGTCCATAACAGAGCAACACAGGTGTATTAGGTAGAATGTTTAAAGTATAAATTGCTTATTCGTGCATCACGATTTGCTTATCTACCTTAAATCCCCATATAACGTAACCCAGAATCGAAACTACTTTTAATCTATTTTAGCGTTTCATTATACACGTACACCTTGCTTGATGCACTAAAATGTTATGTGAAAATGTATTTGAACTGAATTCTGAAAATTAACTTTTTTTTTTTGCATTATTCGGGCCTCTCACTGTTGTGGCCCCTCCCACTGCGGAGCACAGGCTCCGGACGCACAGGCGCAGTGGCCACGGCTCACGGGCCCAGCCGCTCCGCGGCATGTGGGATCCTCCCAGACCGGGGCACGAACCCGTGTCCCCTGCATCGGCAGGCGGACTCCCAACCACTGCGCCACCAGGGAAGCCCATGAAAATTAACTATTTTTAAAGTGAGCGCTTTGAAGAAGATCAGTAATTAGTCTTTTATCTCTCTTCCTCAAAAATCCATGTTTGTGTATCTGGATGGTGTCCATCAGGGAACTGCTTAGCTGAGCTTGTTAGAAATGTCAGCAATTCTCTTCATCAACACAACTCACAGATACAGGACTCTGTACACACAGGTAAAGTTTGAACTCGTACATCACACCTGGCCGGCTTCAATGCGCCAGTGCGTTTTTCCTGCCTTCAGAACAATTTCGAGACAATTTCCTACATTCCTCCCAGAATGCTGCAGCTGCTGCACGGATTCTTCCTGCCAAGAGCCTGGAAGCCTGTTGCATCACACACACGTCCAGCTTCTTGAAAGAATTTTGCAGATTAAGCAACAGGCGCCTAATGCTCATTCTACTCAACTAGCCGTAGAGCAGATCTGTTTCCCATTTCTAGTTGGACTTTCAAGGACTTCCGTTTTCTAATTGCTTCCTCCGGTGCTGTGAGCTGTGGGGGCTGCTCCCCCTTCACTTCTCATGCCAGGACTTCGATGGCCCTTGTGTTTTGTCACATGAAAGTTAGAGCCAACTGCGAGAAGCTGAGGGATGTTGGTTGCATCTGTTGGGCCAGCCTGTCAGTCATGGGAGCCATCATGCTTCTAGAATAAGTAAGCCTTCCAGCTTAAGCACCCCTGATGACTCAGCGGGATCAATAATCAGCAGAGTAAGCTTTCTGTCCTAATCTGTGTGTGTGTGTGTGGTGTGTGTGTGTGTGTGTGTGTGTGTGTGTGTGTGTACACTTTTTTTTTTCATGTGTGTGAGAGAAACAAAACTTACCCTAACTCTGGCAATATTAATTCTTAAAAGGAGCAGGTTATCTTTGGGCTGCCTTCCACCTCTTTTCCACTTTCAATTGAACTTACTGCAGTCCAGATATCTGCACTCTCTGAGTTCTATCACCTTGGTGTTATCTCCTCTGTCATTTACTGGGATAGCTCTGCCCTGCATTTGCCTTTGCTTTGTTCCTGAACAAAAACTGGTTTCTTTCTGAGGAAGTTAGAAAAGCAAGACTTATGTGACCAATATGTTTCCCAACCCTCACACGAGAAAAAGGGCACACACCCAATGCTATCGAAAAACAACTCTGTACCAGTCACAGCGCCAGATGCTTTAAGCTGCTTCTTATTGTGGGCTCACTCGACATGAAATGAAAAATAAAACAGACTCCTGCCCGCCCCTCCACCCCCAACAAAGGCTTCCCGGCTCCAAGCTAAAACACAATTCCGAAAAAATCTTACCATTCTAGAGCTTTGAAATACCCTAACCAAACTGTCTTCCATTTTGTTTTTCTTTTTTCTTTCTTTCTTTCTTTCATTTTTTGTTTGTTTGTTTGTTTGAACACAAAGATGCTAAATTAAGGCCAGGCAAATTCTGGTTGTCTTTCTCAGATGATTTCCAAATCTCAATGGTACCTCCCACCTCTTCCTGTTCACTCTGTAAAGTGGGTCTCTAACTGGGAGGGTTCCCAGCTCTTTGCCCCTCCGAGATTCCTAATGCTGTGATTATTATCATCATTATTAGCACCCGCAATTACCTTTCACTGCAAAAGGTTGCATTGGAGCATTTAAAACAATCAAATATTTGTGTACTATGCTTTTGTTACCACTGTTGCAATTTGCCTTCTTATCATTCCAAAGACTGAGCGTCTGTTTCATTGTCTCATTCAAGCTTCTTCTAGCTGGAGACCTGTAACCTAGGAGTTTTTATGTAAATCCACACATGGGTTTGGAAAATGTAGGAAGAAGAAAAACAATGAACCTTGGAGTAGATTTAGAAAGGAGAGGCATGAATTTGGCAGATGTGATGTTTTACATTTAAGACGTGGGGCACAGTTTAGAGGCAAAAGTGGAAGAAATCAGTTTGGTGATGGGGGTATTTTATTTTAGTGAAGTAAGAGGGAAAGCCAGGAGGGAGCTGAGAGAAGGACATTTTTGGAGCCACTTGATTTTGTGCAGAGCAGGAAAATTATCTACCCTTTTCCCTCCCCACCACCATATGCTTCCTGAAAGTTTTCTTTTTTCATACTTGAAAGGACCACAGATTTTAATAGTATTCATACATTTGAAGTGCTAGGCAATTCCCAGCTTCCTCTATTTTTGCATTTATGGTAAGTAATTTTTAAAATCCAGGTTATAGGATAAAGTAAAAATAAAATAAATGACTACTATTTAATGAAACATATTTCAAACGCAAAGGCAGAAAGAAAAAAAAGGCAGTTGACCTTAAATAAACTAAGGTTCAAGATCACAACCAGATTCAGGGACTAAATTATAGGCCAGTCTCCCCCAGTGTCTAGGCTGAGAGAGTTTAGTAGGTTACCAAAGCTAGCATTAATTTATAGACACCCCCAGGGCCTGAACAAGTTGAAACAACATCATTAAAAGGTCAAATTTACTTAGAATGTCTCGAATTCAGATGTAATAGAGAAAGCAGACAGGGTGGAAGACAGAGACAGTCAGGGCTCTCTGTACAAAGGTATATTTGTAACGTGATCTATATTGATGCCGACGCATCACACTCTATTATGTACATCTCAGTTTGCAGGTGTCCAGCACTCAGAGCCCCTACTTTGTCAAGCAGAGACATTTTCTTCCTCTTTGGGGGAAACCTGCACGTTGCTGCCCATGGGTAGAGGGTAGGACAAGAGGCAGCTGAGGGGGCATATACAACCCATCATTCCCACCAAGACAAAGGCTGTCTCTACGACCTCTGGTTTCCACAACCTTCTGCCCAAACTGCTTTCCCCTTTCAGATCTTCTCTGGAGGATCATTTTAACTGGAACCTGTGAAGGTAACTTTGGGGTGGGGGAGTGGAGGAGGGGGAGGGAAGGTGAGTGGTGCCTCAGCTCCATAGGATCCAACGTTGAACTTGCAGTCTGTTAGGACCAGCCCTGCATCTACTGTTTACCATTGTGTGGTCTTGGATGTATCTTTTTTTTTTAATTAATTTATTTATTTTTGGCTGTGTTGGGTCTTCGTTTCTGTACGAGGGCTTTCTCTAGTTGTGGCAAGCGGGGGCCACTCTTCATCGCGGTGCGCGGGCCTCTCGCTGTCGCGGCCCCTCTTGCTGCGGAGCACAGGCTCCAGAAGCGCAGGCTCAGTAGTTGTGGCTCACGGGCCTAGTTGCTCCGCGGCATGTGGGATGTTCCCAGACCAGGGCTCGAACCCGTGTCCCCTGCATTAGCAGGCAGATTCTCAACCACTGCACCACGAGGGAAGCCCTTGGATGTATTTTTTAAACACCTTTGATGTCTGTTGCCTTACTCATGAAATGGGTTTTACGTGGTCATTTTGTTGTATGGATTAGAAATAATGTGTATAAGTGACTGGTACATAGTAGGTGATAAATAAATGCAACGCATCTGGTAGCATTGACTGCAACACCCCGGGTCAGAATGCCTCTGTTTCTGCCTTTCACCTTTGGTTCCAAGATCATACTCTGCTCACAGAACCGACACTTGAACTGGAAATAGCTCTACAGTCTCGTGCTGTCCCTCCCTTCCTTTCATAACTTCGCAGCAAAAGGCATTCGCTGGCAATTCCACCGTCTTGTGGCTCATGGATAAGGTCTTTGGTAGAAATGATGTGTATGTAGTGTGCTGGCCCCCACTCAATAGCAAACCCCTGAGCCACAGTCCTCTGATTCCTATTCCCCCACCCATTCTCAGGCCATTCCCAGTAGCAGCCAAGGTTCCTGGGCCCACAGTACCCCCTGATGGCTAAATGGGGAACTTTCTTTTCTCAGTCATTCTTCTCTCTCTAAAACTCCCCCAGGCTTTCACTGTTCACTGCTTTGTTCATTCCATCATAGACCATTCATTTCTTACAAATGTTGTGTGGCCTCCTATGCCTTGCTTTTTTTTTTTTTTTCATTTCTTGCTCAATTATTTCAGAAACATCTATCTCCCTCCCTGTTTCCCTCACTTTGTTCCACTTAATGAACCCTCAAGTTACGGCGATTATGGTTGCAAGTATAAAATAGTAGGATGAATGCATCTCTCAAGAGAAAAACCCCAGGGAATTCCCAGGTGGTCCAGGGGTTAGGACTCCATGCTTCCACTGCAGGGGGCATGGGTTCGATCCCTGATCGGGGAACTAAGATCCTGCATGCCATGAGGCAAGGCCAAAAAATTAAAAAAATTTAAAAAGAGAAAAAAAAAAACATCCATTTAGGAGTAAAATAAGACATAGCTGTGGAACCAGCAGCATTAATCTCGACAGCCCTTTGCAATATCCAGATGTCTTCCTGAGAACCTGTGCAGAAGGTGCCATCTACCCCCCTCTTTCTCCAAGGAACACTGATATTTTCTCAACACTCATTATTTTCCTATTTATTTAATCGCCAAAATTGTACTAGTTTGTCCCCTACTGTTTCATTGCAAATATGATTCAGCTACAGTAAGGGTTAAGTGCATTCCTATGGGTTATTCTGGAAACCAAAGCACGATCTTTCAGCATTAGTTCTCTGTGGGAAACTGAATTCAAAGCTCCAAACAGTCGCTTTAGAATGACCTTTTGGGAAATGCTGCCTATTGTAATTTAACACTGGAAATTTTTGGTTGGGAGTGGTCAGTTTTCAATAATTCATATTGATGTCTATATTCTCTGGTTTTCATTTGTTGAACGGTGACATCTACTGGGATTAGTACTTAGAAAGGTATTCAGGTGTGACTTATCTTATCTGGATAAGATATTGACTCTTCCTTATCAAAGAGAAAATATACTAACCAGATCCTGATTTGATATGTTGATATGTTATGGGAATATTCTAGAAGGTTATTAAATTCATGTCCATGACTATAGATTGACTGTTGGTAAAAATACATCAAATGTCTCAAAATGCAAATTTCCCTTAGCTTAAATTCAAATATGCCAACAATTTATGTTTTTATTTATCAAGGCTTACATTTAAAATACTTTTTAAAATACAAATGATTTTGACGTGGATTAGTAAAATACCTTTAACTTTATGCTTAATTGTTCTGATTTAGGAAATTTATTCTCAAGCTAGAGCTCAGTAATTAGAAGCATCTAAAGTCCTGATTCAACAACAAATTGAAAGATTTCTTTCACAAATTAATATCAAGTGGTTTAATTTTTCCACTTTCTAATAGTTAAACTTTAAAAGTTTATAAAAATTGGTATGAAATAACTGAATTAGTCAATACAATGGTAAATGAGCTATTGTGACCATATATAGACACATGAAAAACATAATTTTAAAGTGTTTTCATAAAATATTTCCTAGTTTGGGCATAATTCAAGCTAATGCTTGCATAGGAGTTTTTTCTTTGAAATGATTCCCATATACTTAGAATTGAAACTATTTTCTCCTTTAAAATAAAAACTGCAAATCAGTTAAAGTAACAGGTAAATACCACCCATCCAATTTCATCAAAATTCTGTGAAAACTGATGTTCTACATAAATTCTAAATTCATACTAATGTAACAATAATGAAGAATATATCATAAAATAGCTGTGTGGTGCAAAAGGTATTTTAATTGATTGCTCATCAAAGAACATTATTTGAGTTGACACATTCACATTTTTCTGAAAAGAGGTATTTGCCTCCTGATAATACATATATACCTTTTGAATTCATAAAGTTTTGGAGGTACAAATTAAAACATTCAGTGTTAACGTTTTTGAAAGCATTAAGTTTAAATTGTTTTCTCAAGACCCAAGGAGAAAACACCAGAGGAAACATAAACAGCCTGAATTGTTTAAAATGTATTTTCCCTTTAATTAAATAAGAAACATCTGTCCAGGGATTTTGGAAATGAATGTAATCCATCCACACTCTGCCTGTACTAGTTTGCATCCAATGTCCCATATTTTGAAAGAAAACTCTCTCTTTCTGTAAAGAATTAAACAGCAACATGGAGTGATATCTGGGTCTGTAGCAGCTGACTCTTGCCTCCAGAGCTTGGGCACTGTTAATGCTAAGGATCTGTCTTTTCCCAGATTTGTCCTTGGGAAGCAACCAAATTCTCTCCGGAATCAAGGTTAGGCTATAACATCTGCCTTTCTCCAAACCATCCACTCCCCCTGAAAATGCTTATCTTGGAAGAGTAAGGGAACAGAAGTTACCAGGATGTGCCCAAAAACCCACGCTCAAAATACCGTTCCCCCTCTGGGGTGCACTCAACATTTTCCTCCCCTTCACTCCGGCTTTAAAAAGCTGATTTCTCTAGGGACCTGCGCTGCCCACAACACAGACCCATCAGACAGGCCACGTGAGCACAAAGAAAGTGGACAGTTGACTTCAGGATGGCTGTGGCTCTTTGAAACCAGGACCCACAGTTGAGAATGACAAGTATCACTTACTGGTGTTGTCAAACGGTATCTGCCTGCACTGCACGGACCCCTCGGCGGGCCAAGGACAGTAGTAGACGGCTCCCCCTTCCACGATGTCTGGCTGGCTGGTGTTGGCTTTGGGCGCTCCCACCAAGACACTCGCTCTGCGAAAAGGGTTGGAGAGGAATTACTCCTTGGGAATCATAAACGTGAGCGCAGGCGACGCAGTCTCTGGAGCAGCCTGCCCACCGAGACTAGGGTCGGGGTCACGGGCAGAAACGTGTTTAGGATGGAGACCGATTGTCAAACCTGATGTCCTCGCGGAAACCTATGGGCGTCTGAAACCTGCTTTGGAAGAGGGTGCAAATGGTCCTAATTCTTCTCTAGGTGGAGCTATGTATATAGTGAGTTGAGGGAAGAGGGGCGGACGGGGTGGGGGGAGGAATAGCCAAGGACAGAGCCCAGCTGCTTGTAGCAGACAGCACTTGCGCCCAGACCCTTAACGGTCACAGGCTACGTATAAACAGACCGTGTTGCAGTCGTGGTTTTCACTGGCTTGAGTCCGCTCGGTCCCGTTTCCCTCTTTGTACGATGCTGAAGTCTTTGTCTCGGGACCTCCCCGGGACCTTCGGATTCTAGGCAAGCGGCATGTCCCTAGCTCAAAGTTCACAAGGCACATCTAGCATGGAAGGCGAGAGAAGAGGCTGGTGGCGGGGAGCCGGACGGGACCCCCAGCGGGCAGCGCGAGGGGCTCTGACGATCGCCTGCCATCAGGCTGCGGGGACAGGCGCGGGTCCCCCGGCAGAGGGGCAGGGACCCATCCTGGGGCGGGGTGGGCCCGCGCGCGCGGGGAAACTTACGTGCGAGCGGCAGGTACGTGGAAGTCCACCGCGTAGCCGAAGTAGCTGCCCTCGGGGCCGCCGTACACCGTGAGCTGGTCCACGTCCAAGTTGAACGCCTGCGAGGCGGGCGACCACAGCACCACCAGCGCGGCCGAGAAGCAGCAGAGGGGCGCGAGGGGCGGCGCCCGGTTGCCCCGGGGACCGCGGCGGGCCCGGGCGGACATCGCCCTCCGCCCGGCCGGTGCTCACCGGGCGGCGGGAGCCGAAGACCCCGGCTGGGGAACGGCGGGCGTGGCGGCTGGCGGTCCCCGATGCCCGCGGCCCGGGTCGGTGCGCGCGGCGCGTCCGCGGGGACAGCCCCGGGCGATCCTCCGCGCGTCCCCTGCGGTCTGCCGGCCGCCTGGTCCCGCGGCTCGGGGGGCTGGCGGAGGGGATCCGAGCCCTCCTCTGGCAGCAGGAGGGGCCGCGGCGCGGTCGGGGCGCCTCCTAGCGGCGCGTCCGCGCACTGCGGGCCGGAGTCCGCGACTCCCTCGCCGCCCTCGGCTTCGCTGGCGGCCGGCCGGCGCCTGTTTCGGCCGCCCGGCTTTTCTGCATCTCAAGAACGATCTGAGCCTCACACAGGCCAAGTCAAGCCATTGCTTTTGGAAGCCGATCTCCCCCCTGCCCTGGCCCCCGCCGCATGGGGCGAGGGTTTACTCCAGTGTCCCCCAAATGGAAGACTGTGAAAGCGTACCCCAGCACGAGGGACGAGGCCAGACCAAGCCGGGATCTTTGCATCACCTCTACAGCCTGAAGACCCTTTCAGGGTCGATGTGCGTTTGTTCGTCTGTGACTGACCTCTCTCCTTCCCCACCTCTACCCGACCTCCCTGCCGAGGTAACTGATAAACAGAGCAATCCTGGAGATTTTATTTAGGTCTTTCTCAAAGGCACGTGGCACACGTCGAATGACTCGGCCCTATATGTCCTCGACCCTGTGTAATTGTGGCAAAGACTGGCAAAGTTGGGAATGTCGGAATTTCCAGTTTACCCCCAGCAGGGGTCGAGGGTGTAGGTTGGAGTCAGCGGGAGTTGAAACTTCAGTTCCAATCCACCACCGGTGTTAACTGATCTCTTTCTGTGTCTTCTGCTTGGGGTAGGGAGTGAGGGATGAGTAGGGGGGAAGGCAGAGGAGAACCGTGATGTAGAAGCCCTTACATAACCTGTGGTCTTCCAGGGATACAGGAATGACGGGGCAGGAGAGCTGCTATTAAGCGTTG
Source organism: Lipotes vexillifer (assembly GCF_000442215.2). Lineage (NCBI taxonomy): Eukaryota > Metazoa > Chordata > Mammalia > Artiodactyla > Lipotidae > Lipotes > Lipotes vexillifer. The sequence goes on along the minus strand of NW_006787833.1, from coordinate 1,912,618 downwards.
AACAGGGTGGCGCTGGGGTTATATAGGTATAACCCTATATATAGGTATATATATAGGTGGAGTGGGCGGAGTGATTGAGGGAAGGTGTTAAAGACAGAAAGGCTGGGATGAAATGGTTGTGCAAAGGGATCAGAATAAAAGTGTGGGTTGGAGAGCAGTGGGAGATAGGGATGGACGTCCTGAGAAAGGATCTTCATGACGAGAACATTTACCGAGGCAGAGGGAGCCGGTTCCACAGCAAAGGCATGACACGCCTACAGGGACTCCAGAAGTTTAGTGGAGGATGTGTGTGTGTTGGTGGAAGGCGGTCGGTTGTTAGAAGGAAGAGAAAGCAAAGCAGCTGTTGCCCAAATGCACTGGCTGATGAGGACTTCGACATGATTAACAGATGGAAGGGAAAGGAAGCCCAACGGGCCCTTTTCTGGCAGGGAAAGGGCCAGAAGACTGATGGCAGAAGGAAAGTGAAGAAGAGCCCAAGGCGAGTCTGCAGGTATCGACTAAGAAGAGGAGAATCACAAACAGAAGCAATGGGCAAGGAGGGCGTAATGGGAGGTAGATGGTGAGTTAGATGCTGGACCTGTTGAGTCTGTTACTAGCATGGGATCCGCGAGAAGCTGGAGGCGTAAACTGTGATTCAGAGCAGTGGTCTAGTCTGGTGGTGCAGGTAGGAGTCCATCCATGGAAAATCTCTGCTCCCATTGAAAAGCTAGACTCTCTCTCTCTTACATTAGAACCCACTTGGCAGACTGAATTAAATTTTACATTTCATCTTTGCTTGTCTCGTCCCTGTAAAAATGCTAAAAATTAATAAGCTATCAGAAGATTATGTAGCAAATCATCACATCTGGATCATTTCCTAACTGGATAGTCCTTTCCCAGACAAGGACTTAAAAGTAGAGGGTAGAAAACCTTTTTCTCAGTCCCAAAGTCCACTTGTGTTGGATACAAAGTTCACTACCTTGGGTCAGGTTACTATTGTTCATAAAAGTGATGTTCCCTAGAGTAAATTTCAATGAGTAATTCACATGCAACGTACACATGGGCATATTCAGAGCTGTGGGAGACCTTGAGACTGGGAAATAACCTCAACTCCATCATTTCCTGAGACTGCATGCTGAAATGTGTAAATTCATCACATTGCAGGCAAGTCTTATGTTGAAATGGAACACCTAAACAGGTAGAAAGTAATGGGGGGTGGGGTGAGGAATTGGGAGATTGGGAGTGACATATATACACTATTGATACTAGGTATAAAATAGATAACTAATGAGAACCTACTGTATAGCACGGGGAACTCTGCTCAATGCTCTGTGGTGACCTAAATGAGAAGGAAATCCGAAACAGAGGGGATATATGTATATCTATAGCTGATTCACTTTGCTGTACAGTATAAACTAACACACTATTGTAAAGCAACGATACTCCAATAAAAATTATTTTTTAAAAAGTATTTTGAGTTAAAAAATCCAGCCTTTTCTCAAGTCTTTATGAGGGCATGTTTCAAAAGATTTACAAAGATAACATAAGCAATCATTATCTCTATTTGTTTAAATTAATAAAGTGCAGTTAAAAACAAAAAGAAAGTAATAGCATAATCCTAGATGTACACTTGGTCCACATACCAACTTACCAGACAGAGTAGCTCAATATTATAAAATGCTTTGATTTGTATAAATCAGCACGTCACCAGGGTATCCCCTTTTGCTACTGTCTCACTTTTTGATATTTCTAGCATGTTCCTTATTTTTAATTCAAGATAGGGGTAGGCCAGGAAAGAAAATTCTACTTATTGCCACATAATTGGATACATATAGTTGTCCGTTTCTTCTAAAACACACTTGTTCTTGATTTATACAGCAAGCCTATATTCTTAATAGTGTCACTTTCCACTGTACAGATGAGGGCATTAAGGTTCAGAGAGGTACAAGCATATTCAAAGTTACAGAGCAAGTAAGTGGTGTGATTTGAACCCAGGACCGGCAGATGCCAAAAACAGTTCCTCATACTATTAGGTCTATAAGTATGTTTTTGTAAGTTATGGCAATAATGAGAAGTCACCTTTCTAAAGTAGCAAGCTCTTCTGGGCTGGCCCTTAGAGCATGCCCATGAGTCATGATTGAGAGGTGGCATAATGTAGCAGTGTGTTAAGAAGTCTCGGAAAAGGGTTTGGTGGTACTTTGGTATTCAAAGAGTGGAGGGAAAGCAAACTTACTTAAAGCTCTTTGACCTCCCTGGGAGACCAAGAGCCTGGGAGAGTAGTAAATCTTCCAAGAAGCCAGAAAAAAAATCTGCAATAATTGCAGGGACAGAATAGGTCTGCATAGGTGTCTTGCACATTGCGCTATTCTGACATGTGGGAACCATGCCAATCAGTAAAACTTGGGGTACCGTCAGAGAAACACATGGACAGTGACAGGTCTTATGCTGAATGAGAAGTTTGATATTTTAAAGATCTACTAGCACTGATTTATTTGTCAGAAAAGCAAGTCTGGGAATTGTTTGTCATGCATGTGAGTGCGTGTGTATATTTAATACCGAGAAAGGTATACATAGTTGTTTGCCTAAACAGAAAAGAAAAGAACCCAAAGGTCAAAGATGGAACAGATTTGGCCCAAACGTTCCAAAACTAAATAAGTAAAGAGTAGCCTAGGAAAAAGAAAAATGCTCTCTGGGTTGTAGCCATGTATGAAGTACTTAGAAATAGAGATGTTGTAACATTTAACCATTAGTGCATACTTTTTAACAGAAGACCAAATACATTTGTAACTTAATAACCAATTACTATTCCCCACTGTTTATTTTATTTCTTAACAACTTTTAAAAATATTTATTTCTTTAACTCATTTATTTTCTTAATTTTTTTGGCTGTGTCGGGTCTTCGTTGCGGCACGGGGGCTTCTCTCTAGTTGTGGTGTGAGGGCTCCAGGGCACGTGGGCTCTGTAGTTTGCAGCACGTGGGCTCAGTAGTTGAGGTGTATGGGCTTAGGTGCCCCGTGGCATGTAGGATCTTAGTTCCCCGACCAGGGATCGAAGCTGCGTCCCCTGCCTTGGAAGGCAGAGTCTTTACCACTGGATCACTGGGGAAGTCCCTCCCCGCTATGTTTAAATCTGTTTCTTTATGTGATAAAAAGTGATGCTGCCTCCAAATCAAGAGCTAGGGGAGTCCCGATCTGATTATTTCATTAATACAACCACAATTTCAATATGTTGAACCATTTACAAAATAAGCCAGTGTAAAAACAATGTGTTCTTGAAGATTCCATCAGCTTTAAAAATGAATGCACCACAAATGGAAGGTAGTTTTTCAATCTTTTCTCGTATTTTGGGTAACTGAGGTGATCTCAGGGTTTTTTTGGTTTGTTTCTTTGTTTTTGGTTTGATTTTTTTTTTCTTTTTTTTTTTGCCCAACTGGACTCAGAGTTTCTGCAATATTAGAAACCACTCATTAGTGAACACTGGTCAATTAAACTTACTTTGGGCAAACAACTTTTAAATCTGTCAAGTGTCTCTGCTAGCATAAGCTTATGTCTGCAAATTTTCTATTTCTGGTCCCTGGAGGATGAATCTCATTATAGTAAAATCTTTTTTTTTCTTTTTGATAATTTTGTTTGTAATTCTCTTTTATGATTTCCCTTCATGATTTTATTAGCCACTTTTAAGTTAAAAGTGCTGCAGCAGTGGCCCCCGTGCTGGCAGATGTTCAAGCACAGCCAGCAGTTGGTTTAGCTGAAGGAAAATTCCCACCAGACTCTGACTTGATCTCTTTTTAGAATGAGCCTTTTAAAAACAACTCTGCTTTAAACAAAAATAAAAATAAATAAAACAATTCTTTCTCTAAAAAAGGAAGGTAACTGAGGCCAATGATGTTCTTCCAGAACCTTGACATCTGGGGATAAATCTTCCTGAGAGTCAAAGACCCCAGGCAGCTGAGCTTATACGCAAGACCTTGATTTACAGATTTTAATTAGGGCCAGTTCACTCCAGAATTTTGAAAAACCTACACACGTCTGATGGGTTGGCCACAGTGACTAAAGCATACTTCCATGGGAAAAAACTCACAACATCTTAGTTGTAAATTTGGAGTCTGGCAGTTGGGAAGTGCAGTTCTCCAAAAGCTTATGTTTGAGTCCAGTGCCAAAGGAGGCTGTGGGAATACATTCGAGGGGCTTTATTATTGTTAAATTTCAATAAGGTGTTAGGGTTCAGGGCCTCAGCACTCTGGTGCTGCGGAAAGAGTCACTTAAAATGAGGAGTGAGGCATTCTCCCCACCTGTGCACGTGCCAGGCGTCTTCATTCATTCAGGCAGCCGTTAACTAAATACCATAGACTGGGCGGCTTATAAAAAACAGAAATTTATTTCTCACAGTTCTGGAGACCGGAAGTCCAAGGTCAAGGTGCCAGCGCGATTGGGTTCTCATGAGAGCCCTCTCCAGTTTCCCCACTTCTCATTGTATTCTCACATGGCAGAAAGGGGGGTGAGAAAGTCCTCTGGGGTTCCTTTTATAAGGCACTAATTCCATCATGGGGCTCCACCCTCATGACCTCCCAAAGGTCCCACCTCCCAGTACTATCACATTAGGGGTTGGGATTTCAACATATGCATGGGGGAGGGGGGGCAGGCTGGACACAAACACTGACCGCATTGCACCAGGTCTTGAAAGCAGAGGCTTTTGTGAACACAATCCTGCAGGCATCTCTGTGGACCCAGGACAAGGGTAAATAGTTGTGGGTTCCCGGGGGAGACAGCAGCTGTGGCCTTCTGAAGCAGCCAGACTCTTCATTCAGCCCTTGGAGGATGCTGAAGGACTCCGGCGAGACACAAAGGTCTCCTACAAATAGGTGGGGGAATCACAGAGGAGCCCTCCACTTATGGGAGGAGATAAAGGCTGGAGCATCTGATTGGTGATCTGAGTGTGTTTTCTTTTTTGTTTTTGAGATTTTATTTATTTATTTATTTATTTTTGGCTGTGTTGGGTCTTCATTGCTGCGCCTGGGCTTCCTCTAGTTGCGGCAAGCAGGGGCTACCCTTTGTTGCGGTGTGTGGGCTTCTCATTGCGGTGGCTTCTCTTGTTGCGGAGCACGGGCTCTAGGCGCGCGGGCTTCAGTAGTTGTGGCACGCGGGCTCAGTAGTTGTGGCTCATGGGCTCTAGAGCACAGGCTCAGTAGTTGTGACGCATGGGCTTAGTTGCTCTGCGGCATGTGGGATCTTCCTGGACCAGGGCTCGAACCCGTGTCCCCTGCACCGGCAGGCCGATTCTTAACCACTGCACTACCAAGGAAGCCCTCTGAGTGTGTTTTAAACCCCAAACTAGGTTGCTCTGTTTATTCCACAGTGGAAAGATGCTAGGAGGGTGTCCAGGACTGCCCTCTAGTGTCTGTGACCCTAATAAGGCTTGTGAGATTTTCTTGTGAAAAAATGATGCAGTCTCACAATCTGAATGACCTTTTCATTACAAAGTTCCCAAATTTGAGTTGGTCTCTCTCACGTTTATCACCATCTTTATTTCCTTGCGGTAGCTTTGCAAATCAGGTAAAAAGGGAAAAAGAAGAGAGACATAAAGGAGAGAAGGAAGGAAAGAAGGGAGGAGGGAGGGTAGGAAAGAATTTGCCCATAAAAACAGTATTTCATATTTTCCCAGCTAGCTATTAATCAAATCAGATTTCCATGTCACTCGTGCAAGGACTCTATTCTACTCAATCTCATTGGCCTACCTAACTTTGTTATCTGTTTATTCCTTCTTTTTATCCCATCAGCAAATACGAGCACCAACTATGTCTTAGGTACTGTGCCAGCCCTGGAGATACGCTTGTGAATTTAAGAGATACAGTTCTTCCCTTCCTGGAGTTTATGATGCAGTGAGGGGATGGCAACCTGATAAGAATATAATTAAGTGGGTAAGTGCCAGAAGCAAAACTAACAGGGTGTGGTTAGAGGAAAATGGGTGTGGGGAAGATTTTAGGAGAGCATTTACCTCCAAAGAACATGGCCACATGATCAACCAAAGAATAAAATGGACTATTAATGATGCAACTTTAAAAAAAGATGTGGTTGTTACTCTGCGCACTCCGATCTGGAAAACAAGGGACCCTATGGCTTGGGGTCCCTTGGGGCCCCTGACTTAGAAAAGTTCAATCTTATCAGAATTCATCTGTGCTAAGACACGGAACCAAGTTAGGACGTTTAGAGGCCCTATAGAATGCCATATGCCTCCTATGGTATCCGTGCATTTTGTCATCTGTGTAACTTACATACAAAGGCTTCCTGCTTAGCATGACAGTTAAGTTATCTGTACCCATGACCTTGATCACTTTAATTCTCTCTGTGCAGGTATGCCCTAGTCTGTTTCTAGGGTTAGCAGTCTTTTTTTTAACATCTTTATTGGAGTATAATTGCTTTACAGTGGTGTGTTGGTTTCTGCTTTATAACAAAGTGAATCAGCGATACATAAACATATATCCCCATATCCCCTCCCTCTTGCGTCTCCCTCCCACCCTCCCTATCCCACCCCTCTAGGTGGTCAAAAAGCACCGAGCTGATCTCCCTGTGCTATGCGGCTGCTTCCCACCAGCTATCTGTTTTACATTTGGTAGTGCATATATGTCCACGACACTCTCTCACGTCGTCCCAGCTTCCCCTTCCCCTCCCCATGTCCTCAAGTCCATTCCCTACGTCTGCGTCTTTAGGGTTAACAGTCTTTGAGAGAACAATTTGAAGGCTGGAAGTGAATTTCTTGTCTTCTACTTAGATTGCTTGAAACGTGACTAATTGACTTAAGTTGACCTTTCTGGTTTTTATTGTTTCGACTTATTAAAAAATGTGTCCTTTTCCCAGAGGCCTCTGGGCACACGCACAAAAAAATAGAAATATGACAAGTTAAATTAAAACCAGCAGATGAAAGTTAAAACACTCTCATAAAAGAAAGAGAAAGATGCCAAGTAGCATTTCTGGAGGGAGAAAACTAAACCAAATGGATTAAGCTTAGCCATTTTTCAGCTGGTTTGCGAGGAGGACTTGTTCAATGTAGATGTTAGAGTGACTTCCTATGAAATCCCTGAAAAACCTGTGCCACTACGTATTTTCATACCAAATTGTGGAAATAATGGTAATCCCAGGGAGAGAAGGGCTCTAAAACTTAATTCTTTTTATAGTGATGTTAAGATTGCTGTCTAGCCCTTAGTCACAGTGTGATCTCATTCACGTGAATCTCACTCTTGGGAGGTGAGAGATTAGCTCTAAACACAGTTAACATTTCTCTACTGAACTCTAATCCTTGCTGTCAGCTCAGTCCTACTATGATTCTGTTTAGAAACCATTGCTGCTCATACGTGCAGAGATAGTAGGTATTAAGAACATGGGTTCTGGAGCCAGATATCTGGCTCCATAGCTCAGTTTTGTCGCTTAGCTGTGTGACCATGGGCAAGTTACTTACCATCTCTGTTTCCCCAACTGTAAAATGAAGATACTAACAGTATGTCATATGGAGTTGTGAGGACTAAATGAGTTAAAATACATCAACCTATGAGGGTCCATATGAAAAGCATTATGAGTGTTAGTCATTATTATTACTTACACTTCTGATTGCTTATGGATTACTCATGGAATTATATAATCTTTCCTTTCACTTATCTACATGTGCCTGCCCTTCACTGGGGACCTCGGGTGCTCACTGTGTCCTGCTGTCTTAGTTGATCCTTCTCAATTAACACTCCTTTGGGCAATATCAGGTTGTAGAGAGGTTACCAAATAATTCTGAGTATTTTCTGGATAAGAAATGATGTTTGAGGAATATTAAGTCGACAGCTTTGTAAATGAGGGAGAAATAGAGAACAGTAGTTACATAAATATATTAGTCTACTTGTGCAATGCAATGGGGATGGGTAGTGAAAAGTTTTTGTTTTAGTGCTTTTAATATATGTAGTTGTGATTTTCTTTTTATTTATACTTCATGAGGTATAGAACTTCTTGAACCTGTGGGTTAATATCTTTCATCTTTAAAAAAATTCTGTTATTATCTCTTCAAGTATTCCTTCTTTCCCACTCTCTTTCTCATCTTCTTTCGAGATTCCAATTAGTGTATGTTTGACCTTCTCACAGTAGAGCCTCTATTGCTATTTTATGTTGATATTTTCCATCTGTTTTGTTCTACATGTTTCATCTTAATATTTTTCTTGTGATTTATCTACCAGTTCACTGATTAGCTCTATAATTGTGACTAATCTGCTACTAAATTTGTCCATCAAATTCTAAAATTTGGTTAGTGTACCCTTAAGTTAAAGAATTGCCATAGGTTATTTTATTTTTATAGTTTCCAGTTCTCTGTCAAAGATCCCAATCTTGGTTTTTGTTTTATTAAACATTTTTGGAGTTATTTTAAAGATTGTGTCTGTTAACTTCATTATGTGAATTATGGGGGAGGGGTTTATTTATATCATCTGTTGTTTCTCTTGTGTTTTGATCACATTATCTTGTTTACTTGGTGCCTCTCAAATAAGAACATATTAAAAAAATTAAATGCCAGGGTATCATATATGAAAAACTACACAAGTAACTTGAGCCCTGCAATGATGTCCTCTTCATTCAAATAGAATTTAACACTTATTTTTGGCAGGCGACTATGAGCAATCATACCACTCACTCATTTTAATCAATTTCCAGAGATTGAGATGACTTGAAGCTGAGCTTCAGTCCCTGGGAGGGCCAATCTATTTCCAATTCCTCCTTAGAGTATAGACTTTTAGAGTCTCAACACTAAATATGGAGTATTTGCCATTGAACAACCTCTTTGCAGGACCATGGATTACGATTTTTGTTCCCTTTGTCCCGTAAGTCCTATCCACCCCAGCCTCTCAGTATTCCATTTCATTAAGGAATAGAAAATTCTTCTAGGGCACAATGCCTCCAGATATTGGCTACCCTCTCTGAATTTCCTTCTTCTATTGGACACTGGCTTGACAATTCCTTAATAACTTATAAATGCTCCTATGTCTTTAAGACTATTGAAAAAGTACTTTGTCAATATTTTATTTAAAAAATAATTAATTAATTTTTATTGGAGCATAGTTGATTTACAATGTTGTGTTAGTTTCTGCTGTACAGCAAAGTGAACCTATTCCCATATAGGTCGTTACAGAGTATTGAATAGAGTTCCCTATGCTATACAGTAGGTTCTTTTTAGTTATCTATTTTATATATAGTAGTGTATACATATCAATCCCAATCTCCCAGTTTATGCCCCTCTCTTTTCCCCTTGGTAACCATAAGTTTGTTTTGTATATCTGTGACTCTATTTCTGTTTTGTAAATAGATTCATTTGTACCATTTTTTTTTTAGAATCCACATATAAGCAATATGGTATTTTTCTTTCTCTGCTTTGTCAATATTTTAAAATTATACTTAGCAGGAGGGTTAGTCTGAAATATCTAGTCTGGTATTATCAGAGTTTGAATCTGGATAATTAGGATGAACTATGGTACTACTCCTTTTAGAAATGTAAAACTCTAATGGTGGGGGAATTCCCTGGTGGTCCAGTGGTTAGGACTTGGAGCTTTCACTGCCATGGGGGGCGGGTTGAATCCCTAGTTGGGTAACGTAAGATCTCACCAGCCATGTGGCACAGCCAAAAAAAAAAAAAAAAAAAAAAATCCAATGTGGGACTCAGTTTAGGGAAAAGAATTTAGCTTAAAATATTTCAAATTTGAAGTAATATCTATATACCCATTTAGAGTCGTCTAATAGCTAGTTTGAAATACAGGACAGAATCTTCATAAATAAGTCAACTTATTCTTGCATTGGATTGTGCATGTGGAAAAAACTACTTACCAAAGTAGTTTTTGTGCAATTATCTCTTGCTCAAAAGTCCAAATTGCAGACATAATGGTGGCCCATGATATGATAAGGGGTTCCTAATATTTATTGATCATGAGCTTTATGGTTTGCTTTGCCCTTTATGTACATAATCTCTTTTAACATATTTTTAAATATTCCATTTTAAAAATAAGGAAACCTAAACTTTATGGGGTTAAGTAACTTGCAGGAGGTTACTTGTCTGGTAAGTGGTGAAACCTGATGATAAATCACAGGATTTCTATCTGATTCCCAAGAACTTACCTTTTCTATCAACCTATTTCTCCTTTTTAGGTTTGGGACAGGACACTATATCAGACTCTTTGAAAAGTCAACATAAAAAGCACTAAAAGAACTGCTATTGCTGAGAGGGCCTAGAGGCAACAGCACTCAATAGCAACAAGCAAACCCAGGAACCAGATCTGGGTTTCTAATACCATTGTCCAATAGAAGGAATTCAGGTCCTTTGGAGAAACAGCTGATTCTAAGGCTGGATCACGTAATATACAAGATTAACCTGGGGTATCTTGTAGCACAGAAAATAAGGAAGTGCTCAAAAACCAAACTGATGGGATATGTAAAGGGGACACAAGAGTCAGCTGAAAGAGCTCCCACAGGCTACTTGAAGAGCAAAATAGATAATATTGTATTGGAGTATAACCCAAAGTCTAAAATAAATAATTCTGAGCCCTGTTATGGGCTGAATTGTATCCTCCTCCCCACAAAATTATTTGCTGAAGCCCTAACCCCCAGTGATACTATATTTGGAAATAGGGCCTTTAAGGAAGTAAATAAGGCTAAATGAGGTCATAAGGGTGGGGTTCTAGTCCCGAAGGACTAGTGCCCTTTTAAGAGGAAGAGACACCAGAAATCCTTCTCTCTTGGCATGTGCACAGTGAGGATATGGTGAGAAGGCAGCCATCTGCAAACTGAGGAGAGAGGTCTCATCAGGAACCAACCCCCCTATTACCTAGATCTTAGAGTTCCAGCCTCCAGAACAGCAGAAAAATTAATTTCTATTATTGAAGCCACCCAATCTATGGTATTTTGTTATGGCAGCCCTAGTAGACTAATGCAAGTCCATACTCATATAAATGATTGAATAAACAGATAAGTGGGGAGAAGAGACAAATTCCTATACATTAGAATTTTTTAAAAATGTATGTGGATACTGCCCCCTTGAGGAGGTAGAGCACAACTCCCTACACTGTGTGCAATGACTTTCTTCCAAAGATACAGTATGGGAAGGGGGTAAAAGTACATAAGATTAACATCTTCAGTGGTAATTCATGTTGATAATGTACCCTTGATATGACGTAGTGAGAACAGCACTTTACCTCCCCCAAACTATAATCCCAGTCGAAGCAAAAGAAAAACATCAGACAAACCCAAATTGAGGGACACTTTACAGAATTTCTCCAAAGTGTCCAGGTCACCCAAAAGAAGCAAAGTCTAAAACTGTCACAGTTTAATGGATCCTAAGAAGACATGATGACTAACTGTGATGTGGGACCCTGGATGGAATCCTGGAGCAAAGCACTAGGTAAAAACTAAAGACATCTGAATAAGGTATGAGCTTCAGTTAATAACAATGTGTCAATATTGGTTCATTAGTTATGACTAATGAACATATTCATGTTAGATCTTAACAGGGGATACTGGGCACAGGGTATATATGGGAACTACCTTTTTTTTTTTTTTTTTTTTTTTGGTAAGCTTTCTGTAAATCTAAAGCTATTCTAAACTAAACAGTGTATTTAAAACAAAAATGTGAAATGGTGCATTTGTTATGTCTTCCACACGACTTCTGTTTTATATTGTTTCTCTGAATATTCCAAAGTGAATATTCACTTTGTCTTGGGAGCAGAGTTTAGCTTAGTTTTGTTTCTTCTCACTGAGCAGGGCCCATGTGTAGTCCATATTCTGCCACATCTTGGTAGAAGCCCAGCTGATAAAGGTTTGGGGGGGAGGGGAAGGGGGAGGATCAAAATTGAGCATGTTTATCTGCACGAATAAGGAATTCTTGTAGGTATATTTTAAGGATTCGCGTGAGTCCTCATGTTTGAAACATCTTCACAGTTTTCTTCTCTCTCTTTCAATTTTTTTTCTCTTTCTGTAGACAATCTCTGAAAATCCCTGAAAAAAAGACTTGCTTTTAGATGTTTTGGATTAAATTCTCTATTGTCTTTTTCCTTTGTATCCTCTTGTTCTCTTTTCCCACAGAGAAACTCCCTGAATTTTTCATTTTATTTTAAGATTATGTTACTGAACCAGATGATACAGTTTCATCCTTTGCTTCTCAGGCTTAAAAAGAAAGAAAGAAAAAAAAATGCCCGTGCTGTGGGATTTAGCAAACACTTCTGTCTTCTCTTCCAGACCCTGTCAGCTGCACTTTTCCAACCGCAGTCAAAGTGGATCTACAACTCCAAACCCTGTTCCTCCTGGATTTTCGTGCTGGCCGTCAACCAAGAACTGGCTCCAGCTGTACTGGCCTCTAATTTGCTTAACTCTTTCTCTTCTTTACTCTTATGTTGAGAGTTAGAGGTGGAGGAAAGGAGATTCATTCATTCTTCCCACAAGTATTTATCGGACACCTATTATATGCCAGCCACTGGGGTTACAGCAGTGAATAAGGCAGGTGAGGTCCCTGCCCATAGAAGCCACATTGTGAAGGATGGGTGACATCATGGCACACTTATTATTGCTACAAGATTTATTTGCATGTGTGCTTTCACTTAGTGCCGATGATGTAGGCACTACTGTCATCCTCATTTACTGAGACACAGATGCCAATTGACTTACCCAATATCGTGCAGCTAGTAAGTGACCGAGACACAATTTAAATCAAAGGACTCAGATTCCAGAGCGCTTGGATCCCTAACCATGATAATATTGATAAAATTGTTCTTTTGTGTAGATAAATACGGTCCTATTTCTATCTTTCTCTTTCGACTATAAAAAAAAATTAAAGGCTGCTTCTAAACAATATCTGTAGTCTCATGACAATTCGAAAAAGAAAAAGCAGTTTTTTTCCTCCTTTTTTGTTTTTTTTGAAGAAAATGGTGCCGTTGGCATTCAATAGTTGCTTTTGTAGCATCCATCACCTCTCCCATTTCTAGGTGAACCACAGCCCCCCGCCCCCACCCCATTGCAGAGTATCCAGGTGGTTCAGGTGGGCTGAACCCAGCAGGAACTCTACGGCGAGGCTCTGACTGGCTTACGTAAGCGAAACAGCCTGTGCATCTTTCTGGCCATGTGATTGAGGGGGGGGGTGAAGCTCGTGCCCCAGGCATAAACCAATCAATGCCTGGCATTCTAATAGCTACTATGATTGGTTCAGGTTTATAGAACGAGAGATGCGAGGTGAGGCGCTTTCTCCTCCAGGTTAGGAAAGAGGTGGTATGTAACCCCAGTTGTTGGCAGCCATCCTGGAGTAGGAACTGAAAGCACAGATAAACGGAGCTAAAGTTCTAATTCCACCGCGTCTGATGTCTTCCTCACTCCTCGACTTTTCAGGTACGTGAGTCCTAAATACTCTTTATTAAGTCCCTTTGACTTGGAGTTTCTTTTAGTTTCATTCAAAATCGTGCCATCTGACAGATGATTTCTTATATTAGGCATATAAACCTAAACATTTAAGTAGACCTTTAAAGAACAAATTTCACAAGAAACTAAAACAGAAGTAAACAGAAAACTCCACTGAATTATCCAAAGGGCTTCAAACGTCCAGAGAACATTTGCAAACAAATTTGGATCTCTGATTTATGTGAAAAAACAAAAACAAAGTAAAGTACGCCTAGACTTGGGATTCCTTTGTTTTACACATGAAGATAATCAAGATTGCGGTTAATAGCTTGGGCCCAGATGTAACAGCTGCTCAGTTAATTGGCCCTCGCTATACTGGGTTCACGTTTTAGCACACAATTGTCTTGGATTTTGTTGCTAAAAACACTCCTGTTTTTGCCAAACAACACTGTTTTGGAGGTTTGCCACCACAAACACAGAGAGCTTGCTCTGATGAAGATTTGTGCGTTTGGTGGGACCAGGAGATTATAATAATGTGAGAGGCAAGACAAACCTGTATGTCTTCAATTAGTCATACATTATCCAGCAGATTTAAAACAGCGGCTTCATTCTCATTAACTAGCGGCTAAGAGTGGAGATACTGGTGAAGCGATTTAGGACCTGAAAATGCACGGGAAATTACGTTCTGTCTGAGTGCGTACACTTCCAAGGACATTCTCTCCATGTCCAACTTAATGTTCTACAGAGATCTTAGCCTCTAAGGACACAAGGCCAAAGCTAATTAGGAATCAGTTGAGATGTAGCCCAGTAAGCCTCGACTTTTACCAAATTGGGAAGATGGCAGTCAGGAGAAAAGTTAGCTCTCTAATCTGAGACAACCCATGATGCTTTCAGCTTCCCTGTTAGCTTAGTTGGCCCAAGAAGGCTCTGTAGGATAGCACAGTGAAAATGGCAGCTCTCCACTCTGCTCTTAGAACAAAATATTAAGAAAATAGAAATCTGCCTGGCAGTGGAAAAAAAACAGATGGTTAGAAGATTTTACCTTCCATTTTTATTTCTTTTAATGTTAACTTCTGTATCTGACGCTTGGGCCATGGATAGGCTTCAGTCATCTATTTATTCCCACAGGAATAAAATAAACCCGGATCTCCGCCCTGTTCTAGTAAAACTAAAGAGGGTGCAACTCGTGTCTAGTACAAATGTGACTCCCTCTGAAAGCAGCGCCTGGGCTCTGAACACACGGTGCTACCAAGGCCAGTGCTTATGGGTTGTGTGGAACTTGGAACGTATTTTTTGATAGGAACAAATGGGATTAGCCCAAAGGCCAGCCCACCTGGGTTTGCTCATAATGGCTTCTTAAGGGAACCGTCTATTTCAAAACCCAGCCACGGTGTTAACGATGCTTCTGGCGGGAAATGGTTCAGGCCACACTTGGGTTGCCTTCCTTCTCTCTGGCAGCAGTGGGCTTGGGGTCCTCCTTGGCTGTTGCATAGGGACACAGAGTTGGTTGAAGTCTGGAGAAGGTTGTTGATGGGTGGGAATAGGCAAGGACTCAAGTATGGAAGCAAATAGGATTGAGGGGCTGTGAAAGAGAAGACTAGAGAGTGAGGGGATGAGAAGGTTGGAGGCTCCTAACAGCATAAGCCCTAAGGTCTCTGCTTATGACTTGTCTCCTTTTCAAAAAATTCTTATCATTGAGGACAGTATCAGGGTTGCAGATTTTCCTAAGGTCACCTCATAGACAAAGGAAATGATGGGGCATTAGTTAAATTTAAAGAATTGGGGTTTCCAGGGAATCTTGACATAAGCCTGGGCTCTTCTAACACAGTTGTTACCAATCAGGGTTCTTGGCCTCCTTAATCAATAGAAATTGATCGGAGGCCGGACGAGAAATTCAGGCAAGGCTTTATTAGGGCCCCTGCTGCAGCAGAGGGGAGTGAGAACAAGCAACAAGTTCCCTTGCTGAGGGAGGCAGGCTGGTTCCCTATATGGGGTGAGGGTAGGGATGGGTCCAGGGGTCGGGCCGGAAGGGTGGCTTAGGTGTTTTGCCCACCACTTTGTGGTGCTGAGTGCAGGAGGCATGCACATTACCCTGCTTTTGCTCAAGTGGCAGTTGGGCTTTTTGTATCTTTTGGCCAGAATTTGCCCCAACTGTTCATGCACACAGTTATTTATAGTCCCTTATAGTTTACTTGTATTTTGTAGCTCGAGGAGACATTTGTCCAGGTGCAAGCATTGCAGCACTGCAGCAAAGGGTCCCAGGCCTGTCCCACAATGAACTATAGAATTCTGATTTCATTGAACACCTCATCAGAGTTTCGTGTATTGGACTTTTCAGCAATTACGGCCATAAGAAAGAAAAGTCAAAATTGAATAAATGTCAAACTTTCCCCCAACAGGGACATCACTGTAACCGAGGCCTCATTATAATTTCGTCTTATTCAAGGCAAAACAAAATTCAACTGCTTGTTAAAATGTGAGCAGAGTTCAAATTTTATTTTTCTTTGTCAATTTTAATTTAGTTCAATTTTTATTTCCGGAAGTACACATTAATATTTGCATGGAAAACACAACTACACATCTTTTAAATGGTTGGTCTATGTGAACAGAAACCATCTACAGTGAAATATATAAACTTGGGAGAAAGATCCATACTGTCAAAGCATTCATGTTCCCCAAATCGTCAAGATTCATTGCCCTACAGGAATGAAAGTACAGGCATTAATTTTGGGTCCACTTTATAGTTAGTTGTAATGTGATGGGTGGCTTTTGAGAGGAGCTGGAGAGTTTTCAGCATTCAAATGGTGATTTTAGGGCTTATTCATTTGAAAGTACTAAATGCCTCAGTTCCTGTTTTAAGATGACAAATGCAAATTTTAAATATACTTGTGGGTTTTTTTAAGTTTGAAGTTTTATTTTTTAAATTTATTGAAGTGTAGTTGATTTGCAATGTCATGTTAATTTCTGCTGTACAGCAAAGTGATTCAGTTATATATATACATATATATATATGCACACATTCTTTTTCATATTCTTTTCTTATGGCTTATCCTCTCCCATTTGCGGAGCACAGGCTCCGGACGCGCAGGCCCAGCGGCCATGGCTCACGGGCCCAGCCGCTCCGCGGCATGTGGGATCCTCCCGGAACGGGGCACGAACCCGCGTCTCCTGCATCGGCAGGCGGACTCTCAAGCACTGCGCCACCAGGGAAGCCCTCACGGGATATTGAATATAGTTCCCTGTGCTATACAGTAGGACATTGTTGTTTACTTGTGGGGTTTTAACCTATGACTTAGTTTATGAAAGAGAAATATAGTTGTAACTGTATAATATTTATATATAACATATTTCTATATAACATTATAATATTCATATTATAGGTATTATTTAAGCTGGTAATCCCTGATTTTTAAATTATTATTTCTTGCTGTGACACTTGGTCCAGGTTATCGTTAATGAAAAATTGTCGCTTTCTGCCATCTTTCCGTGTCACTGTCATGGTGCCCATGAATGTCCTGGCGGATGCTCTCAAGAGCATCAACGACGCTGAAAAGAGAGGCAAACCCCAGGTTCTCATTAAGCCACCCTCCGAAGTCATCATGCAGTTTCTAACTGTGATGATGGAGCATATGGTTATGTTGGTGAGTTTGAAATCATTGATCACAGAGCTGGGAAAATTGTTGTGAACATAACAGGCAGGCTAAGCTGGTGTGAAGTGATCAGCCCCAGATTTGATGTGCAATTCAAAGATCTGGAAAAATGGTAGAATAACCTGCTCCCTTCACGTCAGTTTGATTTCATTGTACTGCCCACCTCAGCTGGCATCATGGACCGTGAAGCAATATGAAAACACACAGGAGGGAAAATCCTGGGATTCTTTTTCTAGGGATGTAATACATCTGTGCACATAAAATGCCTCAGTGGACACACACACACACACACACACACACACAAGTATAATGTGCAAGCTCTTTAGAATTGGGAGCTCTACCTTCCATGTTCTTTGAATCTCCTTAAGACCCAACCTCTTGCTCTCCATCTTTTTATATAAATCAGAACCTATTCTATATCCCGGCAGTGTAAGTACTCACTCGCGGTCTGGTTATCTTTCTTTACTCTGGTCTTCTTATCACCTCCACCTGCTCAATATTCTAGTTACTCTCTTCAAAAGTGTTGCTCTTTGTCAATATCAACTGTTAATCCTCTTAATTCTTTCTGATATTCCAATGTAATCAGCTTTGCTCACTTTACCATCTTTCTGTTATCACAGGCTTCCTGAAATCCCCCCATGCTCTAGTCTCCTTGCAGGGCAAGAAAAAATTGAACATAAACATTTGATAGCCATGATCTGAGCACACTTTGTGTCAGGCAATAGGATAGGTTCTGGGGATAAGATACAGTCTCTGCCCTCAAAGAGTTGAAATCCAGGCAGATTAAGCAGCCTGGTAGACTCTTCCAGGAACTTCTGTCTCTCTGCTAGGAAGGGAAAGGGCTGTTGTGAATGAATAGTTTGGGTGCTACCCACCCTGCCATATTTACCTATCAAGTGTGCCCCAGAGCACTGTATGGGTGCTAAGTAAATATGTCATTCCCCAGTCTCACTTTACAGAGGGCCAAGCAGATGGGCAGAGGTGGTGGCCATTTTATAAATAAATTCATTTCAAAATTTAAACACTCCAAGAACATTCCAATTTTCCTACCAAAAAGTCCCGTTCCTTTTTGACCACTGTGATGTGTGTCCATACTTACAGAAAGATTGCTTTGAACTTTATTTAATCGGCAAATCAGTCAGTCCACAGAAGTTTACTGAGCAGAGGTTGTGATGTGCCAGATTCCGGGGACACAGCAGAGAACAAAGCCAAGACCCTGCCCTCAAAAGTTTGCAAGCCATCAGGGAGAGAAGAGATGGGGGATCTGTTACATCGTAACTGAGCTCATTTCTCTTAGGCTTGGTCTGATTTAGTTCATGTCATGTAAGTCTACAGATTGCTGGTTTGGCTTGCTCAGTGGAAGCATACCTGGAGCTCAGAACTTCCAAGCCTGCAGGGTGTGACAAGACCCCTTAAAGTGGTTTACTCCCCAGCAGTAACAATGGCTTCTTCTCTGCTCTACTGTTGATTTTACTGACTTTGTGTGGATTGCTTTTCAGTAGAGAGACAGTGGTAACCTTAACTGGCCTGAATTTAGTCACAAGAGTCTTCTTTTGCCAGATTCTTCAAGATAGACTGTCTCCCATTCGTTGTGTGCTCCTGTGAAACTCATAAAGGTGGACATAATCCACAATGTGACTAGGTTTTTCTAGAGGGATTTTGACTTCTGGGAAAACCAATGGTAAACAAAAGCCTGGGGTACAGCCTTCAAAGCACCGAGAAGGCAAATATCTAAGCAGAGTGGGGTTTGAGCCGTGTCAGTCCACTCCTGGCCTCACCCTCGTACAGCCAACAACTCGCTCCTCCTTACTGAGGTCATGACGTGTCCCTCCGTCCTCATTCAGGACCCTATGCAAACGTGCTCTGGCAACAAGGACCATCTTCAGATGACACTATTAGTCTCTCTCGTTCTTTCTAACAGTGTGACTTCCAGAAGGGATGAATACCATTCTGGCCAGGTGGTGTTCTGATGGATTTTGGGGGGGTCTATCTAGTTCTTTTAGCCACCCCTCTACAACGTGGGAAAGAAGGACACCCCTGTTACTGACTACCTGTGCCTGGTACGCTCTGATGTTTGAGGAGGGACAGTCTTCTAGGCTGATGAGGGTGCCCACTCGACGCTGTGATGGTTAATTTTACGTGTCCACTTGGCTGGGCTGTAGTGCCCAGATATTTGGTCAGACGCTACTCTGGGTGTGTCTGTGAGGGTGTTTTGCATGAGAGTAACATTTAAATGGATGGACTTTGAGTAAAGCAGGTTGCCCTCCATAATGTGGGTGGGCCTCACCTAATCAGCTGAAGGCCTGAATAGAACAAAAGATTGACTTCCCCCAAGCAAGAGGAAATTCTGCCAGTAGACAGCCTTTGGACTTGAACTGCAACACCAACTCTTCCTTGGGTCTCCAGCGTGCGAGCCCACCCTTCAGATTTTGGTCTTGCCAGCCTCCACAATTGTGTGAGCCAATTCCATAAAATACATCTCTCTTCTCTCTCTCACTCTTTAATAAATTTATTTATTTTGTGTCTGTATTGGGTTTTCGTTGCTGCATGCAGGCTTTCTGTAGTTGCGGACAGCGGGGGCTACTCTTTGTTTCAGTGCACAGGTTTCTCATTGTGGTGGCTTCTCTTGTTGCAGAGCATGGACTCTAGGCATGTGGGCTTCAGTAGTTGTGGCTCGTGGGCTCTAGAGCGCAGGCTCAGTAGTTGTGGTGCACGGGCTTAGTTGCTCCTCGACATGTGGGATCTTCCCGGACCAGGGCTCGAACCCGTGTCCCCTGCATTGACAGATTCTTAACCACTGTGCCACCAGGGAAGCCCCTCTCACTCTCTCTCCTCTCTCACTCTCCCTCTTGTACACACTATCTACACACACACACACAGTACATCCTAGTGGTTCTGTTCTCTGGAGAAGTCTGACTAATATACTTAGCAGATATTGGGGCTCCCAAGTGTCCTCACAGGGAGTCCTTTGGCCCCCAAACTTTGGGATGCTATCGCTCTGAGTGATGGCACATGGATCACGGCCCCTCCCTGAACTGAAGAGGCAGTCATGAAATTTGGAGGGTGCAAAAGAATATGGAGGAAAGATTGTTCTACATAGCAACCTGGGGCGGCTGAGCCCATGTACTGTGCCTGTGCCATGGCAATACCCCTGCTGACCCCTGGGCCCATTCAAAACATTAAATGCAATCCAACCAAACTTTGAGTGGCCTTATATCTGCCATGACATTACGTCATGCAGCCAACTAGTGGACATGTCCATGGATTGACTGACTGAGTTAGTTAGAAGAATTTGGACCGTTGGGACCCCTTCTCGTCTTGATCAAATTGAGCAATTAACACCAGGGACTTTAAAATGAAATGTGACCTGCTTGCTAAAGAAGGATGTGGTGGCAACAATAAACTATCTATGAGCTCTTGTTCTACCCAAGCTCACAAGGAGGATATTTTCACGGAGGGGGAGAATATATGGCTAGCAAAGGTTAATAATCTCCTTGTACCCTGGCTTGACTTGTGCTGGGATTACATTTTTTCCTTGCTTTCCCTAGGGGGCTATCCTCCAGAAGAAGATGACTCTTAACTGACATGTTTCCTGCAGTCATCCCACTTTTCAAAGAGCTCTGCTTTCTTACAGTGTGTTCCCCTCTGCCTCCTGCCCCTCCCCCCATTGTCTTTTCAATATTTATTTATTTATTTAGGCTGTGTTGAATCTTCGTTGTGGCACGTGGGATCTCTGAGTTGCAGCATGCGGACTCTTAGTTGTGGCGTACATGCGGGATCTAGTTCCCCGACCAGGGATCGCACCCGGGCCCCCTGCATTGGGAGCGTGGAGTCTTACCCACTGGACCACCAGGGAAGTCCCTCGCCTCCCACTGTTATCAGAGTTGAGCTCTGTTTCCACTGGTGGCTCTTGTTCTGATAGCAAGTGTGTACAAGCCATGGGCCTATTTACTCCAGTCCAATCAGAGGAGCAGTGATTCAAATCCTGTTGGGGCCACTTTATTTAACTTAGTGAATTAAATACTTAGGGATAAGAGATGTACCTGGCTAGCTCAAGCTGACAAGAAGATTCTCTCTGAGTGATCTATTTTAAAAACACCATCAATATCTAACTTTAAACATGCCCACTATAACTTTCACTTCTCATCCAAGAAAGATAATCAAAATAATATTCTTGGGGAAAGGCTTGAGCACAGACTAAAATGTATTCTTCTTTCCCCTGTACCACCTAAAGGGAAATCATCTCAAACAGAATTTGAAGTCCTTGCCTGTTAGCCCCATACTGAAGGTACACTCATCACTGGATCAAGAGCTGTCACCCCGTTTGTCAAGAAGGACTTCTGATTCCACAGATGACCTAAGCATATAACATCCCCACAGGTTACCTGGCCCCAAATATCTCCCAGTTTAGCTGACCACATAATATCAGAATTGTCCTCATTTTGTATCCCAGTGTTGTAAAGCATTGTTCAAGTTTAGTAGTTCACCACCCTGGCTATGCCCCCAGAATCACTTGTGGAGTTTGAAAAAATGTATGTGTGCCAAGGCTCCACCCCTGAATAGTCTGATTCAGTAGATCAAGGATGAGGCCCAATGAGCTGTAGTCTTAACTTCACAGGTGATTTTGTTGTCAGACCAAACAGCCCACTGTCCTAGACCTTCTGGTTCCATCTGCCTACTGTACACAGACCATCAGCCATATGGATTGCATCAACTGGTACTCCAGTGAGAACTCCAGAGTAGCACCCCTTACTCAAAAAGACACATGCTCTTTGTATTCACGACAGAATTCAGTTGTAATGACTCACCGTGGCTTACTGGCCAGAACCCTCCCTTTGGCATCCATCATCATTCCCCTCCTGCTGGTCCCCTGCCATCCCTGGCACCACTATTACCCTAACAGCTGGTCAGTATTAAGGAAGCTATTACCATATACATATAAGGAGTTTTATAACTAGTGCTGGGCCCTGGGGAGAAGGGGTAAGGGGGAGCGGGGTTGTGAGTCTGGGCTGGCCTCCAGATACAATGTGCGTTCTGCTCAAGCCAGCTGCTGGAAGAACACAACTTCTGGGTCTCTGAGGTAACAAGAGATGCTATCTTCAAGGTCTTCACACCTCTGTGCATCCTATTAATGCTTATCTAGATCACCAAGACCCAAGACTCCCTTCTCCACCTCACATCCCTGAGTGTGTGCTGGAAGAGGTTGTGGGCATCCAACAGCATTAAAAGCAGCCACTAGGAAGTGTCTGGGTCAGAGACGTAGGTGCAGGAACTCTTCTTCCACCCCAGAAATGTTCCGGGAACATTAGGGTCGGCCCTGGGTACCGCTCTTGTAGGAAAGCTCCATCCCTCCCTTCCTGATGGAAGGAGTCACACCTGGTGGGAAATGGCATCTGCATTCAATAAGCCCTTTGATGACTCAACCCACTAAAATCCATGGGTGCAATTCCTTTTAATAAAAGCTACTGCAACTGTTTTCTTTGACTTGGGGAATGTTCCCAGACTCTGTTCTCATCCTCTGGTTTCACTTACCCTGGCTTCCTTGGCTTCTAGCCAGGGGTCACCCTCCTACCTATATTTTCTTTCCATCTCTTCTCTTTAATTCTAGCCTCTCTGAATTTCTGATTGGATGTTCTACAGGTTTCTGACTTAAATTCCTCTCAGAGATGCTGGTTCTTGGGTCTCTAGTGGTCAAGTGACCTTTTCCCCAACACCCTTCCCAGGTTTGGGGGATGGAACACCACAACTCAGGCCCGACACCTAAACTTCCATTTTGGGGGGTAGGTGAAGGGGCTACACCCAAAACGTCCATCAAGACTCAGTAGGAAAATTATTGCAACTTCCTGCATGGAGGGAAAAACAGCAGCAGAATACCCGGTCCCAGTGGGGTTTCTTCCTCTGATTGCCATAGTTTCACGAGGACTGAGTTATTTCTTAAGTGCTTCATCGTTATCTAACTCCTGACTTCTCGTTTCTTTCATCTTACTAGATTGTTAGCCTTTTGGGGGTAAGAATAATGTACTGTGTGTACTGTGTGTCCTCCTAGTATCTGGTAGAGTCTTTTACTTGGAATACGGGACCAAATTACATCAATATGTTTAAACACTAAGAAATATGCAGATATACATAACTAGTGCTATCTCTATATACAGAGCTAGAAATAAATGGGGTGGCCTCAGAAATTTCTGTGATTTTAAATGAAATGTGCTAGTTGAATAATCAGAGGCCTCTAGGAAGAGTCAGTGAGAATCTACTCTGTCCTTCTAGGAGGGGAGCAGGTGTCTTACAAATCCAACAGAAGGATTTACTGAGAATGGCTGAACTCATGCTCAGAAATGAGAGCTACATACAATTACCTATATATTTTGCCAGATCTCTCCCGCAAAGCTAAAAGGAACATCTAGTGGGTTATGATGACAATCTTTTACTTTTGGTTCATTCATGAACCTATGATAGCAGTAACCTGGGTGGGTTAAAGACACTTGTCTGGGGGCTTCCCTGGTGGCGCAGTGGTTGAGAATCTGCCTGCTAATGCAGGGAACACGGGTTCGAGCCCTGGTCTGGGAAGATCCCACATGCCACGGAGCAACTGGGCCCGTGAGCCACAACTACTGAGCCTGCGCGTCTGGAGCCTGTGCTCCGCAACAAGAGAGGCCGCGAGAGTGAGAGGCCCGCGCACCGCGATGAAGAGTGGCCCCCGCTTGCCACAACTAGAGAAAGCCCTCGCACAGAAACGAAGACCCAACACAGCCATAAATAAATAAATAAAGCAAACTGTCAACAAGTAAAAATAAACACAGTTATTAAAAAAAAAAAAAAAGACACTTGTCTGGAATATTCTTTCTCCAGGAATTTGTTGTGCACCAGCTGTGCTGTGATTTTTTGTTTGTTTGTTTCAAAGTTCCTATAACTAAACAAAAAATAGCTAGTCTTATGTCACTGTTCCCAGTGTAGTCTCTAACTGATGAATCTTCATGAATTGATTTTTAGGGAAGATTTTGCTTTTCCCCATGTATTTTGCAAATACTGGTTAGACTGTTTAAATTGATGTTGCATCTCTCTGTCTCTCTCTCTCTACCTAGATTAAACTGTGTTTGGAGTCTCCTTGCAGGGTTTATTCTCTTTGGGCAATGAGGTTCTTTTTGTCCAACTAACATACTCAGTGTGTTGTTTTAAACAGCTTTGGGCGGGGGGTGTTCAGTCACTTTCTGCTTCGAGTCTGAGTTGAAAATGGGTTTCCATCTGTGCTGCCACGACACTTGCTGTGTCTCAGAATCCAGCAACTCTGATGCATTGTCTCCATCCACTCCCACTAGGCTCAAAGGCAGGGCCCGTGGGAGCTGTGGTTGATAGGGGATGAGAAGGAGGGTGGGCGCTGGTGTTTGTATCAGTAATTGGAGATGACAGTTGTTCAATGATGGGGGAAAGGAATGCATTGTAAAAATCCCCTTTAATCCCTAATCATTTTTTAAATCAAAACAATGCGTATAATTTAATCAATGTAGAGCCAGTGGTAGATTCTGTGGACAGAGTAGGTTAAGAAAATGTACTAAGGAAATATGATTTTTGTTTCTAGGCATGAGACAAAAGGAGGAGACAGAGGTAGGAAGGTTGGGGAGGCACTTTTACAGGAGCCAGGCCTATGGCTGCTTAACTGTGGAGAAAGGAAACAATTGGGACCGGGTAATGGATTGGAAGGAGTGAGGGAAGAGAGATGATGTGCACCACAAGGTCCAAAAGAACATGAACGCTGCTGCCAACACTTAGAAACCAGAGAATGTGGAAGTGGGATCTTTTGTGGGTTAATGAGCTGCCTTCGTGACAGCCCTTCAAACAAGAGGTCAACTGCCCACGCTCATTGGCTCATATGTTCCTCAATCTTGGGTTCTTGAGTTGGCCTGAGCCCCAGCACTTCGCTCTGGGTGCAGACTTTACAGGCTGATTGTTCCCATACTGCTTACTTTCCTCCAGACTCGCTCCCAGCAGTGCATAGGACTCAGCTTGCCGCCAGCCTGTGTGCATCTTCAAGGACTCGGGGGACTTGCTGCTGCAGTTCTGTGAAAACAAAGCTGTATCTTCTCCAAGGAGTATTCCAGATACACCCCATAGAGCTCCTCTAAAAAGTATAATGGATAGAAAGTAAGTTTTTTATGAATCCATCAAAAAGTCTATCTGGTGACCTTCTTTTTCAGTTTGCATATGGAGGGGACTGGGGTTGGGGAAAGGAGTGAGAAACAAGGGGGACAACTCAGGAGATGCATTTGGGGCAATGAAGGGGGGAGTATTTTCTGGTGTGGCTTGGCTTTTGTTTTGTTTTGGAGAGCGGTAAAGCCCGTGGCTCAATTTGGTTTTGATTAGCTGCAATTGCTGAAAAGAGACCCTTTGTCTTGGGCAAAGCCAGAGAGCAGTTGATATAGCAGTAATGTAATCCCAGATACTTGATTTGGTTTCCTTAATTAAGGCCAACAGTGATAAGCACAGGCAATTCTCTGTAGAGGGAGCTGAGGCAGTCAGTGTAAGGGCCTGATTCAAAATGGTGCCAGATTCCTAAGATGGGATTTCAAATGTATCTGGAATTATGGCTCAGTGGATTCCGGTAATGTAGGCGAGCTGTTTAAACAAGAGAGCATGGGTTTCTGAATAGGGCTGAGTTACAGGGTTACGTCTGTTTTCATGAGGTCCTGGTCAGCAGGTGTGTGTGTGTGTGTGTGTGTGTGTGTGTGTGTGTGTGTGTGTGTGTCTTTGTCTATGTGTGTCTGTGTTTTGAGTTTAGTTCTAGGAAGCAGAGTTAGGGAATCAGAGGCTGTCTTGTGTGCTTCCACTGTTCCAAAAATTTTTTTCTCTCTTAACAACTTAGACATTCTAAATTTCATGCAGAAGTATTCAGAAATACCGTAACTGGAAAGACTTGAGTCAAGCCATTAACAGCTGGCTGGCACTAAATAAGGAAATGAAAGATGATCCCACTGGTACTGGGGAATCTTTGTGTGGATTGTGAGGCTTTTCCTAGTCGCAAGAAGAGGCTGCCCCATGGTTTGTCATCCCCTGCCACATCTGTCTTCCATGTAACTCACAGCCCCTGGGTACTAAAAGAATAATGAAAATATCCTTTTCTCTTCCCTCCTCAAAAGTTCTGGGACCCACCTTCACCCATCTCCTCTACAAAAAAAACAAAGAAAAAAAGACATTTCCAAGTATGTGTTTAAGTTAGGAACAGTTCCAATTCTTAAGGAAATTAAATAAAAATAAAACCCCTCAATTTAAGAATAAATCAAAAAATCAAGTTAATCACATAGTCCTCATAAGTAATGGATAAAGTTTTAGCACATAAGTCAGTCTTTGAATTGATGACATCACAAATGTCAGTGCATTCAACAGGATAGAAATGTGGAGCATCTCCAATTTTTACTGACAGCACTAAGAGCATTGCATGCTAATATAACTGCATAGCATGCCTTTTATTAAAGCAATTATATTGTATTTTCCATGCTAATTGTCAAGATGTGAAAGTACAGAAAACAGGCATGGGGAACATTTTTGGTAAATTGGTAACATGTCATGTCTTTGGGCTGGAAGATTTTCTCATATTATAAGGACTGCTAATATTTGACCTGACCTATATTTTGGAAATTATGCCATAGCGATGAATAGTTCCAGAGGCTCTTTTCAATATTTTTTTAATGTCAAATTGGAATAAATGTGTTTTTTTCCTTATCATGAAACCAACACATTTATGAAGAAATTAGAATATACAACTAAGCGTAACAAGGAAAATAAAAGCAATCGATAAGACTTCCTCCCCAGAATTAAGTCCTCTTAAAACCTTGGTGCATACTCTTCCATGTCCTTTGCTCTGTATGCATGTAGTAGGGTGACCAGCTGTCCAAATTTGATGACTGAGGAGTTTCCTGGGGCCTTCAGTTATCAAACTGATCAGTTCTGGGCAAAATGGGAGAGTTGGTTGTGTAGATGTATTTGTGCATGTGCGCGTGCATGCATGCACGCGCACACGCACACGCATACACACGCACACACAAACATAAACATAAACATGCATTAATAAATATTGTAAAACCATTTTTATTAGAAATGTCAAGTGCTGGGCCAGCCCTAAACACTTTCCATGCATTATCATGATTCTCAGTATTCAAGAGAGCATTTTTAAAGCTTAGAGAGGCATTTTTTCATTAGCAGGTGTCCTGTTATATCCTGAGTCTGTTTCCTCATTGGGGCAGGGTGGTGGTCAGCCACGTCTATGTATTTTTTTCTATTTTGTCATTTCCTTTTTAATTTTAGTTCTGGTTTTCTACATACAGAAATTGTAAAATTTTATGTCAGTGCTATCATTTTATCACTATAGGTAATGCTTAGAAAGTCTTTTTTCCATCCCAAGGCCATCTAAAGTCACTTAGAACTTTTACTAATACTCTTAAAATGTTTTTTCTAATTTTTTACTGATATATAATTGATAAATAACATTTTATTAGTCCACGGTATGAAACATAATGATTTGACATATGTATATATCACAAAATGTTTACCACAATTTAACATCCATCGTGTCACATGGTTACAGTTTTTGTCTTACAATGAGAGCTTTTCAGACTACTCTCTTAGCAACTTTCAAAATGCAATACAGTATTGTTAACTATAGGTATCTTGCTGTATAGTACATCCCAAGACATTATCTTATAATTGTAAGTTTGCATCTTTTGACTGCCTTCACCCATTTCACCTCACCCCCTGCTTTAAGCAAACACCAGTCTGTTCTCTGTATCTGTGCTCAGTTTGTGTTTTTAGATACCACATGTGAACGAAACAACACAGTATTTGTCTTTCTCTGTCTGACATATTTCACTTTGAAAAATGGCCTCAAGGTCCATCCATGTTGTCACAAAAGGCAGGATTTCCTTCTTTTTTACGGCTGAATAACATTTGTATATTTACATATATATGTGTATATATATATGTATATTCAGCCGTAAAAAAGAAGGAAATTCATATATATATATATATATCTCCATATATATCACATTTTCTTTATCCATTCATACATCAGTGGACACGTGAGTTGTTTCTATGTCTTGGCTATCGTGAATCATTCTGCGGTGAACATGGGGACACAGATAACCTTTTGGAGACAGTTATTTAGTTTCCTTTGGATAAATACCCAGAAGTGGAATTGTTGGATCACATGGTAGTTTTATTTTTAATTTTTTGAGGAATCTCCATACTGTTTTCCATAGTGGCTGCACCAATTAACATTCCCACTAACAGTGCACAAGGGTTTCCTTTTCTCTATATCCTGGCCAGCACTTTTTCTCTCTTGTGGTTTGGGTAATAAACATACTAATAGGTGTGGGTGATATCTCATTGTGGTTTCGATTTGTATTTCCATGATGATTAACGATGTTGAGAACCTTTTCACATATCTATTGGCCATCTGTATGTCGTCTTTGGAAAAATGTCTATTCAGATCCTCTGCCCATAGCTTAATCAGATTGTTTTGTTTTTGTTTTTTTGGCTTTTTTGCTATTGAATTGTATGAGTTTTTATATATTTTGGCTGTTAGCCCCCATCAGACATACGATTAGCCAATATTTTCTCCCAGTGCATAGGCCATAGACTGCCTCTTCATTTTGTTGATGGTTTCCTTTGCTGTGCAGAAACTTTTTAGTTTGATGTAATCCCACTTGTTTATTTTTGGTTTTTCCTTTGTTTTTTATGTCAAATCCAAAAAAATCATTGCCAAGACCAATGTCAAGGAGTTTTCTTTTAGGAGCTTTATGATTTCATATCTTCTGTTAAGTCTTCAATCCATTTTGAGTTGATGTTTGTGTGCAGTGTAAGATAGTGATCCAGTTTCTTTTTTTTGCGTGTGACTGTCCAATATTCCCAGTATAATTTCTTGAAGAGACTCTCCTTTATGCCCCCTGCCTTATATATTCTTAGCTCCTTTGTTGTAAATTAATTGACCACGTACATATGAGTTTATTTCTGGGCTCTCTTTTCTGTTTCATTGGTCTATGTGTCTGTTTTTTATGCCAATACCATACTGTTTTGATTGCTATACTTTTGTAATGTAGTTGGAAATCAGGAAGCATGATGCCTCCTGCTATGTTCTTTCTCAAGGTTACTTCAGCTATTGAGGGTCTTTGTGGTTCCATGCAAATTTTAGGATTGTTTGTTCTGTTTCTGTTAAAAATCCCTTTGGAATTTTGGTAGGGATTTCATTGAATCCATAGACCGCTTTGGGTAGTGTGGACATTTTAACAAGTTAATTCTTCCAATCCATGAACGGTTATTTGTGTCTTCTTTCATCAGTGTTGTATATTTTCCATGTACAGGTCTTTACCTCCTTTGTTAAATTTATTTTTAGATATTTTATTATTTTGATGCAATTAAAATGGATTTTTTTCTCCTAATTTCTCTTTCTGATAGTTTGTTGTTACTGTATAGAAACCCAACAGATTTTTGTAATTTGATTTTGTAACCTGCATCTTTGCTGAATTCTTTTATTAGTTCTAACAGTTTTTAGTGCAGTCTTTAGGTCTTCTATATAAAATATATCGTGTCATCTACAAATAGAGACAGTTTTACTTCTTCCTTTCCAATGTGGATACCTTTTATTTCTTTTTCTTACCTAATTGCTCTGGTTAGGACTTCCAGTACTATGTTGAATAAAAGTGTCAAGAGTGGGCATCCTTTTCTTATTCCTAATCTTTGAGGAAACACTTTCAATTTTCTACTGTTGAGTATGATGTTAACTGTGGACTTTTCATATAGGGCTTTTTTTTTTTTTTTCTTGCGTTATGCGGGCCTCTCACTGTTGTGGCCTCTCCCATTTGCGGAGCACAGGCTCCGGACGCGCAGGCTCAGTGGCCATGGCTCACGGGCCCAGCCGCTCCGCGGCATGTGGGATCTTCCCGAAACGGGGCACGAACCCGCGTCTCCTGCATCGGCAGGCGGACTCTCAAGCACTGCGCCACCAGGGAAGCCCATATATGGCTTTTTTTATGTTGAGAAACATTCTCTCTGAACTCATTTTGTTGAGAGTTTTTATCATGAATGGATGTTGAATTTGTCAAATGCTTTTTCTGCATCTATTGTGATGATCAAATAACTTTTGATCCTTCATTTTGTTAAAGTGATGCATCACATTGATTTGCAGATGTTTAAGCATCCTTGTATCCCAGGGATAAATCCCATTTTATCATGGTGTATGATTCTTTTAATGTATTGTTGAATGCAGTTTGTTACTGTTTTGTTGAGGATTTTTACATCTGTGTTCACCTGGGATATTTGCCTGTAATTTTCTTTATCTTCTAATGTCTTTCTCTGGTTTTGATGGCAGGCTAACACTGGCCTTATAAAATCATTTTGGAAGCATTCCCTCCTCTTCTGTTTTTTTTTGGAAGATTGAGAAGGATTAGTTAATTGTTCTCTAAATGTTTGATAAAATTCATCAATGAAGCTGGTGATCATGGACTTCTGTTTGTTGGGAGAGTGTTGTTTACTGATTCAGTCTTGTTACTAATAATCATTCTCTTGAGATTTTCTGTTTCTTTATGATTGAGTCTTGGTAGCTTGTATGTTTCCAGGAATTTTTCCATTTCTTCTAGGTTGTCCAGTATGTTGGTATAATTGTTCATAGTCTCTTATTCTTTTTTTTTAATTTAATTTAATTTATTTTTTGGCTGCATTGGGTCTTCATTGATGTGCACAGGCTTTCTCTAGTTGTGGCGAGCGGGGGCAACTCTTTGCTGTGGTGCATGGAGTTCTCATTCAGTGGCTTCTCTTGTTGTGGAGCATGGGCTCTAGGTGCGTGGGCTTCAGTAGTTGTGGCACGTGGGCTCAGTAGTTGTGGCTCACGGGCTCTAGAGCACAGGCTTAGTAGTTGTGGTACATGGGCTTAGTTGCTCTGTGGCATGTGGGATCTTCCAGGACCAGGGCTTGAACCCGTGTCCCCTGCATTGGCAGGTGGATTCTTAACCACTGCGCCACCAGGGAAGCCCCAGTCTCTTTATTCTCTTTTGTAGTTCTAAGGTATCAGTTTTAATGTTTCCTCCTTCAGTACTGATTTTGAGTCCTCTCTTTTTTCCTTGGTGAGTTTAGCTAAAGGTTTGTCAATTTTATTCATCTTTTCAAAAAACCAACTCAATTTCATGTCTTCTGTTGCCTTTTTAGTGTCTGTTGCATGTATTTCTGCTCTGGTCTCATTATTTCCTTCCTATTACTAAATTTAGACTTAGTTTCTTCTTTTTCTAGTTCCTTGAGCTGTAAAGTTAGGTTGTTTGAGATTTTTCTTGTTTCTTAATGTGGCCATTTATCATTATTTAATTCCCGTTTAGAACTTCTTTTGTTGTATCCCATAAGTGTTGATATGTTGTATTTACATTTTCATTTGTCTCTCTTGTGGTAATTGATTTCTAGTTTCATACCATTGTGGTCAGAAAAGATGCTTGATATGATTTCAGTCTTCTTAAATTTATTGTCTGTTTTTATGGTCTGACATATGATTTATTCTGGATTATGTTCCATGTGTGCTTGAGAATAATGTGTTCTGTTGCTTTTGGATGGAATGTTCTATTAAATGTCTTGTAATTCCATCCAGTCTAGCATGTAGTTTCAGTCCAGTGTTTCCTTATTGATTTTTTTTTTTTTGGTCTGGATGATCTAACCATTGTTGAAAGTGGGAGTATTGCAGTCCACAACTATTATTGTATCACTGTCTATTTCTCCCTTCAGGTTTGTTAATATTTGCATTAGATATTTAGGTGTTCCTATGTTGGTTGCATAAATATTTACAAATGTTATATCCTTTTGTTGAATTTGTTACCAAGCTCAGGTTTAGCTGCTTGCCACTTGAAAGCCAGTACTCGAGAGGCAAGTGTTAGGTGAAAAAGAAAGTTTGCTCTATTCAGGAGAGCAACAACCTGGAGAGAAGGCAGACTCGTGTCCAAGAACCTACTCTAAAGATTCTGCTTTACCATGAAAGTTTTAAAGGGAGAAAGGGGAAGTTAATCACAGTTGGTCATTTGGGAAAGGGGGTCAGAGTCTTCATTATCTTCTACTGTGTGCAGATTTTCTTCCGATTGGTTGGTGGTGAGGTAACAGGGTGGTGTTCCATGAATCTTGTACTCAGCCTGAAGTTACCATCCTCCCTCTGGGTGGGGGCCTTAGTTCCTGCATCAGAAACTCAAGATATTGAGTTCATATTGAGTACATATATGTTCCTTGAGGAGGAGCCACAACCCTGCACTATTGTTTCTTGGCTGCTCCTCCTTTGTTTCTGCATTCCCTCCCTTCCCTGATTAGCCACTGTTTGAATCTGCCAAGGAGGCTGAATGAAGCCTCTTTCCTACAGACAAGAAATGGGGGACGTGGAAAGGATTTGTACCTAGAAGGGCCCCACAGAGTCCTGTTAAGTTTCAAACTGACCCTTCTATCACTATATAATGACCTTTGTTTCTTATTACAGTTTGTGTTGAAGTAGAAGTACAGGTACCCCAGCTTGCTTTTGATTTCCGTTTGCATGGAGTATGTTTTTCCATCCCTTCAATTTCAGTCTGTATGTGTCTTTAAAGCTGAAGTACATCTCTTCACATAGGCCACATATAGTTGGGTTTTGTTTTTCATTGATTCATCACCCCCCACTCCATCTCTTTTGATTGGAGAACTTAGTCCACTTACATTTAAAGTAATGATTGATAGGTATGGATTTAATATTGCCATTTTGTGATTGTTCTCTCACTGTTGTGTAAGTTCTTTGTTCCTTTCTTCTCTTACTCTCTTCCTTTGTGATTTAATGATTTTCTATAGTGGTATGCTTAGAGTCCTTCCTCTTTATCTTTTGTGTATTTATTATAGGTTTTTGCTTTGTGTTACCATGAAGCTCATATAAAACATATATTTACAACCGTCTAGTTTAAGCTGATAACAACTTAACTTAGAATGCATACTAAAGCTCAACATTTTGAAATGCTCCTCCTTGTTGTTTTGATGTCACAATTTACATTTTTTATCTTGTTTATACTTTAGCAAATTATGTAGTTATAGTTATTTTTAATACTTCTGTCTTTTAACTTTCATGCTAGATTTATATGTGATTTACCTACCATGATGACAACATTAGAGTATTCTGAATTTATATTTACCTTTACCACTGCAATTTATTCTTTCATATGTTTTCCTGTTACTAATTAGTACCCTTTTGTTTTAGCTTAAAGAAGCCCCTTTAACTTCTTTGGGGGGCGGGTATGGCCAGTCTAGTGGTCGTGAACTTCTTCAGTTTTTCTGGTCTGGAAAACTCTTTATCTCTCCTTAAATTCTGAAGAACAACTATTCCAGGTAGAATATTCTTGGTTGGCAGTTTTTTCTTCTTTCAGCACTTACAATGTATAGTGCTATTCCCTTTGGCTTGCAAAATTTCTTCTGAAAAGTTTGCTGATGGTCTTATAGGGGTTCTCTTGTGCATAATGTTGTTTTTCTCTTGCTGCTTTAAAAATTCTCTCCTTATCTAACTTTTGACATTTTAATTATAATGTATCTTCATGTGTGTCTTGTTGAATTCATCCTTTTTGGAATGTTTTGGGCTTCTTAGATCTGTATGTCTGTTTCTTTCCCCAAGTTAGGGAAGTTTTCAGCCATTATTTATTCAAGTAAGCTTTCTGCCTTCCCTTCTCGTTCTCTGACTCCTGTAGTGAATATTCGCCCACTTGTTGTTCCATAAGTTCCTTAATCTATCTTCACATTAAAAAAAAAAATTAATTAATTTGGCGGCACCAGATCTTCGTTGTGGCACATGGGATCTTCGTTGTAGCATGCAGGATCTGTAGTTGTGGCATGTGGGCTCTTAGTTTTGGCATGCATTTGGGATCTAGTTCCCTGACTAGGGATTGAACCCAGGCCCCCTGCATTGGGAGCACTGAGTCTTAACCACTGGACCACCAAGGAAGTCCCAATCTTTTAATTCTTTTTTTTTTTCCTCCTCCAGTCGAGTGATTTCCACTGCCCTGTCTTTGAGTTTGCTGATCTTTCTTCTACTTCATTTTTTCTGCTGTTGAACCCCTCAATTAAAATTTTCAGTTCAGTTTTTATATTTTTCAGCATCATGATTTCTGTTTGATACTTTCTTCTATTTTCTCTCTCTTTGTTGAAATTTTTGCTCTGTTCATAAATTATTCTCCTGAGTTCGGTGAGCATCCTTATGGCTATTATTTTGAACTCTTTATCAGGTAAGTCACTTATCTCCATTTCATTAAGGTGTGTTGATTGAGTCCTTTTGCTTTTGTTTGGAAAATATTCTTCTGTTTCTTGATTTTCCTTGACTCTCTGTGTGGTTTCCATGCATTAGATAAAACAGTCACCACTCCCAGTCTTAAGGGCATGGTCTCCTGTAGGAGATTAACCTATCATTCGGAACTGCCCTAGCTCTGGGTTGTTTCTCTAACCTTTGTGATTGTCCAAGTGCCTTCTTTGTTCTTAGTGGCTCCTAGTAGTTGAGGGTGTGCCAAGACCTTTTAGTATCCCAAAGAGGGAGGATCTTAGCACCTAGATGCAGGCTGATTGGAAGCCGGACCCTAGGCAGCAGCTTTTAAAGTATGCAGATAGGGGCTTCCCTAGTGGCGCAATGGTTGGGAATCCACCTGCCGGTGCAGGGGACACGGGTTCAAGCCCTGGTCTGGGAGGATCCCACATGCCGCGGAGCAACTAAGCCCCATGCACCACGGCTGCTGAGCCTGCACTCTGGAGCCAGCGAGCCACAGCTGCTGAGCCCATGTTCCACAACTGCTGAAGCCCACACGCCTAGAGCCCAAGCTCTGCAACAAGAGAGGCTACTGCAACGGGAGGACCACTCGCTGCCGCTGGAGAAGGCCTGTGTGCAGCAACGAGGACCCAATGCAGCCAAAAACAAATAAATAATTTTTTAAAAATTCTTAAAAAAAATAAAGTATGCAAATAGACTTCTTTCAGGGAAAGACTGGGAGATGGGCATTTCCATCTGCTCCCTTGGAGCTCTGGGGAATAATCAGTTAAGAACTGTTTCTTTGTTGTAATCCTATGGGACTGGTAAAGTAACCTCTGTTGACCACCTAAGCCAGGAGATCAAGGGCTGTGTCTCTTGGGTGGCCGCTGCACAAGTTCCTTTCACAGAGATATTGGCAACCTAGAGCAGGGCAGAGAGAAGGAGCATGTAGTTGGTGCCCGCTGGCCTCTTCATTCTCTGAAGAACATTGTTGTCAGCCCCTAGATTTGTGTTAAATTAGCAGTCTAACCCTCAGGCTGAAGCTTTTAGGATAAGCAAATAGGCCTCTTTCATAACAAGACTGGGAGATGGGTGTTTCATTCTGCAGCTTTTGTGCTGAGCCCTGGGGTGAGAGCCACTATGAGCCCTCATGAGCCCATTTATTTGCTATATACCCTTGTGGGTCTTGTTGACTCAAGCTCCACTGGCTTTCAGAGCTAGGTGTTTTGGAGGCCCATCCCTTAGGTGAAAGTCTTAAAAGTTGGGGGGACTAGGTGTTGGGTACCACCCCTTCACTACTCATGGAGAACCAGGGAGCTGTGAATTCCCTCCCAATTGTATGTTGCTATGCCAGGGTGTGGGTTTATGGTGAGATTGTGTCTCCTCCTCTCCTACCTATTTTGATGTTGTATTTTTCTCATTTGCCTATTGTGTAGGTGACCCTCAGCTACTTTCTGGATTTCTTTCAGAGGGAATTGTTTCATATATAGCTGTAGAAACATTGTATCCATGGGAGGAGGTAAATTCAGGCTCCTATGTTGCCATCTTGTACTGGAATCCTTACTATACTCTTATGATATCATATCTTTTTGGAATATATTTTATTGCAGGGTGTGAGGTAGGGATCTAACTAATTTTTTTCCCTCAAATGGATACATGTTGACACATAATTAAATCAACCATCCTTTTCCCTTTGGCTTGAAACACTACATATAAAACGTGTGCGTGCGCGCACACACACACAAGCTCATTTCTGGATCTTTTGCTTTATTCATCTCTCTATCTGTGCCTGAGTCTGTATTGAGCTATGTTAGTTATCGTAGTTCTATTATGAAGACGGATGAGCAGAAATGTGAATTAATCCTAACCCTGATTTAGGAACTATGATAGTAAGTTTGGACTAAAGATAACAATTTAGCCATGAAAGATTTATTCCAACTCACCTGTGGTTTGTTGAGTTCAGTGAGAGGAACACTGTGTATTTCAAAGTCATGTGCTGATGTTTGGCAGTTCCTATAGATACAGGCTGTGAAGTGCTACAGTGAGATTTTACCTTGTAAAGTTCTTAATAGCTCTAACAGACAACTTTTAGCCTCATGTCTGTTTTATTGTTACACAGCCCAACATAACATAACGTCTGAACTTTTGGTGTTCTCTCACATTGAGAGTACTGAGATACTTAAATGTTTTTTTTAAATTTTACTAGGTTCCATGTATTTTATGGCTAAACAAGTTTGAAAGGATGGTGAGGGCAGGACAGCAATGACAAAACTGTAGAAAAGAAATAGCTGCAATTGTAAGGGTATCACCCAATCTGGAATTGTGGTCCCATTCTCAAGTGGCTCAGTGGAGTAGTCCAAGTTTTCCTTTTTATTCTTAGTGATGATATTAACAATAATTAAAGATAAAAATATTAGTATAACTACTTAATTGCAGTGATAAATGTTTCTCCTTGCTTGGTGGTGCTGTTAGATGCCTTGAACTGGTTTTATCTGTTTGCTCAGTAAGTGTAATTTAAGCTATTTCAGACTTGTTTAAACCACTGAGGAAAAAGATAAGTAATTTCTCTTTTTTCTATAATTTCTCAGTGGCAACAAATTGATGTCTTACCAAAAACATGCTTGGCCTGTTTGCAGTTTGCTTTGGCTGTAAACTAATGATAAATGTAGTTTGAAAAGGTTTATCAGGTTTTAATGTACATGACCATTGGTTTGTGGTCAAGTCCTTGAAAACATGTAGAGCTCTTTGTTTTTCCTTTCAGTTGCAGTGTTGTAGGGTTCAAGCAAAAGCATCCAAAAATAGCCAACTGAAAGGCAAAGGTTTTCTAAAATTCAGGCTTTGTTGGAGTTTATAATCAACTCCATACACTCTAAAAACTTAATTTAGTTCATAAAGTTTGCATTAAGCAAATGAGCTTTAAATGTTAACAGAAAGTGAAATGTATAAAACATATATCAGGTTGGTCAGTCAGTGCAGTATAATCAAAGGGGCAGAATTTCTGTAATTAACAAAATAGTGCAATATGCCATTTGTTCTAAAATTATGTGTCAAAACTCTACTAGGAGACTTCTGTAGGCTGAACGTTTGTGGTCCCCCCAAATTCATATGTTGAAACCTAGTCCCCAACATTTGGAGGTGGGGGGCTTTGGGGTGATTAGGCCATGAGGGTGGAACCATCATGAAAGGGATTAGTGCTTTTATTAAAGAGACCTCAGAGATCTCCCCTGACCTTTCTACCATGTGAGGAAAAAGTCTCTCTATGAACCTGGAAGTGGGTTCTCACCAGATGCTGAATCTGCCAACACCTTGATCTTAGACTTCCAGCCTCTGGAACTGTGAGAAATAAATTTCTATTGTTTGTAAGTCCCCCAGTCTATGGTATTTTGCTACAGCAGCCTGAGAAAAGACAGAGACATTCCAAGAGCCTCGGTCTCTTTTCAATTTTTTTTCACGTGAACCTTGAAAAATTTGGAATTTTCTTCTCTTAGCTCTTGCATTAATTCACCCAACAAATATTTTGTGCCCGGGGTGTGCCAGACACTCTGTGGACAGACACAGCTGGAGCAGATAAAAGTCCTTGCCCTCATGAGGCTTTCACTCTAGAGAGGAAAGACAGTAAAATAATAAAGCCGTAAGGACATAATAAGACAAATAGTAGAATATCCTATAGAAGAAAAATAACACAAGTTAATGGCGATAGCCAAGGCCTGGCCGATGGTTGGCAGGGGGACTATTTTATTTAGAGGGGACAGGAAGGGCCTCGCCAATAAGACAGCATGGTGTGAACATCTGGGCGAAATGAGGGCGTGAGCCATGGGGGTGTCCTGGAGAAAAGGATTCCAGGCAGAAAGTGTGAGAAGCACACAGGTCACGCCCAGTGGATTCTGCAGCACAGGGAGGTGGTGTGGATGTGATCTCGGAGAGACAGCAGTGAGCAGTCCTGAAGAGAGTTCTTAGTTCCCTCTAAGGAATTGGACCTGGGTATCCTGGATGAAAACCAGGAATCCTAGCCACTAGTCCACCAAGAATATTTCAAGGAGGCAAAAACTGTAAAAAACAGATACAAAATTTATTATTAGAGACACAGCACAAGTGGGAGAGCACACAGAGAAGCAGTTTGTTTATTTAAGTCAGAAGCAAGGCAGAAGTACACACCCAGAGAGAAAGGGTGTGGACGTCTGCCCTAATGAGGAGCTCAGTAACCAGGTGATTTGAATCACTTCCATAGGCCAGTCCTTCCGGGTCTTTGTTTATCTTTGGCCAATTATCTGGTTTCTTTTTCCACACCTGCCCCGCCCTAGGGCCCTCCCCAACATGCGTGCGCAACTTTTTGCTAAGATGGATCACACCGCAGAAGCCTATGGGGGTGTGTCCACACTGATTATGGGGTGGTGCCCCTCCCTTTGTGACCCCCAAGGAGCCTTCCTGTGCATGTGCAGCTGGCGAGGTTTCCTTGACCCCAGGAGTGGTTAGCTCATCTCATGACTCCAGCAGAGCTCAGCTCCTGCCACTAACTTTGTCCTTGGAGTGTCCAGGAAAAACAAAGCTTCCATGTTACTCTGCTTGACGAGCACCAGCTGTCCAGCCCAGGGGCCCATCTACCTCCTACCTGAGATGGAGTTCAGGGGGAGAGGGCCAGGCGGCGAGGTGAGACTGACGGGGAGGAGGTGAGACGGGGCTACAAAATGTGGGGTCTTCTAGGCCATGTAAGGATGTTGGTTTGCTCTCAGTGAGCTGGCAAGTCTTTGGGGGATTTTGAGTGGAGACCGGACCTTGGGCTCTGGCTTGAATAGGATTCCTCAGCTCCTTTATTGAGAACAGATCTTAAGGAGTCAAGGTGGGGGACACAGAGGTCTAATTAGGAGGCTAGTGCAATAATCTAAGAAGATCATGCAGATGGGGAGAAGTGATTAGCTCCTGGATGTATTTTGAAGGTACAGCCAACAATTGTGCTCATGGACCAGGTGAGGGATGTGAGGGAAGGAGAGGAATGAAGACAGCACGGTGGTTTTTCACCTGCGCAACTGAAAGAATGGAGTCGAGCTAACAAAAAGCAATGGCCATGATTCTCTCACTGATGGCTATGGCTGTGGTTCTGGGTCTCTTTGCATTTACTTCAGGCCACACCACTCTACTGATTCCTTTTTTTTTTTTAATTAATAAACTAAAAAGAATAGTCTGAGGTTCACAGGAAAATTGAGCGGAAAGTGTAGAGATTTCCTTTATACCACGTTGACGCATCATCACCACCCAAAGTCTGTAGCTTATGTCAGGGTTCCCTGGTGGTGTACATTCTGTGGGTCTTGACAAATGTATGAAGACACATATCCCCCCTTGTAGTATCCTACAGAATCGTTTCACTGCCCTAAAAATCCTCTGTGCTCTGCCTGTTCATCCCTTCCCCACTCCTAATGCCTGGCAATCACTGATCTGTATACTGTCTCCATAGTTTTACCTTTTCCAGAATGTCATATAGTTTGAATCATACAGTATGTAGCTCTTTCAGATTGGTGTTTTACACTTAGCAATAAGCATTTAAGGATTGTCCATGCCTTTTCATGGCTTGACAGCTCCTTTCTTTTTAGTGCCGAATAACGTTCTATTATCTGGATGTCCCACAATTTAGTTATCCATTTGCTTCCGAGTTTTGGCAATTATGAATGAAGCTGCTGTAAACATCCATGTGCAGGTTTGTGTGTGGACATACATTTTTGACTTCTTCATATAATACCAAGGAGTGCAATTGCTGGATCGTATGGTAAGAGTATGCTTACCTTTGTAAGAAACCGCCAAACTGTCTTCCAAAGTAGCTGCGCCATTTTGCATTCCCACTCACAATAAATGAGAGTTCCTGCTGCTGTGCCCCTAACCAACATTCAGTGCTGTCAGTGTTTTGGACTTTGGCCATTCTAGTAGATGCGTAGTGGCATTTCATTGTTTCAACTGATTCTATTTCTAATGGTTGCTAAGAATTCCTTTTTAAAAATAGATTGGCCCTTTCCAAGACCTCATCCTCCTGCATCACTAAGGCCTTTGGAGCTTCATCTCAGATTAGACAAAGCAACAAACAAGGCCATTGCTAGTAGACAAAGTCACCCAGACACTGTGTTTATGCCACTTCAGTCCACTTGGTGCTCTCCCTATTCTGGTCATTTGTCTCTGAGAATAACCCTCTGACTCTCCTTTATCCTGCTAGCTTCTTGGAAGTAGCCTATCTTTTTTGGTAGGTTCCAGTCCTTTTTTGTTGATCATTGTTCAGCAGTTAGTTGTGATTTGGGTGTTTTTATGGGAGGAGGTGAGCTCAGATCCTTCTACCCCACCATCCTCGCCCCAAAGCCATGCTGCTAGTTTCTAAATAAGAATATTCCCTTTGGCATGACTTGCTGTTCCCACTCTATGCTTAGTCTAATAGAATATACGAACATTGCAACCATCATACTTAGGCTAAGAAGTCTCAAATTTACATCTCCGGTCCTAACTTTTCACTTAAATTCTAGCCCTGTATTTCTAGGTACCTAGAGAATGCCCCCATCCTGAATATCTTACAATTCTTTCTTTTGCTGTCTCTCAAATTATCTGGGTGTGTCTGTCTCGACTTCCCTCTCAGTGTCTCTCACGGTGTCTCTCTCTGGGATCTGCAGGTGTGAGTCTTGCATGATTACTGTCTGTTCCTCACACCCTACCTTGAATCCATCATCAGGTCTTCCATCAAAATGTATCTACCGACAGGTTATCAATATGTCTCAACTCCTCTCCTGCTAGCACCCTAATCTAGACCAAAATCTCTTTCCTGGAGCCCTTCAGTAGCTTCCAAACTGGTCTCTCACCTCCACTTTTACTCCTTAATAATACATCCGCCATAGAGCAGCCAGAGCAATCTTTTTTCCCCAGTTTTATTTAGATGTAACTGACATGTAACATCATTAAGTAAATGTGTGCAGCATATTGATTTGGTACACTTATGTACTGCAACACAAGTGATTTTAAAAATCAGATCCTATTACTTTCCTGTTTAATATTCTTTGGTGGTGCCCCATTGCTATCAGAATAAAATCCAACCTTCTCACCATTACTTAAAGCCTCTATATTATCTGACCTCTGCCTCCCTTCCCCCAACCAATGTCTTACCTTGCCTCTCTCATTTCCAGCTTTCAAATATGCAAAACTAGTTCCCACCTCAGGGCCTTTGCACTTGCTGTTCCCTCTGCCTGGAACGCCTTCCCCAAACGCTCCCTTCCCTAGCTCATTTCCACCATTCACGTCTCGGATTTCCTCTGACTTCTCGAAGTAATGTGGTTACCACCCTCCCCTATGAGTCCCATTCACTCTGTCTCCCATTTCCTAGTTTTATTTTCTTTGTGTCATTTATAAATTGTTATCTGAAATTATTTGCTTACATGTTTGCAGTCTGTTGCTCTCCAGTAGAATGTAAGCTCCCTGAGGACAGGGTCCTTGTCTTATTCCCCATTGGAGCCTAGAGCTTAGAACAGTGTCTGCATAGTGAGAGCTCAAAATATATCTGTAGAATGAATGAATGTA
This sequence comes from Lipotes vexillifer, assembly GCF_000442215.2. Lineage (NCBI taxonomy): Eukaryota > Metazoa > Chordata > Mammalia > Artiodactyla > Lipotidae > Lipotes > Lipotes vexillifer. Next base: position 1,870,811 of record NW_006787833.1, on the reverse strand, counting down.
TTTGAAACTCAACCCCCCACCCATGCCAATAAGTCATCATCCTATTTTTTCCATCCAGTTCCAAACGATTTTGTTTCTCAAATTCCATTTTTTTCAATTCCCTAAATCAATATTTTGGAGTCATCTTTATTTCCTCCCTCTTTGTGTACCCTGTATCCAATACAGCCCTCAAAGCAAGTCCTTTTGGTCTTTCCTTCCTGTGATTTTTCAGATCCCTTCTTCCCTTCCCTAGTCATGACCCACATCATGGATCTATTTTTCCTTCTTTAGTCTTTTCTATATTTTCCTAACGTCCTGGAGGACGATGCCAGACTGGGGTTTGTAAACACTTGTTTTCAAATTTTATGCCCAAATCGGATACATTCCTTTCTGGAATTGGAGGCAAGTACAAAAATGCTGCTCTGTATAACTGAGGCTAGGCAGAAGCATCAGGAAGTGAATGTGGTTTTGGCTCTTGGAGTAAAAGGTATGTGTGAGGTATTATGTATGTATTTTGCCGTTGATACCGGTATCCTTGAGTTTCATCCAGAAACCATCAATTTAAATTTAAAATAGCAGAAGCTTTGTCCTTGGTAATCTGGTGGTATTTATGTTTGAAATAAGAATTGCATACACCCATACCAAGTCTTTAAAGGAGAAATTTAGAGAACGAAATCTGGTTTCTTGGTCCAGCAGTGTCCAGAGGGCTCATTACTTTGATTCTAACGGCCAGTTCCACTGATTGAGATGAAGTAGTCTTAGACTTGGAGAATGATAACACACTAGGTATTTTCAGTTTGCTGAAAATGTTCTTTTGACAGTGCAGAGTTTCCTTTTTACTGATTCTTTGTGCACCACATGAACTGCCATTTGGTCTCCTGTTGACCCTTCCCACCACGAGGACTTGCTGCCCCTATGTGTATGGTTCCAAGTTTTGATACAGATTTCCCAAGAAATATGAATTGGCATTATCACTTATAAATCACACTCTCACAAAGTTGGTTTGTGTGAAATGAACTCCCAAATTTGTTCATGCTTTATCACTTGGATACAGTGATGAATTTGAGATGTTGGATGTTCGATCTGTATTTGGTCCAGATCCTCCCTGAGATGTCCCTTTGGCTTCCCACAACGACCCAGACACCCCAGTGCTCACATCCTGGTGTAGCTGCCTCCCTCACTGCCTCTCATCTTGGCTACACGTCTAACGTTGACCAATGGAACATCAACAGGTGAAACACGAGTCGAGGCTTGCTTGGCACTTACAATTTGAAACTTGCCCTCTCGGGACATTCCTTTTTAGAATCCAGCTTCTAGTCTGTTCAGAAGGCCAAGCAGCTATATGGAGAGGGCCACGTCGCAAAGAACTGAGAACCGTGGATGTAACCCCAGCTGAACTCCCAGCCATCAGCTGGCAACAATCTCAGCCCTGTAAGCAAGGCCATTTGGAACTTCCCACCATCCCAGTGTCCTAGACCCAACACAGAATTTTCCCATCTCAAAATACCTTTGGCATTTATACCCTAATTTCAGTTGCATATACTCCTTGACCTACAAATAACAATAGTAGGCATCATAGCAAACATTTATGCAGCATTTGTTATGCACCAAGCATACAGATGACTGGTTTACTATTGTGTGGTCTCAATGCTGTGGTATTTTTTTCCCCCGGATCACTGGTTTAAACCATAATTTGTCAAATCTCCTTTTCCTATCCTGTGACAAATTTTTGGCTAGAGTAGTTCATTCAACAAATGCTTACTGAGTTCCCACTGTGTGTTAAACACTGGTGATATAGCAGTGAACAAAACAAGCAAAAATCCTTGCTCTCATGGAGCCTACCTTATAGTGGAAAATATAGGTAATAAACAAAATAAGTATCAGTTAGATTAGTTAGGTGGTTTACATATAATGCAAACAATTTTAAACAGGGTTATATTGTATGGCCTCTGTAGGTTGGCTGCTTCTCTGCTGCATGTCTCCTTCAAGGTCAAGGAGACATCCCTTCCTGGGACATGCTGGTCTGTGGCAGAGGGAAAAGAGAGCTGCCTCTTAAAGCTCCTGCTCAGCAGTACCATGCATCAGTGCCCCTTGCGTTTTATCAACACGTGAACAATCCTGGCGGCAAATAATTGGGAACATAGTCTTCCACAGCTAGAAAAATATGTTAGGTGAACCAAAGGGCTGAGGTGAAAAATAGAGTAAAATGGGGAGGAGGGTGCTGGGGACCCGGAAAAGGAAAAATACATTTTAACAGCACGGTCAAGGGTGGGCTTGTTCAGAAGGTGATGCTGGAGCAAAGATTTGAAGGGGGTAAGTGGCTGAGGTTTGGACTATCTGGGTAAAGAGAGTTTTGAGAAAAAGGAAAGCAGGTGGAAAGGCCCTGAGGCAGGAGCATGTGTGGTATCTTGAAGAATAGAAAACAGGCCAGTTGTGTGTTTGTGGGAAAATTACAGGAAATAAGATCAGAGAGAAAATGGGGATGGGGTGGGTACAGATCATGTATGACTGTATTGGCAAGCGTAAAGACTTCAGTTTTGGTTCTGAATGAGAAGGGCAACCACCGGAGGGTTTTGAACAGGAGTGACGTGAACCGAATTGCATTTCAGTAGGATCTTTCTGTCTGCCGCATTAGAAACAGGCTGTAGTGGGGCAAGATTGGAAGCCAGGCTACAAGTGGGGAGGCTTTTTGCAATAATCCAGGCAAACGAGAATGGTAGCTTGTACCATTGTGGTGTGGTGTGAGAAGTGGTTGAATTAAGGACATATTTTAAAGGTGAAACTAACAGCCTCCTTTGATGGTTTGATTGGGGTGTAGAGAGAAAGAAAGGGAATGAAGGGTAACTTTTAAGAGTCCTTAACTTTCAGCTCACTTAGTCATTAAATCAATCCAGCCTGAAGCTTCAATTTCAAATTCAGTGTCAATACCACCTCCCTCTCTTCTGCACCCTCACTAGGCTAGTACCGATTTGAAGTGAGACTCGGACTTCTCAGATTGGGGGGGAGGGAAAGTATTTGGACTGATGCTCCAACGTGCGGAACAAGGATGGAGGAGAGAGAAAGGGATGGAGTTGGAAAGTTGTGCAGTCCCCTCTTGGCTGATGGTCACTCCTTTCCTGGCTACACTGACCCACTGATATGCTCATTTCAGTGGGCTCCCACATGATGCTCTCTCAAGGCTGTACATGGGTGAGTCCTTTAGACTGTACTGAGGAGCTCCCTTCGGTGCAGCTCCCTGTCCCTGGTGGTGCCACTCTAGCCGGGCCACTGGAGACACAGCTCCAGCACGACTACATCCCCTGGTGCCTCCAGCAAGTGGACATGATGCCTGCCCCACCACCTCGTCACCGCTGTTCCAAGTGTCCTCCTCCTTGATATCCCCATAGCTTCTGTCTGAGGAGGTGCCTCATTTTGCCAGCGCCCACCATCTCAGAAGTGTTTCTCTTGGTGCCTCACTCATTTGGTTTCAGGGAGGGGAGACCCTTTCCCATCTACGCCCAAACTTGGTGTGAGGAGAGGATGCTATTTCACCATGAATGTTCCACTCCCACAGGGATGGACAACCAGAGAGAAACCTCTCTGCTCCTCTTCTTTCCCTTCTCATTTTCTTTCTTTTTTTTTTAATTGAGGTATAATTTTTAAAAAAAATAAAGTTATTTATTTTTTTTGGCTATGTTGGGTCTTCGTTGCCGTGCGCGGGCTTCCTCTGGTTGTGGGGAGTGCGGGCTACTCTTCTTTGCGGCGTGCGGGCTTCTCATGGCAGTGGCTTCTCTTGTTGTGGAGCACGGGCTCTAGGCACGCGGGCTTCAGTAGTTGTGGCACGCAGGCTCAGTAGTTGTGGTGCACGGGCCTAGTTGCTCTGCGGCATGTGGGATTGTCCCGGACCAGGGCTCGAACCTGTGTCCCCTGCATTAGCAAGCAGACACCCACCCACTGCGCCACCAGGGAAGCCCTGCCCCTTTTTAAAAAAAATCAGATTTTTTTTTGCTGTTGTGTTATATGAGATCTTTTTTTTTTTTTCGGTACGCGGGCCTCTCACTGTTGTGGCCTCTCCCATTGTGGAGCACAGGCTCCGAACACGCAGGCTCAGCGGCCATGGCTCACGGGCCTAGCTGCTCCGCAGCATTTGGGATCTTCCCAGACTGGGGCACGAACCCGTGTCCCCTGCATTGGCAGGCGGACTCTCAACCACTGCGCCACCAGGGAAGCCCATGTATGAGTTCTTTATATTAATATATTTTGGATATTAACTCCTTACCAGATATATGATTTACAAATATTTTCTCCTATTCAGTAGGTTGCTTTTTCATCGTTTTGATGGTTTCCTTATCTGTACAGAAGCTTTTAGTTTGATGTAGTCCCACTTTTTTTGTTGTTGTTGTTGTTGTTGCCTTTGCTTTTGATGTCAGACCCAAAAAAGTCATCGCCAGAACTGATGTCAAGGAGCTTACTGCCTGTGTTTTCTTCTAGGAGTTTTATGGTTTCAGGTTTTATGTGCAAGTCTTTAATCCATGTTTTTAAAATAAATTTATTTATTTATTTATTTTTGGCTGTGTTGGGTCTTCGTTGCTGTGCGCAGACTTTCTCTAGTTGCAGCGAGCAGGGGCTACTCTTCATTGCAGTGCATGGTCTTCTCATCGCAGTGGCTTCTTTTGTTGTGGAGCACAGGCTCTAGGCACACGGGCTTCAGTAGTTGTGGCACACGGGCTCAGTACTTGTGGCTTGCGGGCTCTAGAGCACAGGCTCAGTAGTTGTGGTGCATGGGCTTAGTTGCTCTGTGGCATGTGGGACCTTCCCGGACCAGGGCTCGAACCAGTGTCCCCTGCATTGACAGGCGGTTCTTAACCACTGCCACCAGGAAGTCCCTTTGAATTTCTTTCATCAGTGTCTTCAAGTTTTCAGTGTACGGGCCTTTCACCTGCTTGGTTAAATTTGTTCCTGGGTATTTTCTTATTTCTGATGTGATTGTAAATGGGAATGTTTTCTTAATTTCTCTTTCTATAGTTTGTTATTAGCGTATAGAAATACAACATATTTTTGTATATTGATTTTTGTATCCTGCAACTGAATCTGTTTATTAGTTCTATCTGGGTTTTGGTGGAGTCTTTGGGCTTTCTCTGTATAATATCATGTGCATACAGTGACAGTTTTACTGCTTCCTTTATAATTTGGATGCCTTTTATTTCTTTTTCTTGCATAATTGCTCTAACTAGAACTTCCAACACTATGTTAAAGGAAAGTGGTGACAGTAGACATCCTTGTCTTGTTACTGATCTTAGAGGAAAAACGTGTAGTTCTCACTTGTTGAGTATGATGTTAGTTGAGGGCTTGTCATATATGGCCTTTATTATGTTGAGATACATTTCCTCTATACCTATTTTGTTGAGATTTTCCATCATAAAAAGATGTTGAATTTTGTCAGATGCTTTTCTTGAATCTAGTGAAGTGATCCTATGATTTTTATGCTTCATTTTTTTAATGTTTTATATCATATTGATTTTGAGGATGTTGACCCATTTTTGCATCCCTGGAATAAATCCCACTTGATTATGGTGTGTGATCCCTTTAATTATTATTGACTTCTGTTTGCTACTATTTTGTTGAGCATTTCAGCATCTGTGTTCATCAAAGATACTGGCCTGTCATCTTCTTTTTTTGTGATGTCCTTGTCTGGTTTTGGTATCGGAGTAATGCTGGCTTCTTAAAATGAATTTGGAGTGTTCCCTCCTCTACTATTTCCTGGAAGAGTGTGAGAAGGATTTATATCAATTCTTCTTTGAATATTTGGTAAAATTCAACAGTGAAGCCATCTGATCTTGGACTTCTCCTTTTGGGGAGGTTTTTATTACTGATTTAATCTCCTTACTAGTAATCAATCTGTTCAGATTTTCTATTTCTTCTAGATTCAGTCTTGTATGTTTCTAGGAATGTATCCATTTCTTCTAGGTTGTGCAATTTGTTGGCATAAAATTGATCATAGTTGTCTCTTATGATCTTTTTTATTTCTGTGGTATGAGTTGTAACATCTCCTCTTTCATATCTGATCTTGAGTCGTCTTCTCCTTTTTTACTTTGTGAGTCTAGCTGAAGGTTTGTCATATTTGTGTATTTTTTCAAAGAACCAGATCTTAGTTTCATTGATATATTTTATTGTCTTTTTAGTCTTTCTTTCATTTATTTCCACTCTGATCTTTATTTCCTTCCGTCTACTAATTTTTGGCTTTGTTTGTTCTTCTTTTTCTAGTTCCTTGAGGTGTAAAGTTAGGTTGTTTATTTGAGATTTTCCTTCTTTCTGGATATATGCATTTATTGCTATGAACTTCCCTTTTAGAACTGCTTTTGGTGCACCTCATAGGTTTTGGTATGTGCTAATTCTGTTTTCATGATCTCAAGGCATTTTCTAGTTATCCTTTTGATTTTTCTTTGACCCATTCGTTTTCCAGTACCCTGTTGTTTAATACTCACATATTTGTGAATCTTCTGGTTTTCTTCTTGTAATTGATTCCTAGTTTCATACCACTGTGGTAGGAAACAACGCTTGATATGATTTCAATCTACTTAAATTTATCAACTTGTTTTGTGCCTTAATATATGATCTATCCTGCTTTATGTTTCATGTGCCCTTGAGAAGAATGTTTACCCTGTTGTTTTTGGATGGAATGTTAAGTCCATCTGGCATAATGAGTCATGTAAGGCCAATGATTCCGTATTGATTTTATGTCTGGATGATCTATCTCTGGATGTAAGTGGCTTATAAAGTCCCCTACTATTATTGTATTGCTGTTTATTTCTCCCTTTAGGTCTGTTAACTGCTGTATATAGTTAGGTGCTCCTAGGTTGGTGCATATACATACCTGCAAGTGTTATATCTTCTTGCTGTTTGACCCCTTTATCATTATGGAATGCCCTTCTTTGTCTCGTATGAGAGTCCCTGTTATAGGATAGAAAGCCCAGAGATAAACCCACGCACATATGGTCACCTTATCTTTGATAAAGGAGGCAAGAATATACAATGGAGAAAAGACAGCCTCTTCAATAAGTGGTGCTGGGAAAACTGGACAGCTACATGTAAAAGAATGAAATTAGAGCACTCCCTAACACCATACACAAAAATAAACTCAAAATGGATTAAAGACCTAAATGTAAGGCCAGGCACTATAAAACTCCTAGAGGAAAACATAGGCAGAACACTCTGTGACATAAATCACAGCAAGATCCTTTTTGACCTACCTCCTAGAAGAATGGAAATAAAAACAAAAATAAACATATGGGACCTAATGAAACTTCAAAGCTTTTGCACAGCAAAGGAAACCATAAACAAGACGAAAAGACAACCCTCAGAATGGGAGAAAATGTTTGCAAATGAAGCAACTGACAAAGGATTAATCTCCAAAATATACAAGTAGCTCATGCAGCTCAATATCAGAAAAACAAACAACCCAATCCAAAAATGGGCAGAAGACCTAAATAGACATTTCTCCAAAGAAGATATACAGATTGCCAACAAACACATGAAAGGATGCTCAACGTCACTAATCATTAGAGAAATGTAAATCAAAACCACCATTGAGGTATCACCTCACACCGGTCAGAATGGCCATCATCGAAACATCTACAAACAATAAATGCTGGAGAGGGTGTGGAGAAAAGGGAACCCTTTGCAGTGTTGGTGGGAATGTAAATTTTCCACCCACAAAGTCAAAATAGACTGGACTCAAAGTCCTGTGAGTCCCTGCTCTGCCATTTACTGCTGTAGGACCTTGAGCCTAAACCTCTGGGTTTTGCTTTCCCATCTGTGCAGTGGGGATAGAACATGACATCTACCAAGTACTGTCTACCTTTTGGGACAGCCCCTCCTGCCTACTGTTTGAAAGTTTCCCCATCTTGGATGGGGCTGTCAGGTTTTGGCTCCTAAATACCCGATCCTGGTTATGACACCTTTACCTTTTAAGAATATTGACCTGGGATGTTTGCATTCGGCCTTCTCCCACCTCCCTTCCTGCCAGCTGTCACCCACTTTCCACAGCCTGCATCTAGACATCTAGGCACCAGACCTCTCTACTCCTCAGTACAAGAATCTGCACCCAAGCCCCTGGTGCTTCTGCTCCAGAATTATTACATACCTCCTGTATGGCCAAACCAAAGCTACTATTCCCTCAAAGTTTGGCTCTGTATTAGGAGAGAGACAGAGCCCTTTCCACCTAAAGCCATCTTTATTAGCCCAGTGCCTGAGGTTTTTACCTAATCTTGTAACCGACTCTATTTCAAATTTCATCAGTCCAGATTCATTTGGGTTACCCAGTATCCTCATTTATTGGAGTATGGGATCTGCAGATAATTTGTTACTTTAGTCCATATTCATCTCTTATCCTAGTTGTACTAGGTATTACATTTACTGAGGACAAGTGGAGGAAAGTTTTAGAACACCAGCGGTTTAAGAGAAAAATCAAATCATGAAATTTCACTTCCTCAAATGAGTGAAGATTATAATGGATTGCAAATAGGTATTATATTGAATAAGAATTCAACATAACACACTCTGAAGTCTCAACTCTGTTCCATAAACTGTTACTAGAATTACAGATACGAATAAGATCTGGTTGCTGCCTCTGAAAAGCTGAAAACTTATTGCAGTGATTATTAACATTGTAAGTGGGCTCTCAAGCCCACTTCTGCTGAACACTGTTGCCCCATCCCACAAAACGTTGAATTGTTTGAAAGCTTGAACATTTTAAATGTAGTTATATTTTTTCTGTCTATTCCCATTTGATTTGTGTAGCGTCTCCTTTATAAAGTTAGTATTTTTGGTTGATCAGGATCCTGACTCATTTGTTGGCAAGTGAGGAAGCTGATAATCAATAATAACGATTAGAGTACCCACCACTGGGAATTCCCTGGCGGTCCAGTGGTTAGGACTCAGGGCTTTCACTGCTGGGGCCCAGGCTGAATCCCTGGTAAGGGAGCTAAGATACTGTAAGTCGCTTGACATGGCCGGAAAAAAAAAAAAAAAAAGAATAGCCACTATTTATTTCCTTTGCACCAGAAAATTTATGCATAATATTTAGTATTCTTACAACCCACTTCTCGGGTGAAGAAAATATAGAAACCAAGGAACTGATTCAAGGATTCATAGTGAGTGGTAGCACGTGTGTCACAGGTCTACCCTGCCTTCAGAAACATCCATTATGTCATCTTCTGGCTCCAGCTTCTTGCAAGGAAATAATCTGTATTTCAGTTAGAATTTTGGAATTTTGCCATGGGAAAAAAATGGTACTCACTTTCTAGGATTTGTAAAAGTAAGTAGATAAGAAGTGTGACAGAAAACAAATAAGACCACATAAGAAATGTAGTAAAGAGAAACTTTTTTTCCGGAGCAATGTGATTTTGACATGGCGTATTTCCCCTATTAAATTTTAACAAGATTATATATGTGTTTATAGACAAAATGTTTTAATTTAACTCTACATGACAGCTGGAAATTGCTCACATTTGCTTTTTTGCTCAAAATATTTGTTTAGAATTAGTCAATTGATTTAATATGTAACATCAGTTAGTGTGAACAAGAAAAAAAGTGCAGTCGACAGGGAAGAAAATATTATTGTATAATGTGACCATTGTGTTGATAGAATGAGTTAGTGTTCTTCAGTAGAGACATTTCGTGTTAACTCTGATGTGGAATATACTGAAAAAAATTGTACTGTCAATCTTATACTCAGATGAAAAAACCTTTGTAGCATAACAGGTTTTTTAAATTCATGCTTAGAAAATTAAGTCACATACCTTGATATGATAAATACTCTGTTACATTACAGTGAGTCATGTAATGTACTTTCTTCTTATAGTTACAAATTCCGGACTGGTATAGATTTGGCCGTGTGGTGCAAGTGTCTCCCAGGTACATAAAGCAATTCCGTCATCTTCATAAGGGAGCGGTGGGAAGAAAAGAACAAACGTTGATTTGATCATCTAGTAATGATCAAAAGCTAGATATAAAGCTAGAAGGCTTTATATTTAAGATCTTATTTAGTATGTACAGTAATGCTTCCTAAGGTCTTGTGAATGAAAATGAGTATCATTTTCATCTCCATTTTACATATAAAATGCATATAAAATATTTAAGTAAATTTGCCCAAATCCATGCTGGGAGCAAGTATCCAAAGTGAGCCCGGGTTCTTGTGTCTCACTGTACCGAGTGTGCAGAATCATCCCTATTTGCAGGTGTAGGTGACCCTGACTGTTCTCTGGGCTTAGTGCCACTGTGGTTTGCTGGCATTCAAGAGCAGTGTCACCAGAGATGGTTAACCTGCCTTGTGTCTCAGCCCTGCCATGTTCTGATTGTGTGATTATGGGCAGTAAGTTCATCTCTAAACCTCAGGAACTGCACCTATACAACAGGGAAACTTATACCATAGGGTTGTTGAAAGGTCACAGCTGATTCAGAGACACTGTAAAAAAGGTTCCTGTAATTATAATTTAAAGACACTGAGAAAATGATACCGGACACGTGGTAAGAACTAATGAAAACTTTACCCTCAGTGTGACTATTGCTTTTCTAATTGCCCTCTTTTTGTTTTTTTCCTGATTATTATCAATAATCTTTATTCTGGGGACTTAAGCAAGTGACAATGTTTTCAGTCAACTATTATTGAGTGTACCTCACTTTATGAGGTAGGTATAATTATTCCCATTTTATAGCAGAGGAATTAGGATTCAAAACATTAAGTGGACTGGAGAGAGTCAATAAATGCTTGCTCAATGAATAAATAAGTAAAGTAAGTGACAGAGCCAGGATTTAAAACCAGATTTTATAAGCTTAAGTCCAGTGTTCTCTCTGCTTTATTGTTTGTCTTCCTGGAAAGGAAAAAGATTGGGTGAGCCTAAGCCATCAATGGTATCCTGTGCTATTTATTCAACAATTAATGCTTGATTTTGAAAGAAGAGAATTATGTTGGTTTCATTAACCTTTATTTAATGATAGATAAAGGACATGTGTACCTTTTGCTTAGCCTATAATTTATAGGCTATCCTTAAATTATTCCCCTATCCTTCAAATTATTTTTAGATATAACTGACACATAACATTGGATTAGTTTTAGGTATACAAAATAATGATTCCATATATGTGTATATTGCAAAGTGATTACCATAATAAGTTAACATTAATCACCATGCATAGTTATAAACTTTGTTGTTCTTGTGATAAATTTTACCTCTTAGCAACTTTCCAATATATAATACAGTATTATTAACTGTAGTCATCATCCGGTATGTTACCTCATCAGGACTTACTTATCTATTAATGAGAAGTTTGCACCTTTTGACCCCATTCACCCATTTCACCCACTCCCTACCTCTGGCAACCACCAATCTGTTCTCTGTATCTATGAGGGTTGTTTTCCTCCAGATTCCGCTTATAAGTAAGACCATACAGTATTTGTCTTTCTCGGTGTCACTTATTTCACTTAGCATAATGTCCTCTAAGTTCATGCATGTTATTGCAGATGGCCAGATTTCCTTCTTTTTTATGGCGGAATAATAGCCTTTTATGTATATACCACATTTAAACAAGTCATTTATCTGTCAGTGGACACTTAGGTTGTTTCCCTGACTTGGCTTTTGTAAGTAATGGTGCAATAACATGGGAATGCAGATACCTTTTGAGAGAGAGATGAAATTTCCTTCGAATACATACCCAGAAGAAGAATTACTGGATCATAAGGTAGTTCTACTTGTAGTATTTTGTGGAACCTCCATACTGTTTTCCATAGTGGCTGTATCAATTTACATTCCCATCAACAGTGCCCAAGGGTTTCCTTTTGTCCACATCATCTGCAACATTTGCTGCTCGTCGTCTTTTGATAGTAGCCATTCTAACAGGTGTGAGTTGATACCTCACTGTGGTTTTGATTTACATTTCCCTGATGATTAGTGATGCTGACCACCTTTTCATGTACCTGACGGTATTTGTATGTCTCTTGGAAAAATGTTTATTCAGATCCTCTGCCCATATTTTAATCAGACTTTTTTTTAGGTGCATGAGATCTTTATATCTATCTATCTATCTATCTATCTATCTTTCTATATATATAGATTGAACGCTTATCAGATATACAGTTTGCAAATATTTTCTCTCATTGCCTTTTCGTTTTGTTGATGGTTTCCTTTTCTGTACAGAAGCTTTTTAGTTTGATGTAGTCCCACCTTGTTTATTTTAGATTTTGTTGCCCTTGCTTTTGCTGTCAAATCCAAAATATCATCACCAAGACTGATGTCAAGGAGCTTACCACCTATTTTCTTCTAGGAGTTTTACGGTTTCAGGTCTTACGTACAAGTCTTTAATCCATTTTTGAGTTAATTTTTGTGTCTGGTGTAACATAGTGGTCCAGTTTCATTCTTTTGCATGTGAGCTGTCCAGTGTTCCCAGCACCTTTTACTGACAAGTCTGTCCTTTCCCCATTGTATATTCTTGGCCTCTGAGCTCTTTGTTTGTTTCTGAGCTGTCTATTCTGTTCCATTGATCTGTGTATCTGTTTGTAAGCAAATACCATATTGTTTTGATTACTATAGCTTTGTAATATAATTGGAAACCAGGAAGCATGAAGCCTCCAGCTTTGTTCTTAAGATTGCTTTGGCTATCTGGGGTCTTGTATGGTTCCATATACATTTGAGGATTGTTTCTTCTATTTCTGTGAAAACTTCCATTGGAACTTTGATAGGAATTACATGAAGTTTAGATTGCTTTGTGTAGTGTGAAATGTTTAATGCTATTAATGGTTACAATTTGTGAGCCTAGAACATCTTTCCATTCATTTGTGTCTTCCCTGTCTGTCATCAATGTCTTCAAGTTTTCAGTGTACAAGTCTTTCACCTCCTTGGTTAAATTTGTTCCTGGGTATTTTATTATTTCTGATGTGATTGTAAATGGGATTGTTTTCTTAATTTCTCTTTCTGTAGTTTATTAGTGTATAAAAATGCAACAGATTTTTGCATATCGATTTTGTATCCTGCAGCTCTACTGAATTTATTAGTTCTGTCCATCTTTTGGTGGATACTGTAGGGTTTTCTATGTATGTCATCTGCAAATGGTGACAGTTTTACTACTTCCTTTAGAGTTTGGATGCCATTTATTTATTTATTTATTGTCTAATTGCTCTGGCTAGGACTTCCATTACCATGTTGAATAAAAGTGGCAAGAGTGGGTATTCTTGTCTTGTTCCTGATCTTAGAGGAAAAGATATTAGTTATTTTAACCAATGAGTATGATATTAGCTGTGGGCTCGTCATGTATGGCCTTTATTATATTGAGGCATGTTGTTCCCTCTATACCCAGTTTGTTGAGAGTTTGTACCGTAAATGTTGAATTTTGTCATTTGCTTTTTCTGCCTCTATTGATTTTTGATTACTGTTTCAATCTCCCTGCTAGTAATGAGCCTGTTCAGATTTTCTCTTTCTTCATGCTTTGGTCTTGATAGGTTGTATCTTTCTAGGAACTTCCATTTCTTCTAGGTTATCCAATTTGTTGGCATACAATTGTTCATAGCAGCCTCTTATGATTCTTTGTATTTCTCGGTACAGCTGTGTCTCCTCTTTCATTTCTGATTTTCTTTTTTTATAGTCATCAATTTTATACACATCAGTGTATACACGTCAATCCCAATCGCCCAATTCATCACACCCCCACTGCCACTCCCTGCTGCTTTTCCCCCTTGGTGTCCATACGTTTGTTTTCTACATCTGTGACTCAACTTCTACCCTGAAAACCGGTTTGTCTGTACCAGTTTTCTAGGTTCCACATATATGCGTTAATAAATGATACTTGTTTTTCTCTGTCTGACTTACTTCACTCTGTATGACAGTCTCTAGATCCATCATCTCAACAACAAATGACCCAATTTCGTTCCTTTTTATGGCTGAGTAATATTCCATTGTATATATGTACCACATCTTCTTTATCCATTCATATGTCGATGGGCATTTAGGTTGCTTCCATGACCTGGCTATTGTAAATAGTGCTGCAATGAACACTGGGGTGCATGTGTCTTTTTGGTTTTCTCTGGGTATATGCCCAGTAGTGGGATTGCTGGATCATATGGTAATTCTATTTTTAGTTTTTTAAGGAACCTCCATATTGTTCTCCATAGTGGCTGTATCAGTTTACATTCCCACCAACAGTGCAAGAGGGTTCCCTTTTCTCCACACCCTCTCCAGCATTTGTTGTTTGTAGATTTTCTGATGAAGCCCATTCTAACTGGTGTGAGCTGATACCTCATTGTAATTTTGATTTGCATTTCTCTAATAATTAGTGATGTTGAGCAGCTTTTCATGTGCTTCTTGGCCATCTGTATGTCTTCTTTGGAGAAATGTCTATTTAGGTCTTCTGCCCATTTTTGGATTGGGTTGTTTGTTCTTTTAATATTGAGCTGCATGAGCTGTTTGTATATTTTGGAGATTAAGCCTTTGTCCGTTGATTTGTTTGCAAATATTTTCTCCCATTCTGAGGGTTCTCTTTTTGTCTTGTTTATGGTTTCCTTTGCTTTTCAAAGGCTTTTAAGTTTCATTAGGTCCCATTTGTTTATTTTTGTTTTTATTTCCATTACTCTAGGAGGTGGATCAAAGAAGATCTTGCTGTGATTTATCTCAAAGAGTGTTCTTCCTATGTTTTCCTCTAAGAGTTTTATAATATCTGGTCTTACATTTAGGCCTCTAATCCATTTTGAGTTTATTTTTGTGTATGGTGTTAGGGAGTGTTCTGATTTCATTCTTTTACATGTAGCTGTCCAGTTTGCCCAGCACCACTTATTGAAGAGTATGTCTTTTCTCAATTGTATATCCTTGCCGCCTTTGTCATAGATTAGTTGACCATAGGTGTGTGGGTTTACCTCTGAGCTTTCTATCTTGTTCCATTGACCTGTGTTTCTGTTTTTGTGCCAGTACCATACTGTCTTGATTACTTTAGCTTTGTAGTACAGTCTGAAGTCAGGGAGTCTGATTCCTCCAACTCCATTTTTTTCCCTCAAGACATTTTGGCTATTTGGGGTCTTTTGTGTCTCCATACAAATTTTTAGATTTTTTATTCTAGTTCTGTAAAAAATGCCATTGGTAATTTCATAGGGATTGCATTGAATCTGTAGATTGCTTTGGGTAGTAATAGTCTTTTTCACAGTATTGATTCTTCCAATCCAAGAACATGGTATATCTCTCCATCTGTTGGTATCATCTTTAATTTCTTTCATCAGTGTCTTATAGTTTTCTATACAGGTCTCTTTTGTCTCCCTAGGTAGGTTTATTCCTAGGTATTTTATTCTTTTAGTTGCAATGGTAAATGGGAGTGTTTCCTTAATTTCTCTTTCAGAATTTTCATCATTAGTGTATAGGAATGCAAGAGATTTCTGTGCACTTTGTATCCTGCAACTTTACCAAATTCATTGATTAGCTCTAGTAGTTTTCTGGTGGCATTTTTAGGATTCTCTATGTATAGTATCATGTCATCTGCAAACAGTGACAGTTTTACTTCTTTTCCAATTTGTATTCCTTTTATTTCTTTTTCTTCTCTGATTGCCGAGGCTAGGACTTCCAAAACTATGTTGAATAATAGCGGTGAGAGTGGACATCCTTGTCTTGTTCATGATCTTAGAGGAAATGCTTTCAGTTTTTCACCACTGAGAATGATGTTTGCTGTGGGTTTGTCATCTATGGCCTTTATTATGTTGAGGTAGGTTCCCTCTATGCCCACTTCCTGGAGAGTTTTTATCATAAATGGGTGTTGAATTTTGTCAGAAGCTTTTCCTGAATCTATTGAGATGATCATATGGTTTTTATTCTTCAATTTGTTAATATGGTGTATCACATTGATTGATTTGCATATACTGAAGAATCCTTGCATCCCTGGGATAAATCCCACTTGATCGTGGTGTATGATCCTTTTAATGTGCTGTTGGATTCTGTTTGCTAGTATTCTGTTGAGGATTCTTGCATCTATATTCATCAGTGATATTGGTCTGTAATTTTCTTTTTTTGTAGTACCTTTGTCTGGTTTTGGTATCAGGGTGATGGTGGCCTCATAGAATGAGTTTGGGAGTGTTCCTTCCTCTGCAATTTTTTGGAAGAGTTTGAGAAGGATCGTGTTAGCTCTTCTCTAAATGTTTGATAGAATTCACCTCTGAAGCCATCTGGTCCTGGACTTTTGTTGGAAGATTTTTAATCATAGTTTCAATTTCATTTCTTGTGATTGGGCTGTTCATATTTTCTGTTTCTTCCTGGTTCAGTCTTGGAAGGTTATACCTTTCTAAGAATTTGTCCATTTCTTCCAGGTTGTCCATTTTATTGGCATAGAGTTGCTTATAGTAGTCTCTTAGGATGCCTTGTATTTCTGTGGTGTCTGTTGTCTACTTTTTCATTTCTAATTTTATTGATTTGAGTCCTCTCCCTCTTTTTTCTTCATGAGTCTGGCTAATGGTTTATCAATTTTGTTTATCTTCTCAAAGAACCAGCTTTTAATTTTATTGATCTTTGCTATTGTTTTCTTTGTTTCTATTTATTTCTGCTCTAATCTTTATGATTTCTTTCCTTCTGCTTACTTTGGGTTTTGTTTGTTCTTCTTTCTCTAGTTCCTTTAGGTGTAAGGTTAGATTATTTATTTGAGATTTTTCTTGTTTCTTGAGGTAGGCTTGTATAGCTATAAACTTCCCTCTTAGAACTGCTTTTGCTGCATCCCATAGGTTTTGGATCATCATGTTTTTGTTGTCATTTGTCTGTAGGTATTTTTTGATTTCCTCTTTGATTTCTTCAGTG
>NW_006787833.1:1847881-1853899 GCF_000442215.2 Lipotes vexillifer | reverse complement strand
GGACTCTCAACCACTGCGCCACCAGGGAAGCCCTGTCTCTAGGTATTTTTTTATTTCCTCTTTGATTTCTTCAGTGATCTCTTGGTTATTTAGTAACGTAGTGTTTAGCCTCCACGTGTTTGTGTTTTTTACGTGTCTTCCCCTTTAATTCATTTCTAATCTCAGAGCGTTGTGGTCAGAAAAGGTGCTTGATACGATTTCAATTTTCTTAAATTTACTGAGGCTTTATTTGTGACCCAAGATGTGATCTATCCTGGAGAATGTTCATGCGCACTTGAGAAGAAAGTGTAATCTGCTGTTGTTGGATGGAACGTCCTATAAATATTAAATCTATCTGGTCTATTGTGTCATTTAAAGCTTCTGTTTCCTTATTGATTTTCATTTTGGATGGTCTGTCCATTGGTGTGAGGTGTTAAAGTCATCCACTATTGTGTTACTGTCGATTTCCTCTTTTACAGCTGTTAGCAGTTGCCTTATGTATTGAGGTGCTCCTATGTTGGGTCCATATATATTTATAATTGTTATATCTTCTTGGATTGATCCCTTGATCATTATGTAATGTCTTTCCTTATCTCTTGTAACATTCTTTATTTTAAAGTCTATTTCATCTGAGATGAGGATTGCTACTCCAGCTTTCTTTTTATTTCTGTTTGCATGGAATATCTTTTTCCATCCCCTCATTTTCAGTTTGTATGTGTCCCTAGTCTGAAGTGGGTCTCTTGTAGACAGCATATATATAGGTCTTGTTTTTGTATCCATTCAGCAAGCCTGTGTCTTTTGGTTGGAGCATTTAATCCACTGACGGTTAAGGTAATTATCGATATGTATGTTCCTACGACCATTTTCTTCTTTTGGGTTTGTTTTTGTAGGTCCTTTTATTCTCTTGTGTTTCCCACTTAGAGAAGTTCCTTTAGCATTTGTTGTATAGCTAGTTTGGTGGTGCTGAATTCTCTTAGCTTTTGCTTGTCTGTAAAGCTTTTGATTTCTCCATCGAATCTATATGAGATCCTTGCCGGGTAGAGTAATCTTGGTTGTAGGATCTTACCTTTCATCACTTTATCATGCCACTCCTTTCTGGCTTGTAGTTTCTGCTAGAAATCAGCTCTTAGCCTTATGGGAGTTCCCTTGTATGTTATTTGTCGTTTCTCCCTTGCTGCTTTCAATAATTTTTGTCTGTAATTTTTGCCAACTTGATTACTGTGTGTCTTGGCATGTTACTCCTTGGGTTTATCCTGTATGGGACTCACTATGCTTCCTGGACTTGGGTGGCTATTTCCTTTCCCATGTTAGGGAAGTTTTCGACTATAATCTCTTCAAATATTTTCTCGGGTCCTGTCTCTCTCTCTTCTCCTTCTGGGACCCCTACAGTGCGAATGTTCTTGCGTTTAATGTTGTCCCAGAGGTCTCTTAGGCTGTCTTCATTTCTTTTCATTCTTTTTTCTTTATTCTGTTCTGCAGCAGTGAATTCCACCATTGTGTCTTCCAAGTCACTTATCTGTTCTTCTGCCTCAGTTATTCTGCTATTGATTCCTTCTAGTGTAGTTTTCATTTCAGTTATTGTATTGTTCATCTCTGTTTGTTTGTTCTTTCATTCTTCTAGGTCTTTATTAAACATTTCTTGCATCTTCTCGATCTTTGCCTCCATTCTTTTTCCAAGGTCCTGGATCATCATCACTATCATTATTCTGAATTCTTTTTCTGAAAGGTTGCCTATCTCCACTTCATTTAGTTGTTTTTCTGGGGTTTTATCTTGTTCCTTCATCTGGTACGTAGCCCTCTGCCTTTTCATCTTGTCTATCTTTCTGTGAATGTGGTTTTTTCCCACAGACTGCAGGACTGTAGGTCTTCTTGCTTCTGCTCTCATTTCTGATGTTTGAGTTCTCTTTTTCTTGGTGAGTCTAGCCAAATGTCAATTTTGTGTATCTTCAAAAACTAGCTTAGTTTCAATGATCTTTTAATTGTCTTTTTAGTCTATTTTATTTCTGCTTGATCTGTTATTTCCTTCCTTCCACAAACTTGGGATTCATTTGTTTTTTGTGCCTTCGAGGTGTAAAGTTAGGTCGTTTATTTGAGATCTTTCTTGTTTCTTTACATACGCATTTATCAGTATGAACTTCCCTCTTAGAACTGCTTCTGGTGTCCCGTAAGTTTTTGTATGTTGTATTTCCACTTTCACTTGTCTTAATTTTTGATTTCTCTTTTGTATTCTTCTTTGACTCATTGGTTGTTCAGTAGCATGCTGTTTAATATCCACACATTTGTGAATTTTCCAGTTTCCTTCTTTTAATTTCTAGTTTCATACCACTGTGGTCAGAAACAATGTTCGATATGATTTCAGTCTTCTTAAATTTGTTAAGACTTGTTTTGTAGCCTAACGTAAATCCTGGAAAATGTTTCATGTTAGCTTGAGAAAAATGTGTATCCTGTTGCTTTTGGATGGAATGTTCTGTATATGTTAAGTCCATCTGGTCTAACATGCAGTTTAAGTCCAGTGTTTCCTTTTTGACTTTATGTCTGGATGTTGTATCCATTTATGAAAGTGTATTATTAAAGTCCCCTACTATTGTTATACTGATGTCTACTTCTCCCTTTAGGGCTGTTAATATTTGCTTTATATACTTAGGTGCTCCTATGCTGTGTGTAATTTACACGTTACATCCTCTTGTTGGATTGACTTATCATTTTATAATTACCTTTTTTCTCTTATTACAGTCTTTGTCTGGAAGCTAGTTTTACCTGATTAACGTTTAGTTACCCCAGGCTTTTTTTGTTTTCCATTTGTGCAGATCATTTTACATCCCTTCACTTTTGAGTGTGTCCTTACAACTGAAGTGAGTCTGTTGCAGGCAGCATATAGATGGGTCTTGTTTTATGTTTGTTTTTAAACCTATTCAGCCATGATATGTATTCTGATTGGAGAACTTAGTCCATTTACATTTTAGGTAATCATTGATAGGTATGTACTTACTGCCATTTTGTTAATTGTTTTCTGGCTGTTTTGTAATTCCTCATTTTTTTTCTTCTTCTCTCGATCTCTTCATTTGTGTTTTGATGATCTTCTGTAGTGATATGCCTAGATTCCTTTCTCTTTATCTTTTGTGTATCTATCTATTACAGGTTTTTGCTTTGTTGTTACCATGAGGTTTAAATTTATGTCTCTTTTAAGATAATAACAACTTAAGTTTGAATGTACTCTTAACTCCAGTCTTTTTAATATCTGGAGAATGTAAAGCAATGTTTCCCTTTTCTTTTTTGGTGTTAATAATTTATTTCTCATTTTGTTCTTGATCAATTTTGTTAGGTGTTTTTATCCTTTTTTATTAGTTTCCCCCCTCCCCCCCAGAGAACTAACTTCTGGTGTTACTGACGTTTTTCGTATTACATATCTGCTATTTCATGGGTTTCGCCTTTTATCTTTTATTCTTACAATTCAGTGGTTTTTAGTATATTCTGTTGTGTAACCATGACCATTATCTATTCTAGAACATTCCTATCACCCCAAAAGAAAGCCCTATACATTGGCAGTCATTTCCCAATTCTGTGCCTCCACTCTGTCCCCATCCTAGGCTCTTGTGACTGCTAATCCCTTTTCTGTCTCTATGGTTTGCCTATTCTGGACATTTTACATAAATGGAATCATAATGTGTGGTCTTTTGCAACAGGCTTCTTTCTCTTAGCGTGTGTTCCAAGTTCATCCGTGTGGTTGCACACATCAGTAATTCTTCTTAATTTTCAAATAATTTTTCATTGTATGTATATACTACATTTATTTATCCACCCATTGGTTAATGGACATTTAGGTCATTTTCATTTTTGGCTAGGATGAATAACAGCACTATAAATATTTAAAGAAAAAATTTTGTGTGTATATATGTTTTGCTTCTCTTGGGTGTATACCTAGGAGTGGAAATGCTGGGTCATATGCTCACCCTTGATTTAGCTTTCTGAAGAACTGCCCTACTGTTTTTCTAAAGTGACTTCACTATTTTATATCCCCACCAACAATTTAAGGTTTCCATTTCCTCCACATCTTTGCCAACACTCGTTACTATCTAGCTTCCTGATTTTAGACATCCTAGGGTAGGTGAAGTGGTATCTCATGGTTTTTAATTTCCCTAATGACTAATTTTGTTAACCATGTTTTCGTGTGCTTACTGGCCACTTGTATATCATCTTTGGAGATCTCTCTTCAGATCATTTGCCCATTTAAAAATATTTTTAATTTATCTGTTATATAAGATTTCTTTATATATTCTGGATACAAATTCCTTATGAGGTATGGTTTTCAAGTATTTTCTCCCATTCTGTGGGTTGTCATCTCACCTTTGTGATGGTGTCCTTTGATACTCAAAGGTTTTAATTTTGATGTTCAGTTTATCTTTGCTGCTGCTGTTGTGTTTTTGGTACTCTAAGAAACCACCGTCTAACCCATTAGACGGATTAGATGATGAGGATTGTTTTTTCTTTTATAGTTTTAGCTCTTACAGTTAGATCTCTGATCATTTTAAGTTAACTTTTACACATGGTGTGTAAAGTCCAAATTTGTTTTGCATGCCAGTATCTCTTTTTATCTCATTATTTACTTTACTTTCAGTTTCTTGTTTTTGAGATGAAAGCTTATTTTTCTAATTTCCAAACTTTCTGTTTTTCTACTGTATTCATTTAAAGTTATACATTTCCCTTTAAGCACTGCTTTATTTACATTCCACAGTTTTTACTATGTACTATTTTCATTATCATTCAGGAAAAAAGATGTTCTAATTCCCAGTGCAATTCCACTTTGACCCTTGGGTTATTCAGAAGTGTGCTGCTTAATTTCCAGACTTCTGGGGATTTTCTAAGTTTGCTTTATCGTCCAGCATATAGTCTGTTTTGGTAAGTGTCCCACTTGGACATGAAAAGAAAGTGTATCTGCAGTTGTTTGTTTGATGTCGTGTTTGACAGTTGTCAGTTAGCTCAAGCTAAGGTCCCAGTCATGCCAGTCATCTGAGTTAGGAAACCTACAGTTTCCCAGCTGGGCCTCCAGATTGAGAGGCAGATAAGCCATGCCCACTGTATTCTGTTCAAACTCCTGAGCCACAGGCTTTGTAAAATGACTATGTTGTGGAATTTTGGGATGGTTTGTTATGAAGCAACTGTAAGGAGAAATGACTATATTGTAGGCTCAGTGTTTGAGAAGAATCTATGCTTTTTCATAATCCTTATGGAATTTAGGACCAGAGTTAGAGATTAATTCTAGTATAATGTGTCTTACAGCCATTTGGTCATAGGCAAGATGTACCAAAAATACACTTTACAGCTGTAACTGTAGTAGCTAGTATCACACTCCTGAACACAGTGCTACCAAAAGTTGTTATATATAAAATTTTGTGCTACTTTTTTCCTATGCTAAAATCTAATCATTGTAATTGTTAATGTCTATAAAAATATAAATAAAACTCCAGAGAGACTTATAGAGGAAATACATATTCAACTAAAGTTCAGTTCTGAAATTCATAAGAGGATATCTTGTTGGCTTCTCAAGTAAAAGAAAGAAAGAATTTTCTGGCTATTCACATTTCAAATTGCTGGGCAACAAACCTATCAACATATAGTAAATCTCTCTCAGAAATGAAATGAACAGGATGGGGCTTCTGCAACTTTGTCCACTGATGCAGACAGCTGCCCGTCAGCTTCTGGTGCTCCTCGCTGGCTGAGTTACAGAAGTCCTAGGAAAGCCTAAGGTTTGGTGTCCCTGTCGAGGGGTCGTGTGCATCCGGTAGGCGTCTGTTCTATGCTGTGCTCTCAGGGTTACTAGGCAGAATCATTTAAAAGTATTTATTTTGAGGGCTTCCCTGGTGGCGCAGTGGTTGAGAGTCTGCCTGCCGATGCAGGGGACATGGGTTCGTGCCCCGGTCTGGGAAGATCCCACATGCCGCGGAGCGGCTGGGCCCGTGAGCCATGGCCGCTGAGCCTGCGCGTCCGGAGCCTGTGCTCCACAGCGGGAGAGGCCACAGCAGTGAGAGGCCCGCGTACCGC
>NW_006787833.1:1843306-1847782 GCF_000442215.2 Lipotes vexillifer | reverse complement strand
AAAAAAAAAAAAAAAAAAAAAAAAAAAGTATTTATTTTGAGCCATGAATGTGAAAAATCAAGGATTTGGTTGAAGAAAAAGAAGTGTTTATTTAGGCCATCCACTAGGATCATAATAAATAATGCAATATACTAATGTAATAACAGATGTTCTCATGCATTTATCACATTTAAAATATACAAGAAAGCTGGCTTACAGGGCTGTTGGGACAAATTTGGAAAAGTGTATTTGGCAATACAGTGAAAGCTGACAGTCTTAAGACTATCAGATTCTCTTTCCTCTATATGTCTGTGAATAAATGGTAATGTTCCCTTATAGCTTCTACTTTTTATAAACATGCCAGAGCTAAGCCAATTGTCAAAGGTCCAGGTTGACAATTTGTTATTTATCAATCAATGTTTCTAATGGAAACCAGATTTTAGAAAATAACAAAGATAAACTCTGTTGCATTTCAGTGTGGAGGCTGATATATTGCATGCCAGAATCATTTAAACACTAAACTGTGCCTGAATGAAATAAAACCCCAAAGTAGAAGTTTATAAATAGTAACTCTGATACTCAATATAAAAATGTTATAATATGATGTTTGATAAATGACCAAATTATCTGACTGCAACAGTGATCAACTTTGATTACAGCTTAGTTTTGCTAGTAAATTTCACATGAAGAGTTTAAATAGGGTAACCTTTAACTTAAAGCTTTAAAACAAATAATTTAAACATATCTTAAACACTGAAAATGTGTTTTCATTTGTTATTTACAGTTAATCAATGATACCAGTGTATAGCTTAATTG
Organism: Lipotes vexillifer; assembly: GCF_000442215.2. Lineage (NCBI taxonomy): Eukaryota > Metazoa > Chordata > Mammalia > Artiodactyla > Lipotidae > Lipotes > Lipotes vexillifer. The sequence goes on along the minus strand of NW_006787833.1, from coordinate 1,846,987 downwards.
AGCCAGTCGCCAGTCTTTCATCCCTCTTTCAACATCTGCTATTACAATCTTCCTTATAAATACTTCAGCAAATCAGTTTAGTGAAGGAGACCGATCTGTGGTCCAGAGTAATTCAATGTATGGCCATTTGGTTTGGAGACAGCGTTTAATAGGAGTGTCATCTGTCTGTAGCATGGGATCTTCAAAACCCATAACAACTGCGGTTCCTTCCACATACATTACCTGTTGAACAAAATAAAGCCACCAAGGTCAGTCAATCAATATTCTTAGCAAAGTCTTGTGAGGGATACATAACTTTTCATAGGCTAGCAAACAGGGCACTGTGTACTGTTGTTTCATATGGAACTTTATGTCTAATTTTATTTTGATAGAAATTAAAAGCTAGAATATCTGCTTCCTGATTAATGTGAAATCTGGAAATGAGATGGTGAAACTACTTTTTAACTAACTTTAACTACTAGCTGAATTTAGGTTGTAAGATCATGATTTATAAGAAGTGTATGCAAATCCCAAGAACATACCATTTCTGATAAAAGAAAAATCATTCTTCCAGTAATATACACCCCTTGAAAAAATTTACAATTTTCTTTATATAACAACAACATTTACTTAGTTCCTATTGCTTTAATAGGGAGGCACTCAGCTATATATTCTGAGAAGGACTTTATTTTCTACTTTCAATCTAAATGTTGAATTTCCAGAGCTGCAAGCAAACTGGATGTTTGTCAATGAAATTTTCTATTATTGTACTAAATACTTCTGAACTACTGTTCATGAATGTACTTTGTTCTGCATGAAAAATCATGGAGAAAAAAAATTAAAGGACGTCAGGTCAGAAATAAAAATATATGTAATGGCAATGACTATTAAAAAGATAGATAGATACACTGGCAGGTGGATATCAGAAAAGTTTTATTCTGATTCTTTAAACAACTTTTAGAAGTCATTTGTGAAGTAACATACTAGCTAAAGCCCTAACTCATTATAAGCGCCCACTGTATACATTAAAGCATTCAGTCATGAATTTCACTTTGTACCAAGAGAAATTCTAACTGCATAATTTAAACGGAACAAATACAGACGACTGCTCTCTTCCAAAGTATGTGTAATGATTTTTACATGCAGTGGCTGATACACATGATTGTAATTACGTTCTTCCAAGATAAAAGCTATAAACTATTTGACCAAGGAGCCAAGAGAAACAACTTGATCAGCCTTAAGTTGGAGTCTCCTTAAATATGGGAATATTTTCTATTACTAGGCCAGACAGTTTGGTTTCATAAATCTCTTTTTAGGAGGCTCTAAAGACATACTTTAATGTGACACAAATACTTTTACCTTTTTGCATCTTTACTTTGGTTGCTGTAGTACTTTCTAGTTTTGATGGAATAAATTTACTATTAAAACTGTAAGTCATGCTTTTCAGCTCTCCAAAGCAAAACTTTTCTCTGAAAATCCCTTGCTCATGATGTTAGAGCAGACCTGCTTGGGTGGAGTACCCCGACCTACCTGTGTGTAGGCCTGTGCCCCCTGGTGGGTCACATTCCCTTCCGTTGTCTGTTTCCTCAGATATTTTTAGTAGTACCTTACTCTGTGGTCTACCAGATTTCTAGCTCCTGCGTCACTTTATGGTATACATGCTTCGTGTTAAGAGTGCTTACGTACTATGTCATGTTAATAGTTCATCTTTGATTTCTGACCTCTTTGTTAGTATGGCAGACGCTTGTCATGAGCACGATTTGAAAACTTACTATATACAGGTAGCGTGGTCAAGCAGACCAAGGACACGATTGGGAATCAGGAACTCAGTTCCAATCCCTGCTCTGCCAATGACTTGCTGTGTGACCCTGGGTGAGTCACTTAATCTCCCTGTCTCAGAGGCCTCATCTGTAAAATATGGATAATATTTGACTGACCTACCTTGCAGGGATTGTATAGGCAAGTAACTAGTGACTATAAAGTACCTTCTATTACAAGGCTACATAAAACTTCAAAATCTAGAGGAAGCACTCATTTACACATATTAGAACAGAGCATACAAGTTTGCTTACTGACAATTTATATTTTGCTATAGATATCAGTAAATCATTTTACTATGAAAAAGACCTTCAAACCGAATGTAATAAAGTTCTAATTTATATTGTTATGAAAATAAATTTTAGTCAGGTTTAGATTTGCTCTAACTGAAATTATGCATCTAATATACATTATGATCTATTTTCTCTAGCCATCCTCAATTTAGATACATCTGAAACCAGCATGGGTATTTCAAATTAAAAAGGCATGTTAGCCACCAAATGTAAAATAGCTAGTGGGAAGCAGCCGCACAGGGAGATCAGCTGGGTGCTTTGTGACCACCTAGAGGGGTGGGATAGGGAGGGTGGGAGGGAGCCGCAAGAGGGAGGAGATATGGGGACATATGTATACGTATAGCTGAGTCACTTTGTTATACAGCAGAAACTAACACACACACCATTGTAAAGCAATTATACTCTAATACAGATGTTAATCGTTTAAGGTATTAAAGACAGAACCACTTGCTTCAGGACAGTGGGGCCAGTTGCTGGCACTGGAAGAAGACACCCCCTACCACAGTAGTTCAAGAGACTGGAGGCCATTCATGAGGGAAGTAAAATAGGGGTTCAGCACCAACTGTCTCTATGGCACCTTCCAACTCAAAAGCCAGTGGGAGCTCCCAAGTGTGAGGGGTGAGTCTGTTGACGCTGCCGGGAATCGCCCCGCTCTCTGAAACACAGCGTGCTCAATTATCACACTTTCTGTCATCATTTGTTCAAGTCTTCCTTTACTCCCTTAGTACAATTTTATAGTTTATTATTTTATTTGTATAAATACTTGGTTTTTTTGTTTGGTTTCTGCTTTCTGAGATTTAAAAGTTATAGTAAAATAAAGGAATAACTTCAACTTCTGTATTCCCACACACACACAAAAGGCATGTTAGGCTTTATACCTTCTAATATTAGCTATAGCTACTGTGACTGTTACCGGCATAAATGCAAACCTAGGAGCTATATCTTAGGTGTAGGCAAAGCTCATTAATCAAAGAGGGTGAATTGGCGAGACCAAAGTTTTGATTGTGGACGTGAAGCACTGATGTGCCTCTGTCCATGGAGCAAAGCACAGTGGGTGAGCCGCGGGGGACGCCCTCGGCTCCCGTCCCAGCTCCGCCGTTTCCTGGCTGCCTGACGGCAGCAAGCTGCTTACCTCTCCCATGCGGCAGTTTCCTCCACTGTAAAAGGGGGATATACAGGCAATACTTACTTCGTGGGATGGTGTTAAACTTCAGATAAAGTGCTTAAGACAAAATGCTAGGTGTTACGGATATTAATTTAAATCCTTTAAAATATTTTTCTAAATCAAAAATCTCACTCTTGCCCCTTCTTTGTCCATTTAAGCGGATCAGTAACTTTCAGCACACTAAACTTGATTTAGTAATATCTACAACACCCAAGGGTAACAACATGTATGTAGATGGAGTTATCTTGTCCCAGTGACACTACTGCTCCAAAATTCCAATGAGGATCTCACTGAGTCCAGGTCTAAAATATGCTCTGATAGTAAAGAGACTCCTAGAATAATCTCCTTCCTTAGGTGGCAAGTTTATGGGAATCAAACATTGTTATATACTCCTATATTTTTTTTTTTTTTTTTTTTTTTTTTTTT
>NW_006787833.1:1798420-1843103 GCF_000442215.2 Lipotes vexillifer | reverse complement strand
CCCGCGTCTCCTGCATCGGCAGGCGGACTCTCAAGCACTGCGCCACCAGGGAAGCCCTATACTCCTATATTTTATCAAGCCAGGTGAAGACAAATTACAACGTTGAGTTATCATACCTTTTCATTGTAATTTGACTGCTTCAGTCCATTGTAGTGGTAGACAGTAAAAGACTCTGGACCACTAGAACCCTGTTATAAACAAAGAACAATTAAAACTTTAATATCAGGCAATTTCTAATTAGCAATTGAAAGTAAAATGGAAGTTTAATTCCACATCCTTTGATTACGGAATCATCTGACAAAGCAAGACACTTTGACTTATGCAGTTAACTACCATAAAACCTAAAAGCTGAAGTTTGCTTCTGGGGAAGAGACTGGAAGTTGGGGGAGGGCTGATTTTTATTATAAGCTCTTCTACAGTTTATATTTTTAAATAAGTGCATGTATTACTGTAATATTTTTTTAAAAAGGACACAGTTCTAAAATGTATCTCTGCTTTTTTTCTGCTTATAAATAATTTGTTCCTCTCAATAAATACAGAAAAGCAGTGATACCACTTTCACTCAGATTACAAACATATGCACCAATACTTCCAATTCGGTCCATAGTATCACCTTGGGGGTTTCCATCCCCACAAATATCTTCGGAATATTGTGAACCTTAACTGTGAAAAGGAAACATAGTGCTGAGAGACTTAAACAACATTCAATAGAGAAAGGAAACTGAATAAATCATTATACTAACTTCCAGAGAAAGTAATCATGTCATTCCCACCGTTCTAACTTTGGTTCTCAGTTCGCTAAAGCTCAAGTTCACCTCCCTAAACGTAGCCTTGAAGGCCGTTAACGGTCGGGCCTCTGCAGGTGCCTGACTCCCAGTGTGATTCCCTTTAGTGCCTACGGCTGAGTGTCCCCGTGCCCATCCCCCTTAAGGATCTTCCTGGTCATATCTGATTGATTGTGACAAAAGTTGGGCCAGCATATCTAAACATAGATAATTTGGCTGTTGGTTGATTTTCAGAGTTAGTTAATATACTTTAACCTACAAAATAAATATTTTACTACAATTGAATACAATTTACATATCTCCAGTTCTAGTAACTAACAACTGATATAAAATAAATAGCAACGAAAAGTAGTGTAAAACAGTGGTTAAAGTACTTTGTCTCTTTGCTTGGATAACCTACACTGGATCCTGAACTGGCCTCGTGCTAGCAGTATGACGTTAAACCATTTTCTTAAGTTCTCGAATCCTCTGTTTCCTCATTGACAAAAATGGGGGAAAAATAATACCTAATTTGTAGGGCACACGGGTGCCTGGGTGCATAGCACACGCTCAATAAACGGTAGCTGTGCCTGCTAGTCTCACCATAGTCTCACCATAAACCATGCTGGTATCTGATGAAATGATCACAATACACCTGGCTAAATAATTTTGGGTGGGTGGTAAAACCCTGCACTCAGATAGGAAGACAAGCCAGGTGTAGGCTGTAGAATTAGCCAGTGACACAGACCTAACTTGAGCATATACTGAGACGGGTATAGATAGATCCTTTTAACTCAGCTCCTGTCACAGCCAGTGGAAGGCATGTCCTGGCATGAAGCAGCACAGCTCCACTCCAGTAAAAGGCTTTCCTTTTACTCAACTAAAATTCTCCTCGAACTTAGCCCTGGTAGCAGTTCGCACTACATGCAGGCTCCTTTACCTTCTTTGCTAGTATTTAGAAAGTTCTAAAAAGATACAGACCAATCAATTAACAGCAGTTACCCGAGAGAAGGAAAACCAGGGTGGGAGTGGTTTAAGAGAATCTTTCTCTTTTTACTCCACAGACTTCTGAATTTGAATCTTCCTTTAGAAAAACAATATCAATGTGTCTATATTGGTGTATATACTCTCTTCCACCACCCCTGTCCCCCAGTCAAAGCTTTGTGTTGCTGTATTGGAACACACAACTCTTCTATCCTCTGTTGGGAAAGTATTTACATGATAATAGTGTTTTATTAGTCTAATATCTGCATGTGAGAACATTTTTAACTAGTAGAAAAAAATGCTGAAACAATCATAATATGATCCTCCCAACAGAACAAAACAATAAATATATTTCTTCAGCTATGTTACCTGATCAGGAAAAAATTCTTGAAGAAATGGACCCAATAATATGATTCCTAATCCTTCTGGATCTAATTTATTCTTCATGAGATTTATACTATGGGGAAAGAAAAAAGAAAAACAGTGGATACCAGTGGAAAAAAAAGCTTATTTTTCTTCTTTCATGATTCAGTTACTAGTACTGTAATACATTTGACTGCCAAAAATCCTGACAGCTGTTCTTTTTAGACCCTTAATGACAAATACACAGGATGACATCTAATTTGCCAAAACTTGGTTATTTTTAAACCAGAGTAATCTGCTACTATTTAGAATTTAAATTATGATGATGACTTTGGAATACTGTTCCTTATTAGGTAAAGTAACTTAAAAACCCAGGCTTGTAAAAACAGGCTTTTAACCTCCCAAAGGCACATTCTCTTTGCTTCATAGCTATGCCTGAATTTGACTATCAAAAGAGGCATTTAACTTAAACTTTTTTTTTTTTTAAAGCCCAAAGAGAAAAAGAAACAGCATCAAAAGCAGTGGTACATCCCATAAACAAAAACATCTCAGAAAAAGCTTACTTTCAAGAACCAAATGAGGTGGAGGCTTAAAATTCTTACAGTGTAAACTGAAGGTTAAAAATGGTAAGATAATTCTCAAAGAGCTGAAGTGTAGGTGTAAGGATCAGGTGTAGCCGAGGCTGCTGAAAGGTATTATGTGCGACCAGAAAGAAGGCGGAGAAAAGTGGACTGCAGTTTGAAGAGAGTTTTAAAAATGAAAATGGTCTTTTCAGAAAATTTTCATTCTCCATGTTATCTTTCAAACTATAAATGTCAGGTTAAATACAACTTATTATACAGTTGACCCCTGAATAACATGGGTTTGAACTGCACAGGTCCACGTATATGTGGATTTTTTTCCCAATAAATACATACATGTACCATAAATAAATCTCTTCCTTATGATTTTCCTAATAACATTTTCTTTTCTTTAGCTTACTTTAAGAATACAGTAATATATATAACATACAAAATATATGTTAATAGACTGTTTATGTTACTGGTAAGGTTTCCAGTTAACAGTAGGCTATTAGTAGTTAAGTTTTGGGGGAGTCAAAAGTTACACACGGATTTTCATCTTTGCGGGGGTCAGTGCCCCTAACCCCTGTGTTGTTCAAGGGTCAACTGTGCAACATGCACAGGATATGACACTTTAATGGGTCTGAGTAATGCCAGGAGGTTATGACATGAAGCAGAGAAAGGCAAGGTCATATTGTATTTAATACAATTCACTAGTCCTTGATAATAAGGCCCTGTTAGTTTATGGGCCATCACATATTATAAATGTGACTAGACCAAAGGACCGAGTAAATAACTCAGTGCAATCTTTCAGCTACTTCTAGAAAAACAATTTGACTCTACTGTGCTAACTTTAAAATTCAGGGTATGTTATGTATTCTGATGAAACAAGGAAAATTAAGTAGATGATGTATAGGCATCTACGTAAGGATCTGAAACAAAAAACCAACTTTGCCTTTTTCCTCCTTCCCGTCTTAAGTAACCAAAATCACCTCAGTTCAATTCCCTTTTGCATATTAGAGCAATGTAAACAAGGTCTCCACTTGGAAATCAGTTAAGAAATATGGTAGTTACTATTATCTCATTTATTGGACTAGTTCAACTGTCTCTGAATTTCTCCTCTTTAAGTTGGAATCAACAATTATGTCTACTAAGTAAGGGTAACATCAGAGTGCTAGGTACTGACACTGAGACATATTAATTCAGATGTGATTAGTTTGCAAATGTTTATATGTATTTCATACTTTCGAAGAAAATACACCCTATTTAAAAACAGAACAGGATCAAGTTCTAAATACTGTGTACCAATATGTTTTATGCTGCTTTTGCTGAATCCTTTCCTTAAATGTTTGTTTGTAAGCTAAAGTTTGTTCATTGTCAGATACATTTTCAGAAGGGGGATAAAACAAAACAAGACAACTGTGCAGAAAAAGGAAAACTTAGTGTAGATCAAATGTGATTTTTAAATCACCTATATTTGATCAAAATATTATATATTTGATTACCATATTTGATCAAAAGATCTATCCACTTAACCAGAGAGATATTTTCCCATGGATAATAAAGATCCCAAATTTATGGTAGAAGTTACAGATGTAGTAATGTGTACATTATTAACGAAGACAACGACTGATATTACTGTTAGGCAATACTGAAAATTATATTCTGTAACATACCACTTGGGGCCACTTGCAAAGGTTTCAGATCATTTAGAATGTTCAAGGTCTTTAAGACTGAATGTCAGAGGCCTGCTGGTTATTTAAGCGGGACGACTAGCAATACAGACATTCTCCATAACTGTCACTACTTTCGCTGAAGGTGCTAAAGACATGCACAAAATTTCAAAATATGGAAGAAGTTTCACAGTGAGAAAAATATGGAAAAAGGCATTTACATTTTTAGGACCCTTTTTAAAAAACTAGACCATAAGTGCAGAATGGAAAAGGAAGCTCATTTTAAGTAAGTCAAGTCTCTGCTATAATACTGATTGGTCTGACTGCTTCCTAAATTGTTGCTTAATATCAAGTGCTATGCTTCATATATGCATAAACGCTTAGATTTTCAAAAAAGAGATAATGTGTGTATAACGTTTTACATTTAACAGAATCAGAGTTGGTTAAATAATACTTCGTATGTAGCTTACTACTCAGGATCTGAAACAAGGTCCAGTGCTTTCATCACATCTTCTAGGAGTGAATCAGGTATGAACCCATTATCTGGAAAAGAATTACAGAAGCAATTTGGATTAAGTTTACTTCAAGAAATGCTATTATTGCTGCTCAGCCAGACTCCAGCGAAGAATCACATAAGAGGGATACAAAGAATTAAGAAACAGCATGTTAAGTTTCTTTTGGGCACAATATTATTATTAGGTACTCTCTTAGTTTTCTTGGGCACATAGGTAAAGATTTATTTTCAAGGTTAGTTTTCTTTTTTTTTTTTTTAAGGTTTTTTTTTTTTTTTTTTTTTTTTTTTTTTTTCGGTACAAGGTTAGTTTTCTAATACAAAAATGAACCACATGACTTCTCCCTGAGAACTCCAAGGAAACATTACTTCTCAAACAGGCTTACAAATTTAAATGATACAAGTTTTTTCCTACTTAAGTTTTTAACAGTTATCCAATTAAAATAAACCTTCACCAGTAAATTCTTTCTGTCGCAATGTTATTTTAGCTTCTTGCAAGAATGTTCGTGAACCACTGTTATTTAGATCTCTGACACTATACAATCAAGAAAAGATATCTCTTGACTTAAATCAACAGACCTGAGTTAAATAAAAGCCATAGATTTAATAGCGAAAAAAATTCAAAGTTGGAACGCAGAGTAGAATCAAATGTTGATGCAGAGTAGTTTATGGAAAATGTTCCTTTTCTTGGGCTCGATGAGGAAATAGCATTGGTAAATGGCCCAAACTCAGATGATGCAACAGGACGTGATACACACAAAAAGCTTGTAGGGCAGTTTGAAATCACAGTACTTATAAACAAGCAACTTGATTCCCTTAAATGTACAATGCCTGACTTCCTCTACCCATTTATTCTTTCCTGAAGACTGTCTCAGCTTTAAATCAACTTCCAACACAATAACCTTTTCAGGGATTAGGATAATTAAGGGAAAAAAACAAACAAACCTTGTCCTGGAGGACAAGATGCCCAAAAGCCCTGCTTCTGTAATCAAACTATAGAATAAAGTGGGGCTGCTCTTTCTGCACGTAGTGTGTACTCTATCAGCAAGGAAATAAAGAAGTGAAGATTTTTTTAAGTCTTTTCTGTAACCTCATAAGCACATGCTTACCCATGTGAAGACAGACTGGCTTTGACTAAAAGGCTAAGAATCATTTAGGATAATTAAAAATTATCCTAGATATAATTTTAGAAAGTAAACATTTAGAATAATTCCAGTTTGTCAAGTTACCAATAATTGAAGGTATAGAGAATAAAAAAACTTGTTTGAAGGCACCTGTGAAAAACATTCAAGCTTTGTAAGCCTAAGTTTGATGAGTTTGAAAGGTAGGAAATTACTCACTTTGCTTAGTTAGGTCACAACTAAAAGCTTAGCATTTCCAAATGTAAAACAGGCTTTATCTGGCTACTGGCAGCCAGGAACAGTTATCTGGATAGGGTTCTATGTTTATGGGCTATCATGTATATCCACTTGACAGAAGCAGTGTGTATTACAATATTCTTCTGAAGCACTGAATGGCAGGCAGCCTTATCTCTTCTTACTGTAACCTGAGACTCGGCTCCCATCCCCAGAAAGGGCTAATGGGCTGTATACGGACACAAACAACAACTAGGAAAACAACACAATGACCTCCTTAACTCAAACGTGATTAACCTCAAGCTTAAACATTCCAACACATTTTTAAGGGGCCTAACAGATTTACAACTTGTAAACACGGACATTCTGGAGTACAGCAATGACTACACCAAGCCAGTGACTCTAGTTTTTGTACATACAGTATTTTATAACTGGAGACTGCAGAATCATTTTTTTCAATACCTCAAAGACTTTTAATACACCCAAGATTAGAAGAGGAGATTTGGAATTACTTTTTAAAACACTGATTTTGAAATTACTTTATTCTTTAATAATCATTCCTGTCAAGACAAATTCTTTAGAAAAAGCAGCCTTAAGTCTAAGCAGATCGAAACCCACGCCATCTAGTATTTAGTCAGCTGGTTCCTCAGAGAATATGGAAACAGAGACACAATGATAAGAAGACCTCAATACCAACAGCAGAGGAAATCTGAGCGTACAATTTGTTGGTTGCTCAAGCCGACCTAAGAAGCACCAAAGGAAAAAGCAGAACTTGAATGCATCGGTAATTTAACCACATGAATATAAAATGGACTTGTACAGGCTTTCAAGCTCAGAAGGATGGGGAGGATGGGCGGGGAGGGCAAGGGGGCAGTGCCCGCAGTTGTGACGGTACGCAGCTACGGTGCCAACATTCACATACAGTTAAATTGTGTTTAAGACATTTGAAAAAGAGGAAAAAAGCTGTTCGTTTATAAATTTTAAAAAGAGTTTTTTTTGTTTCTTTAAAACCCAGTAAACAGATGGCAAGAAGTGCCCAGCTCCTAGAGCTCGGGAAGAGGAACTCTGCGCAGATCAGCGCTGGGTAAGGGCACAACGATGAAGTGAGTTAGCAATTTGCTGGGTAGGGGGACCAGTTTAGAATGGTGAAGAAGTCGAGCTGGCCTCGAAGGAGAAGGAAGGACCCATCATGATTCCCATTCGGAAAGACGGGGTGGGGGCAGAGGGGAGCTTGGCAGGCCTCCTAGCAGAGGCACCAGCTGAAGGGAGAGCTGCAGGAGAGAGCAGGTGTCAGGAGTTCACAGTGGGACAAGAAACAGCGTGAGAGGAGATGGGGACCCAGCACTGGGGACCGTTAACGTTTTCAAACCCCTGTAGGTGAAAGAGTACAGTTTCTTAGGAACAGAGGAGACAATCAAGATCAAGTTGAGGAGAATTTAAGTGCTGTTGGTTTTAGTAAAAAATTAACAAATTATTTTATTTTTACTCAGTGTTGTGTTGTATCATACTTTACCTAGCTATTATTATTGATGCTTTAATAACATATCCCTACAATTTAATAGAACTCTTAGTGAAAAAAAGTATGTGGCTTTTGCCCGGAGGCAAGGTTAGGGCATTTTCGTAGTCGCGCTTGCCCTGGTCTCCGGGCTTGTGTCTCCCTGCTGCTTCGCGCCTCTGGCCCCGTAAACAGAGGCCATGGACAGCAGGGATGTCATGACCCGGGGGCCGAGCACGGTGCTTGACACAAGTAGCTGCTCAATAACATTTGTTACATTCAATTATTCAAGCTAGTCCTAACTTCAGATTTAAACAAACTGCTCTCTGTTCAGGCACCATGGTTCAACCAAAACAGCTCTGTGAATTGTACCTAGGAAGTTTACAAAGAAATGAGCAGCTGCTTTACAGCCTGTCCTGCAGAACCACTTCAGTTACGGGATGGGAAAGTTGCAAACCAAACCAAACATGGTGCACAGGATACAGAAAAAACTATGGCTGGGGCAGCAGGAAACAGTGATGAGAATGGTACAGCAAGGTGAATGGAAGTGACGGAAGGGATGCAAAGGTAGAGAGAAGACAACGTGATTTAAGAGGAAGAGAAAAGACAGAATTAAACAAAGGCAACTTCTAGATAATGTCTAAGGATGGGTGTATACTAAACTATCTACAACAAGTAAAATTATTCTTACAGATAAAAAAATGTACCACACTGAAATCATTCAGACAAAAGATGCTATCAATATATTTTAGCAACCTAAAAAGAATACAAGGGCTCTTTAAAATTAAAATATATATCCCTTGCCCAAACAGGGTTGATGAAGACTACAATGGGGCAGGGTGAAGAAAGAGTAAGAGGGAGAGAGAGAGAGAGAGAGAAGAAAACAAAACAAACCCCATTACGGGTGATGCTAAAAATTTCAAATACCAAGTTCTTTGGAGATTACTGAATAAGCTCTATGCTACACAGTTTTGGATTTTTTTCTTTTTTAAACAACAGTATGGTCAACTTATTGAGTACCTGAATAATGATGTAAAGTAGATACAAAGGCCATCTTACAGCTGAGGAAACTGAGGTTAAGGAACTTGCCCAACATCACACAGCTGAGTTTACAGAGGTGGGATTTAAAATCCAGGTTGTCTGATACCCACTGGAATGCTTTTAGCATTTTAGAAAGCCATTTTCTGATACCTGGAGGCATTCCAGAATTCCTCTCTTGTCCAGTATCTTTGATCACGTTGACCAATTTACCTCTGTCCCTACTCTTTTATTGTTTTTAAAAATTACTATAAAATATGTATCTGAATACAAACCAAAGATCCAAACTTTCCCCCACAAAAGAGATGTAAAAACAAAATGAAATGAAACAGAACATAAAAACAACGCCACCCCCCAACCCAAATCCCCAGGAAACAAAACTATGGACTTTCTCTAAAGCCCATATGTACCACTTTATACAGGACCTGTACCTGATTCTCTTTAGGATCTGAGCACACACACTAGTGTTCATTTCCATTTCTGAATCTGGGATTCTTCATTAAAGGGACCATGTAATTAGAGATGGTATGTCAACATCCTGCTTGAAATTAAAATTCTGGAAGTATTACAAAGGAGAAACTAACAGCTAAAAATGTATTTCTGAACTTATTTTGTATGTATGCTTGGCATCAAAATAATTATTGAGCTCCTTAGATCCTAAAGACTCTGAAGTAGAGACTGCTCAGTGGGAATGACAGTCAATATCATATCCTTATTCCAATAAATTAAAAATAGTTAAAAGTAGACAAAGACGTTAAAACACAGCTCTTTATGACCTCAGCCTTTTAAAAAGGTACTGGTAGAGTGGAGTGAGGGGGAAAGGTTGCTTGACCTTCTGGAAGAACACCTCGAATCTGGTCTCAGTTCTCACAACTAGGTATGCAGCTCTGAAGAAGTGACCTAAACCCTCACAAGGTTGGTTTTTCTTAAGAACAAAACGGTGCTGGTCATCCCTGCTTATCTCCTAGGTTTATGGTAAGGTTTTAATGAGACCACGCAGGTAAACTCCTTTATAAACTGTGGTGTTTCGTGCAAAGGCCAGCCATCATGATTATTACTATTTTTAGACAGGTCCTCAGTTACTAATGGTCTTTTGAAACCTAAACCTGATTTATAAGTCACCTGTTTAGAACACTGAAAATACAGTCTCACGGAGGCAATGCTGTAAACGGTGATTAGCCTGCAACTGAGTTAATTCATAAGATGCCTAGAGCAGGCGCTAACAGTGCTGATTACAGGTCCACCTACCTGACAGGCACGTGCAGACACCTGGGGTGGGAGCGAGGCTGAGGTGGGGAGGGTGAGACAGACACCAAAGTACTCACGGCTACCAGAACTTGCATTCTCTTTTCTTTAGCTTTCCTCTAGGTCAGTTTTTCTACAAATATTCTAAAGAGGGTGACAAACGGCAACTGTCACCAAACCAGCCTCTGCTAAACGGAAACTGGAACTACCCAGAAACTTGTAAGTACTGTTAACATAGTAAGTGTTCTGAGAAAGCCAGATCTGTTCAGATCCTGAAATAAAAGTGTGCTATGTTGGGGGGAAGGGGGGATCAAATCAGTAAATTAGCTGATTAGTTTGTGACTAAAAATGAAGAATTTTCTATTTTTAATCTTTCAGCTTCCTAGAGTGGACTGTCTATAACTAAACCATAAACAGTGATATTCAAATGAGAAAGTGGAGTTTATTTTCTCTGTAAGTCATAGACAGGAAGAGATAGCTTTTCTAAGATGACCGAACAAGTTTTGTTTGCTTCTTAACAATTCAGATTATAGTCCTGCTAAGTTGTCACACATAAAACTATATAGATGAAAACTAATTTATTTAATCAATAATTTTCTCTCCCTAGTAAAAACACAGCAAATTTATTTTCATATATATTTCTCAGGACTCAATTCTGAAAAATTGCCACTGATCATAAATTGTTTTAATATTGCCAATAAGATAGTCTAATTTTCCTTGTAATTTAGTAGACAAAATGGAGCCTGCTACCTCATTAATGATTTTAAAAAACTGAAATTGCAAAAAGCAAACAAATCTACTACTTGTGACTATAAGATACTAAAGTTTAGTTTTAGTATCTTTATTCCTGACGGAGTTTGTTTCAAACTGGCCTTCTAGATAACATCAGGCTCTTCAAGTCCACGTCTCCTATGGCTGTGAACACTCCTTGCTCTGAAGGCGTTTCTCTATGCCTCTCTATGCCTTTGTTCCTTCACAGTTATTATCTCCTAAAATATTCTGATACTTTCCTTGTACATTTCCTTTCTCAAGAAACTCATTCACTTACAATTTCAATTTCACTTCTAAAATTCTCACTAAAGAAACGAATGCAGAGGGATCCAAAAAGGCAGATTACAGAAAAGCCATACGTTTGCTTTGAGAATGGTCTGTAGTGGTTACACTGGGGTAAGAGTATGCTTGATATCTTGGACAATCATTTCAAATCGAAATTAAGCAGCACTATAAAGACCTGACTGGAAACTCTGGAAAGATACCCAGTTTATCCATGCCATCTTACATACTTCATCCTATAATGTATTCCACTCTAGAAGGAATCCTCCTCTCAGACAGTAATTACTATCAATATGGGTAGAAACATGTCACCTAACGTATCTTGAAACAGAGCAGGCATTTACATATGTATGTGTATACCATTTCACGACCACTCTCCCCTGGGATATGAGGTATAGAAAAGGCAAACATCTAGATGTGGGGTGAGAGATGGCAGGGGAGAAAAACCTAATACTTTAAATAAATCCTTAAGAGGAGGGTATGCCACAGGAAATCGCTTGACTCATTCTCTGAAATATATTTCTTTAAAATATAAATCCAAGCCTTGACCGTTAATTTCCTTGATTATTCCAATAACCAGTTGCCTCTAAGCATCACTTCTCTTTAGTAAATGCTACATAATGACTTTTCTTGTGTCCTGTCTTTCCATTCAAGTCAAACACTTTGCTGGCTATTCCTTGTATATAAATTTCTATCTCCTACCTTGTGTTCATAGGTATCATTTTCTCTTCTTTGTGCTTCCATTTGCCAACGTGATGGTACCTCCTCAGGTCTTCATGATAGCTCTCTAGCTAATCTCAGTTCACTTTGATCACATTTCTTTCTTTCTTTTTTTTTTTTTTTTGTGGTACGCGGGCCTCTCACCGTTGTGGCCTCTCCCGCTGCGGAGCACAGGCTCAGCAGCCATGGCTCACGGGCCTAGCCGCTCCGCGGCATGTGGGATCTTCCCGGACCGGGGCACGAACCCGCGTCCCCTGCGTCGGCAGGCGGACTCTAAACCACTGCGCCACCAGGGAAGCCCTGATCACATTTCTTTTAATCTTATATTATTTATATCAATCTTATTTTCATTTTAACTTGCTACAGTTTCCAAAAACTGTACTTGATTAAGTTTGATCCTAACTCAAAATATATTAAAAGCATTTAGGAATAGAAATGATTTATTTCCTATCTTTTCCATCAGAGGATTCATATTGGTAAGAGAATGACTGTATTTGTCACCCTCCATGACATAGTTCAATGTGCTACATATCCCAATGATTCCAGCTGAAGTTGTTAACTTACTATCAGACGAATTTCATTCAGTGTTGGGAAAATATAAAGTAAATTACTTTTACTTCTAAAGACTTAGAATGAAATGTTATTGGAATGAAATGTTACTGGAAGTTTAAAAGATTATTAATTCCCAGAAGAAAGCAACATTTATTTTTCTTAAGTTATAGGGAAAAGCCATAGTGGAAGAAGCTAACTGAATGTCAGCTCACCAATACCAGCACCAATTAACCTGAGGTGTAGAGAGAGAGGAACTCACATTTATAAAGTACCTACTATGTGTTAAGGACTGGGCAGGTGCTTTCTACAATGCTATTCATTTAATCTTCATAAGGACCCTCAAGAAACAGGTGGTTATTATCATCTGATATATAAGAAAAACAGATTTATAGACTAAAAAGTAACTAAAGTTATATGGTTACTAAGATTCCTAGAATTTGTATGACTGAAATTTTCAGAGACGGAAAGAGTAGATCTACAAGAGTTAAAAATTTCAAGACAGAAGAAAGTGTATTTATAAAGATAACTGAGTCCATTCAGGAGTTGATAAGGATTAACCCAACAACAGTAGGTTCCTTCCTGGTAATTTACAATGGAACACAAGGCATGGCTCGGTTTTAAAGTTATACTAGAAAAGGCAGTGAGTTAGCTGTCATACTTTAGTCATAACCATTATCGAAGTACATAAATGCAAAGCTGATTAAAATAACCTAGCTAACAATGACAGAGTTGACATTGCAGTGACATATATGTGAACTTTTAAGACAACCTTTGTTAGTGCGGTAGAAGAGCTAAGCTCAGGCTCAAAAGAGAATCCGAAAGATGATTTTTCTTATCCTTCCTCCGTATTTTCTTCTGGCACAATCAATTACACAGAAATATTCTGGGGAGTGACGTCAGCAAGATGGAGGGCTAGGAGACCCCAACTCATGCCTCCCACACAAGAAGCCAACAAAAACAATAAACAGCACAAACTGAAGAAAACAGCCCGGGGAAAGTACTGGGCTACAAAGCAGCAGCAAAAAGCCCTGCGGAGCTCCAAAATAAATCAAGGATAGCTGCACAGGACAGTACAGGAAGTGTACTACCCGAGTCAAGCCATTACCCAGTCAAGAGCAGCCTGGCACCAGGAGGGACGGCCTCAGAGGAAGTTCACCACACGGGGAAAAGGAGAACCCCTGCAGGCCTCTCCGCTGGGGACACGTGCAGCCTTTGCTGCAATCGTCTCCTACCAACATTGCTCCCAGCTGACGGAGCTGACCACAGTGCTCCCCAGCCCCTGCATCTACTCCCAGAGGCTAGAGCTGTCGCTCAGGAGACCTGCCCTCAGGGACCCCAGTTTCTGCTGTACCCCGCTCTCTGGAATGAGGTGCGCCTCAGCACCTCACCATATACAGGGACTGGAGCTCTGGGCCTCATCCTTGGTTTCAGGGTAGTGGCTTTGTCCCACCATTACCAGCACAGTGTCTGCTGCCCTGGGCCCCGCCTACTGGATACCAGGTTATAGCTCTGACCCATCATCCTCAAGGATGCTACCATCACTGAGCCCTGCCCGCCCCCGCAGGTTGAGGCTCTGACACATCAGTGCTAAGACTGGGCGGCACTGCCCTGAGCCCTGCTGCTGATGCTCAGCTTTAACAGATCAGCATTGCAGTTGTGCTGCTGCTACTGCCTTGTGACTGCCGCATGGGGCCAAAAGTGAGACTCCGACCCACCACCCCCAGTCTATGCTGCTACTGCAGCCTGGGCCCAAGCCACCACCACAGCTTGTCATCCCAGGGCCTGTACCACTGTCACACACCCCCACACCCATGAGCTACTATGGGGAGCCCCTGAAACTCAGGTCCCAGGTCCACGGAAGAGCTGTACGTATGTATACCGCAGACATCAGTGCCATACCTGCAGCAAGTGCACCTGTACCTCAGGACTACTGTGGTAGTTCTGTACGCACCGGATCCTAGGACCCTGGCGCTGATACCCCGAATGAATAGCCAAAACGATCTTGAGAAAAAAAGAACAAAGCTGGAGGTAGCACACCTCCCGATTTCAAACTATATTACCAAACTATAGTAATCAAAACAAACAGTATGGTATTGACCTAAGAACAGTCACACAGATCAAAGGAACAAAACAGAGAGCCCAGAGGTAAACGTACACTTAAATGGTCAATTAATTTACAACACAGGAGCCGTGATATACAATGGAGAAAGGCCAGTCTCTTCAATAAGTGGTACTGGGCAAACTGGACCACTATCTTACACCACACACAAAATTTGATCTATTTTGAGTTAAGACTTGAATGTAAGACCAGAAACATTAAAATTCTTATTATGTAGCAAACATAGGTGGTAAGCTCCATGACACCACTCTCGGCAATGAGTTTTTGGATTTAACACCAAAAGTGGGGGAGTAGGTGAAATGAGTGAAAGGTTTTAGAGGTACAAGCTTTCAGTTATAAAATAAGTGAGTCATGGGGATGTAAGGTACAGCATGGTGACTATAGTTTATAATACTGTACTGCTTATTTGAAAGTCTCCAAGAGAACAAATCTTAAAAGTTCTCATCACACACATAAAAAATTTGTAATTATGTATGGTGATCAATGTTAATAGGCCTACTGAGGTGATCATTTTGCAATACATAAAAATATAAAATCATTATGTTGTGCACATGAAAGTAATATAATATTAAACATCACTTACCACTTAAAAAAATAAAAGTCCTATGGTGGTGGTGTGTAAATCACTTTGAACTCTACCATACAGGATAAGAGACAAGGGTTAAAAATAACTACATCTACAATATTATGTTAATGGATACACAATATAAAGAGATGCATACTGGGACATCAAAATAAATTATTGAGGTCATGTAAATGCATTGAACTTTCTTATGTAATTGAAGTTAAGTTGTTCTTAGCTTAAAATAGTTATAAGACTAAGATGTGTTACAAAAGCCTCATGATAACCAAAGAGCAAAAACCTATAATAGACAGACAAACCATAAAGAGAAGAGAATCAAAGCATACTACTGTAAAAAAAATCAAGTCACAAAGAAACCAACAGAAGAAGAAAGAAACTACAGAACTACAAAACAATTAATTAATTAATTAACAAAGTGGCAATAGTAAGCCCTTACCTATCAACATTTACTCTAAATGTAAATGGTTTTATTTCTCCAGTCAAAAGACATAGAGTGGCTGAATGGATAAAAGAACAAAACCCAACTCTATGTGAGTCTATAAAGACTCACTTAAGCTTCAAGGACATGGACAGGCTGAAAGTGATGAGATGAAAAAGATATTGCATACAAACGGAAAACAAAAGAGAACCGGGGTAGCTATCCTTATGTCAGACGAAATACCTTCTAATCAAAAACTGTAACAAGAGACAAAGAAGGTCATTATGTAATGATAAAGGGATGAATATATCAGGAGGATATAACAACTATAAACATATATGTACCATATATTGTAGCTCCTAAATGTACTAAATGATTATTAACAAATCTGAAGGGAGAACAGAGAGCAATGAAATAAAGTAGGGGACTTCAATACCCCACTTTCAACAACAGTTTGATCATTCAGACAGAAAATCAGTAAGGAAATAATGGATGTGAATTACACTTTAGACAGCATGTACCTAACAGACATATACAGAACACTCCATATACCAGCAGCAGAATACGCATTTCTTCTCAAGTGTACATAAAAGATTCTCCAGGATAGATCACATGATAGGGCATAAAACATGTCTTAGCAAATTTAAAAGGACTGAAATCACACCAAGTATTTTTTCCTACCACAATGACAGGAAACTAGAAAAAAAAGCACAGGAAGAAAATGCAAAATATATGCAGATTAAACAACATGCTCCTGAACAACCAATGGGTCAAAGAAGAAATCAAAAGGGAAATCAAGAAATATCTTGAAACAAATGAAAACGGAAGCACAATGTATCAAAACTCAGGGATGCTGCAAAAGCAGTTTTAAGAAGGAAGTTTATACTGATAAATGCCTACATTAAGAAACAAAAAAGACCTCAAATAAACAACCTCACGTTACACCTTAAGGAACTAAAAAAAGAAGAAAAACTACAACAGAGATATATGAAACAGAGGACAGAAATATAGAAAAAAGCAATAAAACTAACAGCTGATTTTCTGACAAGATAAAACAGAATTAAAGAGGACACACTGTAACTGTTACCACAGAAACACAAAGAGTCAGAAGAGACTGCTAATGAACAATAACACACCAACAAATTGGACAAATGAGAAGAAACTGATTAATTCCTAGAAACATAAAACCTACTAAAACTGACTCATGAGGACAAAGAAAATCTATTTTAATAGAGCAGTAACAAAAAGGAGACTGACAATGTAATCCAAAACCTTCCAACAAAGAAAAGTCCAGGAACAGATGGTTTCACTGGTGAATCTATGAAACAACTAAAGAGGAATTAATGCCAATCCTACAAATCATCCAAAAAATTAAAGATGAGGGAATACTTCCAAATTCACTTTGAGACCAGCATTACTCTGATACCAAAGCCAAATACGGACACTACAAGAAAAGAAAACAGATCATAATCCCTGACGAATACAGATACAAAATATTAGCAAACTGAATTCAACAGCAGATTAAAGGGCCATACTCTATGATCAAGTGGGATTTATTCAAGGGATGCAAGGATGGTTCAACATATGCAAATCAACAGATCTGATATACCACATTTATAAAAGAAAAAAATTGTATGATCATGTCAGTATGCAGAAAAGGCACTTGATATAATACAAAATCCTTTCATAATAAAAACACTAAAAAATATGGTACAGAAGGAATGTTCCTCAGTGTAATAAAGGCCATAAACAACAAACCTACAGCTAATATCATACTCAATGGTGAAAAGTTAAAATCCTTTCCTATGACAGGAAAAAGACAGGATTGCCCACTTTTGCCATTTCTATTCAGCATATTATTGGAAGTCCTAGCCAAAGCAATTTGGCACAAAAAAGAAATAAAAGGCATTCATATTGGAAAGGTAAAAGTAAAATGATCTCTGTTTGTGGATAACTTGGTCTTATATATAAACCCTAAAGACTCCACTAAAAAACTGTTAGAAAAATGCTTTCAGTAAATTTGCAAGATACAAAATCAACATACTGTTATCAGTTGCATTTCTATACACCAACAAGAACTATATGAAAGTGAAATTTAAAAAGCAATTGCATTTACAATAGCATCAAAAACAATGAAACGCTCAGGCACACGTTTAACCAAAGAGGTATAAGACACTGAAAACTGTAAGACACCGATGAAAGAGATTGAAGAAAACACAAATAAATGGAAGGATACACTGTGCTCATGGATTATATTAATAGTGTTAAAATGTCCATACTACCCAAAGTGATCTACACAGTCAATGCAATCCTTACCAATATTCCAGTGACATTTTTTCACAGAAACAGAAAAAACTATTCTAAAATTTATTTGGAACCGCAAAAGATACTGCACTGTCAAAGCCATCTTGAGAAAGAAGAACAAAGCCAGAGGCATCATGTTACCTGATTTCAAGCTATACTGCAAAGCTCTAATAATCAAAAGAATATGCTAAAAACAAGCACATAGCCCAGTGTAACAGAATAGTAAGCCCTGACATAAATTCATGAATATATGGTCAGCTAATTTTTGATCAGAGTGCCACAAACATACAATTGGGAAAGGATAGTCTCTTCAATACATGGTGTTGGGAAAAATGGATATCCACATGCAAAAGAATGAAACTGGACCCCTATCTTACAGTATTCACAAAAAACAATTTGAAATGGATCAAAGACCTAAGTGTAAGACTTCAAACTGTAAAGCTACTAAAAGAAAATGTAGGGAAAAAGGTCCTTGCCATTGGTCTTGGCAGTGATTTCTTGGATAAGACAGCAAAAGAACAGGCAGCAAAACTAAAATAAACAAGTGGGACTGCATTAAACTACAAGAGCTTCTGCACAGCAAATAATAAAATTGCAACCTACAGAGTGGAAGAAAATATTTGCAAGCCGTATATCTGATAATAGGTTAATACACAAAATATATAAAGCAAAATAATATAAAGACCTCAAGAGCAAAAATACAAATAATTCAATTAAAAAGTTAGCAATGGACCCGAATAGACATTTTTCTAAAGAAGACATACCAATAGGCCAATAGGTATATGAAAAAATGTTCAATATCACTAATCATCAGGAAAATGCAAATCAAAATCATAATGAGGTATCACCTCACACCTGTTAGGATGACCTTAATCAAAAAGAGAAGAGACTGGATTTCCCTGGTGGTCCAGCGGTTAGGACTACACGCTCCCAATGCAGGGGGCATGGGTTTGATCCCTGGTCAGGGAAGATCCACATGCCACATGGCATGGCCAAAAAAAAAAAAAAGACGAGATTAAATGTTGGTGAATTTGTGGAGAAAGGGGAAACCTTATGTACTGTTGGTGAAAATATAAAATGGTATCTCTATTAAAGGAAACAGTACAGAGATTCTTCAAACAATTAAAAACAGAACTACCATATGATTCAGCAATTCCACTCCTGGGTATATATCTGAAGGTAGTGAAATCAGTAGTTCAAAGAGATATCTGCACAACCACAATCACTGCAATATTATTCACAACAGCCAAGCTATGGAACAGCTTAAGTGTTTGTCAATGGATAAAGATTACAGTGTTTATGCGTGTGTACACACACACAATGGGATACTATTTAGCCATGACAAAGAGGGAAATCCTACCTTTCTTGATAACATGGATAAACCTTGAGGACGTTATGCTAAGTGAAGTAAATCAGACGTAGAAAGACAAATACTGTATGATGGCACTTATATGTGGAATCTAGAAAAGCTGAATTTGTAAAAACAGAGTAGAGTGGTGGTTACCAGGGGCTTGAGGTAGGTTAATTGGGGAGATGTTGTTTAAAGGTAGAAACTTGCAACTAGTAGATAAATAAGTTCTGGAGAACTAATGAACAGCAATGGTGATTATAGTCAACAATACTGTATTATAAACTTCAAAATTGTTAACAGACCAGATCTTAACTGTTTTCACCACAAAAAAGAAGTAATTATGTGATGTGATAGAGGTGTTATACCTAATGCTAAAATAGTAATCATTTTGCAATATATAAATATATCAAAGCAACATGCTGTATACCTTAAACTTACAGAATGTTATATGTCAATTATATCTCAATTATTAAAAAAAAATTCTGAAATATTTATTCATTTGAATAAATAAATAAATGACTTAAGCTCTTTGAAAAGTTATTCAAGAGGTGGTATGTTTCCCTGTTTAACACCATCAGAGGTCAAGATTCAAGTAATCCTAACTTTAGTACCACAAGAAACACAAAACCCTTATACCATGTGAGAATATGATGATCACTGAAGTTTCGTATTTTTTTTTGCTTCCCATTTTCACCATTTCCTATTTAAAAATTTCAAGAAATGCAAGCTACATTTCTTTCAATAATCCCATAACTCTTTAAAAATAAAACTCAGGAAAGTATCAATATATTTCAAACATATGAAAATATAAAACACAGAGGCAATGTTAACAAAAAATAAAATCTTTACCTTCTGGATCGTAAGTTTGAAAAACTCTTCTGGCTTGTTCTGAAGGAGCCTCAGGGGCAACTAAAGCCATATCCTGAAAACATAAAAAAGCATGCTATCAACAAGCTACAATATAATGGCATTGAAAATAATGACTGATAGTTTTGCTTTATATTATTGTCCAAGTAAAAAATCTAACTGGAAGCATACTCTAGTTTTCAAATATTTAAAAATTAAATCCAGAGATATGACAGCAAACAATTACATAGGAATGCATTTGAAATGTACTACTTTAGGAAGTATGTTACATCAATACCTAGGCACAGATCAATAATCAAGTTCTACATGTTCAGAATTTTAACTTTTATTAAAGGAAATATCGAAAAGGCGGATTTCTTTTTCCCATAAAACTAACTCTCTATCATGACTAGTTTCTTTACAAAGTAAGCAATATTACAGTTTACCAAAAATAAGCACAGAATTCACTGTTATCTTGGACTCTTCACAAACCTTTACTCCACATATATCAACCATTATGAAACTCTACACTTGACTGACATGAAACTAGAATCTAGGTTCTAATTGTTTTCCTCTATTCATAAATCTGGTCCAAGCATCTGCCTGTAATTGTGTTCACTCAGACACACCTCATCAGAGAACAAGTTTCCAAGCATCCCTTTATACCATCTTGAATCCTTTTTAAGAAGTGGGTATAAAGGGAACATATCTCAACATGATAAAAGCTATTTATGACAAATCCACAGCCAACATAATACTCAATGGTGAAAAGCTAAAAGCCTTCCCGCATATAAATTAATGAACTTAGAACACTCCCTGAACACCATACACAAAAATAAACTCAAAATGGCTTAAAGACTTTAATATAAGACATGACACTACAAAACTCCTAGAAGAGAACACAAGCAAAACATTGACATAAACCACAGCAATGTTTTCTTAGGTCAGTCTCCCAAGGCAATAGAAATAAAAGCAAAAATAAACAAATGGGACCTAATCAAACTTATAAGCTTTTGCACAGCAAAGGAAACCATAAAGAAAAAAAGACAACCTACAGAATGGGAGAAAATATTTGCAAATGATGCAACTGACAAGAGCTCAATTTCCAAAATATACAAACAGCTCATACAACTCAATAACAAAAAAAACAAACAACCCACTCAAAAAATGGGCAGAAGGGGCTTCCCTGGTGGCGCAGTGGTTGAGAGTCCACCTGCCGATGCAGGGGACATGGGTTCGTGCCCCAGTCCGGGAAGATCCCACATGCTGCGGAGTGGCTAGGCCCATGAGCCATGGCCGCTGAGCCTGTGCGTCCGCAGCCTGTGAGAGGCCCGTGTACAACAACAACAACAACAACAAAAAAAAAAAAAGGCAGAAGACCTCAATAGACATTTCTCCAAAGAAGGTACACAGATGGCCAATAGGCACATGGAAACATGCTCATCACTAATTATCTGAGAAATGGATTCAGAACTACAATGAGGTACAACCTCACACAAGTCAGAATGGCCACGTCATTAAAATACGTACAAATAATAAATGCTGGAGAGGGTGTGGAGAAAAGGGAACCCTTCTGCACTGTTGGTGGGAATGTAAATTGGTGCAGCCACTATGGAAAACAGTGTGGAGGTTCCTTAAAAAACTAAAAATAGAACTACCATACGACCCAGCAATCCCACTCCTGGGCGTATATCTGGGGAAACCCATGGTTTGAAAGGATACATGCACCCATTGTTTACAATAGCCAAGACATGGAAGAAACCTAAATGCCCATTCACAGATGAATGGATAAAAAGATGTGGTGTATACACACACACAATGGAATACTACTTAGCCATAAAAATGAATGAAATAATGCCATTTGCAGTAACATGGATGCACCTAGAGATTATCATACTAAATTAAGTGAGAAAGAGAAAGCCAAATACTGTATGGTATCGCTTATATGTGCAATCTAAAATATGATACAAATGAACTTATTTACAAAACAGAAACAGACTCACAGACACAGAAAACAAACTTATGGTTACCAAAGGGGAAAGGGGGTGTGGGAGGGAGTTTCGGATTAGCCGATACAAACAACTATATATAAAATAGATAAACAACATGGTCTTCTGTACAGCATGGAGAACTATATTCAATATCCTGTAATAAACCATAATGGAAAAGAATATGAAAAAGAGTACATATATTTGTATAACTGAATCACTGTGCTGTACACCAGAAACTAACTCAACATTGTAAATCAACTATACTTCAATTAAAAAAAAAAAAAAAAAGTTGTGGGGTATAAAAGTCAAAAAGAATTTAAATTGCTGTTTCTCTGTGGAAACACATTTTTGTAAGAAATGCACTAATTAACTTTTGTCCTAATCATCCCGCCCTTACCTCAAAGATGAATAAACTAAGAGTCAATTAGTTATTTTTAAAAACTTAATTAATTAATTTACTTTTGGATACGTTTGGTCTTCGCTGCTGCATGCGGGCTTTCTCTAGTTGTGGTGAGTGGGGGGGCTACTCTTCCCTGTGGTGTGCGGGCTTCTCTTGTTGCAGAGCACGGGCTCTAGGTGCGTGGGCTTCAGTAGTTGTGGCATGCGGGCTTGGTAGCTGTGGTACTTGGGCTCGGTAGTTGTGGCTCGTGGGCTCCAGAGCGCAGGCTCAGTAGTTGTGGTGCATGGGCTTAGTTGCTCTGCAGCATGTGGGATCTTCCCGGACCAGGGCTTGAACCCGAGTCACCTGCATTGGCAGGCGGATTCTTAACCACTGTGCCACCAGGGAAGCCCCTAGAGTAGTTCTTACTGGGCCATGCCTGAACACCTCCTCAATAGTATGTTTGGTTCATATAGGAGTAGAAATCAAATGGGTATGGGAATCAAAACAACGGAATACACACAAGCTCCTACACAGTTTTAATGTGTTAAAATAAATGATAAAATACTTTTTAAAATCTGTTATTTTATAACATAGTAAAATTTGGTAATGTACAATTATTTCCCTTTTACCGTCCTGTGTTAGCAACTTTTACGGTCTCCTTTTCGTGCATTTTCAATGTTATTTTGTAGATAATACACATGTCAAAGGACATGCTTTCATCTGGTTCAACCTTCAGTGCCTTTCTGATTTTATGATCCAGTCCTTTATTGCTGGACACTTGGATTGTGTCTAATCTTTTGCTATAACAAATGCTGCACCAAATAAACTTGAACATGTAATTTCATAAATGAACAGTTGTATCTGCAGGACAGAGTTCCAGAGTAGGATTGCTGGGCCAAAGAAAGAAGGCATTTAAAATTCTGGTAGAATACTGCCAGATTCTTAGGTTAACTTTGTTCTTTAACCTATTTTTAACAATATTTCTTAAAGTGCTTTTCTGTGTCCAGTACATCACCAGGACAGTCTTAGCTCTATAATTACCTT
Source organism: Lipotes vexillifer (assembly GCF_000442215.2). Taxonomy (NCBI): domain Eukaryota; kingdom Metazoa; phylum Chordata; class Mammalia; order Artiodactyla; family Lipotidae; genus Lipotes; species Lipotes vexillifer. Next base: position 1,819,752 of record NW_006787833.1, on the reverse strand, counting down.
TATATCAAGGCTAGGATTGCAGCGTCAGCTCTCAGATTTAGGAAGCAATTACTAGCACAGGGCTGTCATTATTATTACTCCTTAGCTTCTTTTACCACTCCCAAACCTTAATTGCAAACATTTCTACACGTATTCCAGAATAAGCTTTAGCCCCCTGAACTATTTCCAACTCTCCTTTCTTTTTTCAATTCTTCCCTTTAGAATGGCTGCTGGAATCTGTGGATGAGTACTGTCACTGAAATTCTCATGGAGAGGAAGGTATACAGCTGTAGATGAGATTTTACACAAGGGGGAACATTTGGAGACACAAGATGGAGATATAGTCATTCTTCCTATGCACAATCTGTTGCATTTCAACCTTTATTACTAGTAAGTGATGAGACAAAGTTTGAAATGAGTTTTAAAACACTACTTCAAAATTTCTAAATATTAATTAAAAGTATGATCTAAATAGTAGGAAAGGCAATATTGTTTTTCTTGGTCAAAATAAAACAAACACTCTTTTGGGGGAAGAGGTGGCAGAGAATATAAATGAAGCATCATTTTAACCTTCCTACAAAGTGAAGTTTTGGGAAATTACTACCATTTATAAAGTTGGGGGAGCAAGGAAGATTCCATTTTCAGCCAGAGAAAAAGGTCTGCATCAAGTTCTCCGGCATTAAAGATTTCAGAAAATGCAGGAGTGCAAAAAAAAAAAAAAAAAAAAAAAAAATTTAATGTGAACTACCTGATGCCTCATCTCTAAGTTCCAAGTGCTACAAATAAAAAATACTACTATGTTGGGCTTCCCTGGTGGCGCAGTGGTTGAGAATCTGCCTGCCAATGCAGACAACACAGGTTCGAGCCCTGGTCTGGGAAAATCCCACATGCCATGGAGCAACTGGGCCCGTGAGCCACAATTACTGAGCCTGCGCGTCTGGAGCCTGTGCTCCGCAACAACAGAGGCCGCGATAGTGAGAGGCCTGCGCACCGCGATGAAGAGTGACCCCCACTTGCCACAACTAGAGAAAGCCCATGCACAGAAATGAAGACCCAACACAGCCATAAAATAAATAAATAAATACATTGTGTATTATTTAAAAAAAAAAAAAAAATACTACTATGCTTATGTAGAAAAAAATTAAACTTAACAAAATGTTCACTGCTTATCATCTGCCTCTGGTTATGAACATATAAAAAAATTAGGCTTCAGAAAATGTGTTCTTAGCTGTTGTTTGAATAGGCCTGGCCTGATATAGAAAGATCAGTTGAAGCCTAGGGAAAACTCCTGGCATACTCTGGTTTAACAAGTGTTCATTTAGAGTAAGGGCTGCCACATGTTTTCTGTAATGGGCCAAAAAGTAAATATTTTTGGCTTTGCAGGCCATAAGGTAGCATGATAATACAATGCATAGGCAGCAAGATGGTACGATATATAAACAAATGCACATGGCTGCGTTCCAATAAATTACAAAATAGGTGGTAGGGCTTGATTTGGCCTGTGGGCCATAGTTTGCTGACCCATGATTTAGAGAATATATTTTTTCCCCAAATGCTCTAACACTTAGTAAACATGCCTTCTTTTGACTCATCTGCAGATATAATGATATCTTAATCACCTTACTAGGTTTTACCAAGATGATATTTTGGGTCTCATCTGAGAGAGAAAAGAGGGTAGGAAGTTCTAGCTGGCAGGAACAGAATCATGAGAGGCAGAAAGATGTGAATTAGTGTAGCACAAGGGGAACAGACAGAGCTGAAGAGGACTGAGAACTGTGAGAGGCAAGGAGTAGTTAGGCAGGGAAATCAGCGGTGATGGGAGAACGAAGTGACTCCAAACGTGCAGGGTTTGCAGGTGATGCACGTGGCTGTCTTAATGCTCGGCACACTACGATCACCCAGGGTTGCCCATCGTAGGCTTCTCATGCGCCAGAAGAAAGAGGCCATGGGCCCTAGAGGAGGTCAAGGCTGGAGAGCCTGCCAGGTAAGACACGGAAACAGGTGAACGCGGATTACTTCAAAGACGTCAGAATAGAGTATTTCCAAAAAGGAATTTAGAGAATTTCTTGCTTGAAGCTTAAAAGTGTGAAACAAGTATCTCCAAGTGCTGTGAGGAAACAAAAAACCTCCAGATGTAAACTACCAAAACAGAAATTCCTTTTTTCCTCTCAAAATACAACCCAGTGGTAGTGGTCAGGTTCCACATAATAGAACCATCAACTCTAACTGTCATGACTAATAAAGCAAATTGTGTCTTGAACGATTAAGAAAAAAAAATCTTGCTTGCTCCTTTGGTCTCAGTGATATACTAATAGCTAATGTGCTAAACTCCTTAGGAATTAACCATTCTTAATCATATCACTTATTTTAAGGTGTGTTTACACAAGAGGGGTGGGAAAAAAGGCCAAAACAAAACCAAAAAACAAACAAAAAAGATTACAGTAAATTCTAATGAAAACATTCCAAAAGTTTTCATCCACAAATCAAAACCAGTACAGTCTTCCAAATTGATTATTGCTTGCTTATTTTGAATGTTTACAATGCTTTTTAGATTATTGTAGAAACAGATCTCTTAGTTAAAGCTTGTTTAAATTTATATAATGTTTAAACGTTTATAGATGAAATCAGGACAAGTTACAAAACCACCTTCTATTCCCATTAAAGTGCTTCATCCTGAACTCCTTTTACCTTTCTAATTCGATTTAAAATAACAAATTCCAACACTCGCTTTTAACAATTTATTTAACTTAAACACTTCTGAACAAGGCTTCCGGTTTAAGACCTGGAGCAGAATGATCCATGTAGTAATTTTGGTAATATATTAATATTATATATATTTCATATTTCCATAGCAAGTTTGAACAGCAAGTATAGAATTCCATTAATTGAGAAAGAGTCCTTTACAACCTTAAGATATACAACTTGTGTGAGATATAACTGCCAAATTTTTCTCATTGCACATAAAGGAAATGATTTAATTAGAAAGGATAAAGTAAAATAGAACTCTTACGTAAAGACTGTGTAGGTGTGAAGAATGATACAAAGAAGAGGATTCTACCCTCAGATTTTCTATTCCCGAGACTTAATATGGCAATAGCTTTTAGATTACATATTTAATATATTTTTCCCATATAACTATCCACACGGCCATAATGTTTTGATACTGCCAAGCCTATTAGATGAGATAAAGACCTAGTCTATACATTTAATGTCACAATCTAATGGAAGACAGAAAAATATGTTCCTATGTTTCCACAAACATTATTAATATTATCTTAAAATTACCTTCTCAAATAACATTCAAACATACATTAATCCCCCACCCTCAAAAAACTGTTGAGTTATAAATAAGTAGAGATTCCAATGATGTAATTCCAAATTATCTAAGTCAGCAAGGATACTTGTAAGCATTTTCTTTTTTTTCATCCCCAGTTGTAGCACTTAGGAGAAGATTGCACTGTGTACTGCACCTGAAACTCTTTAAGGTACTCCCACTAGCAAGAGATTCTAAACATGAGTCTAATATTTAAATAATATTTTAATTCACTGTGCTTTTAAACTCTGATTTATCATCAACATTATTTTTACTTTAAAAGTAGTTTTCTACATTAGTCAAATATAATCAGATGCTTTGACTGTTAGGGCAAACAACCCCTTCTCAGCCAATTTACTGGTCAACAGGGATTGCTAAACAATATGGCGTTTAAAATGATCTAGCCTCACCCAACTTCCCTTAACTGGCAAAGGGCTATAGAAGAAGGGGAAACCCCCCCACCCAAACCAACAAACAAAAAAACCACCAAGGTGTAACGGGACTATCTAATATCCTACAGTCATGAAACAAATATCTTTTTCATGTAGCACTGTCTGTTCACCATAAACCTTTTAAAATGTTGTAACATTAGCTACCCTTCTAAACACCTACAGAAATATAAGGAAGGCCCGTGTTCAGTTCGTTACCTAGGTGTAAGTATGTAGCTCATTACTGGAAAGGTCTTTAAAGCTTATTATACCTTTCATCACTATCAAGAGCAATCTGCTGTCATGAGTAATCAAGGAACCTCTGAGAACTTTATCTTCAGGAATGATCATGCACACATAAATGACATTCTAGCTTGCAGACAACATTTTAGAGTGCTATTAAGAGTCCTTCCATAAAAAATAATAAAGTTAGGGCTTCCCTGGTGGCGCAGTGCTTGAGAGTCCGCCTGCCGATGCAGGAGACGCGGGTTCGTGCCCCGTTTCGGGAAGATCCCACATGCCGCGGAGCGGCTGGGCCCGTGAGCCATGGCCACTGAGCCTGCGTGTCCGGAGCCTGTGCTCCGCAAATGGGAGAGGCCACAACAGTGAGAGGCCCGCATAACGCAAGAAAAAAAAAAATAAATAAATAATAATAATAATAAAGTTAACTGGCATATAATTTCCCTTTAGGCTTTAAGTAAAATTTTGCTTTAAAAATCACTTTATTGGGCTTCCCTGGTGGCGCAGTGGCTGAGAGTCCGCCTGCCGATGCAGGGGACGCGGGTTCGTGCCCCAGTCTGGGAAGATCCCACATGCCGCGGAGCGGCTGGGCCCGTGAGCCATGGCCACTGAGCCTGCGCGTCCGGAGCCTGTGCTCCGCAACGGGAGAGGCCACAAAAGTGAGAGGCCCGTGTACCGCAAGAAAAAAAAAAAAAATCACTTTATTGTATGTTCCATATTGACTCTTCACTAACTACCTAGGAAAATAATTTGGGAACCACTGTGAAACATATTGTAAATCAGTTGTCAAATGCTCTCAAGTATATAATGTTCTTCAGTGCCAGTGTTAGAATTCAGTTAATGCCATTAATTGAAGGTAGGTAGGACAGTGATCTTTTTTCTTACTCTTCCATGATTTCCCAAACAATGTGCAAAAGGCCCAGCTACTCCAAAACAGCCCACTGCTGTGTGCTGACTTGTGTTGTGTCAGCAGAGAAGTCAGGGTAGGAAACATAAAGCAAAGCCCTTTGGGATTCTTTCTACACAGGAACATACACTCTAAATGTGTAAGTGAAATAAGGTAGTAGAAGGAAAGTCTCCGACAGATATGATCTGCCATGATCATTACAATTATTAATATTAACCACTGGACTTCTTTTTCTCCCTATTGCCACGACTGCACAACTCACAGTAGCAACCCCTCTATCTAGCCTTTCTCCGGGGGTTCCTGCCAGAGAACTCATCCCTCAGGCCCAAGCTGTCCACTCTCTCATGCATCTAGAATCACTTTCCGTGTCCTCTCGTTTACTATGAAGAACCGGACAAGAGAAGCTCTTTGCCATTTAACTACTGTACGTCATTAAAGAAACAGCTGACATAGCCATTACTCTCTAGGCACATGGACACCTACAAAATTCAAGAAAAATGATTATCTGACTTTTTTAAATGGTAGAAATTAATACTATATAATCACCTGGGCAAAAATCAATCTGACAGTCAAAAATTCCTCCTCATTTCTAGGCAAAGACTCTTTATATCCTTTAAATTAAACTCTGTTAAATCACCTGGACCCACAGTTACCCACGGCGGTAGATCTGGCACTGCTGTTCTCAATTCCCTGCGCTTCCCTGTAAGAGTACAATCACTGCTTTTTGCTATGGGACCCACAGGACCTCTTTGTGGGTGTCTACTTCCTAGCCACACTGACAGACATCAGGGATTAGCCAGGTCCCTGTTTTGGCCAGAGAAATACAAGCAAAGTGACATTCTGCCACCTCCTGGAAGAAGCTTTAAGTGTCATCAGTGGCTGGGCCAGGCGTCTTCCTCTTCTCTCTCTGCCAGGAGAACTGCCCCTTCCTGACAGAGGCTACTCCTCGGTCCAGATCACAGCAGGGGAGAGGCACCTGGAGGGCACGTGCAGCCAGCATACAAATTAAGAGAAAGAAGCTTTGGTGTGTGTGTGGGGGGAGAGGGCTATGGTGGCAGTGTGCCCCAGCACAGGCAAAATGAGGGTGCACTGTTTGCAGTTTAAACATAATAAAACTCACTTTGTCAAATTCCTCTTTATCATCATCACATGCAGGCAGTTCTAGATAATTTCAGTGGTCAAACATCCCTCCTACCTGGGGTGGACTGCTCTCATTGCCTCGCCTCCCCGCTTCTCGACTACTACTGCGTAAATCACTCAAATTTTAGGATTGTTTGTGACTTCAGGAAGCTGGCAAAAAGAATTAAACCCTAATATTCTGGCTGGGGTTTCAGCTCGCTTATGTCACATGTATAATATCTGCTCGTCCCATTCAAACTTGACCTATTTTTTCCTCTTCTATTCCTCCATGCTACCCACTGACACTGATTTTAACAATACAAGCTGCATACAGAGAATCTCCACATACACACACTTCCTGTGTTTCCTATGAAAATGGATGCCTAGAAAGATGACTGACATAGTAGTCCACACAACACTGGTCATTTAAGCTTGGTAGGCTTGGATTAGTATAAATGCAAAGTGAGGGACCTCCCTGACCCTACATTCCCCCAAATCCTACCTCCTTTTCTATTATTTTAAACAGGGTTTGACTGTGAAAAATAGTGAAAATACTCAATTTTTAATACTCTTAAGTTTTATCAAGCTTCACAGAGAAGTTCTTACTGTTCATTAAGTAACTGTTCTACTTCCATGAACAGGCTTTACATTCATGACTTGAATGTTCATGTTTAGCCTTTCATACCAAGATAAGCATGCAAACATAGTATAGATGGGGGCTTCCCTGGTGGTGCAGTGATTGAGAGTCAGCCTGCCGATGCAGGGGACACGGGTTCGTGCCCCAGTCCGGGAAGATCCCACACGCTGCGGAGCGGCTGAGCCTGCGAGCCATGGCCACTGAGCCTGCGCTCCGCAACGGGAGAAGCCACAACAGTGAGAGGCCCGCGTACCGCAAAAACCAAAACCAAAACCAAACCAAACCAAACAAACAAAAGCATAGTATAGATGGTCTGGGGAGAAATGATTATTTCAGCTGGTACTGTACCTGATCCCAATTTTTGCTTCCATCTTAATCTCCTAGCACGAGTATGGTTCAGCCATACTGAACCAATTACTATTCTCCAAATATAGCCCGAAGTTTCCCATCCCACATCTCTTGCCTTTTTGCTTACGCTTTTCCCAAGACTAGAATACATTCTTCATTTCACCTAAGTCTAATGTACATCATGTCCTTTAATTCAAATGTCATCCCTCTGCACCCCGCTCCCCTCTTTCAGTCTCTCTTTCACACTACAATAATAATTTGCTTGTTTTCCTAAGGGACAGAAGTAGCTAAAAGCTCAGGAGACAGAATCCTTGCTTTAGCCAGTAGGTGTTAGTTTTCTCTGGCCCCAGAGTATAAAATGTAGATGAAAACGGAACGCATTTTACAGGGCTGCATTGAGGATTGAATGACAAATGCATGTAAGATGCTTATCGCAGTGCCTGATACGGAGCAAACACTCAGTAGAATTACCTAGTAAACTATTATAATGTATTATTATTATTATTTTTGGCCTCACGGCGTGGCATTTGGGATCTTAGTTCCCCAACCAGGGACTGAACCCGCACCCCCTGCAGTGGAAGCGTGGAGTCTTAACCACTGGACTGCCAGGGAAGTCCCTATAATGTTATTATGAATCCTTGCATTTCAACAGTACTTAGCACCATGCCCAGTGTTTGCTCTACTAGGTACTGGGGGAAAGCAGATAAATCAGGTAGTACCCCTGATCACAAGAAAGTAGAAAGTTTAAAGAAATTACAGGAGCATAAGGGAGTAAGAGAATCAGCAATCACATCACGAAAGAGGTCAAGCAAGGCTCGACCATGAATGCTGAGCAGGATTTTGATCACAATCTGGGCAGATGAAAACATAAACAAAAGCACAGGAAAATAAACAAAATCATAAACTTGTTAATACTTCCTATCATACATTAAATATATGCTATAAGGCCTTTTCTACTACCCACTCCATTTGCTACAATTATTTTCATCAATTCTAGACAGACAGGTAGAGATGTGGACTCATCAATGCTGATTATAATGAAAACTCATGGACTTCACTCAGAATGCCTTTAGGCCTTTATATTAGCGATACTTTTTCTTGCTTGGACAATTATTTGGGTTCTAATGTAACAAAAAGTTGTAAGAAACAAATTCAAATGGAAAGAGGAACTGATTTCAGTAAGCTGGGTGACATCACTGACATGATTAACTAAGAGAAAAAAAATTCATAAAAACCAATACAGAAACATGACACGTTATGATTTAAACTATAAAAATTAATACTTTAGCTCTTAAATCCATTTCCTTTCTGTAGCAGATAAGGCATGAAATTTAAACAAATGCACAAACTCTAAAATATACTTAGAATAAACGGATGGGATGACTAAACCACATTAATACATAGGAAAACCCTATTATTTTACAAAATGCCCAACTGTGAATCTAATTATATCCAACTCCCAAGACTTTGACCCACTAATTAAAGATACATAGAAGTGAATTTTCTTTATAAGAAGATCTATACAGCATCATTTTACTTCATTTCCTTAAAACTGTGTGGATACATGTAGAGGAATGTATCCATGGTAAAGTAGAACTGTCCAACTTTTGAACACCCTCAAAAAGGGCTCTATCATGTAACTGCAGTAGTCTTGTTAATGTTACACTGAAGAGTGATACACAAAGGAGCTTGCTCTGTAGAAAGAATTCTATCTAGATTCCCAGGAACAGATACCACTGTAAGAACAGTCTGCTCATGCAGGAACAGTTAAATGTTTTGTTTCTCCTTTGCATTAAATTCAGTTTCTCTATATACTGTGCCTTTAAACAGAAGTGTGCTTTCATGTGTTCTTACCTAAAGGGAAAACTGCTTTATCATAGGAAAGGTCAAAGGTGACACTCTGTATACACATACAAAGAGTCCTTTTATAACCATAAAAGAGAACAAAAAAGGAATGTAAAACTCATCTTCCCAACTTCAAAAGAAAGTCTGAAATGGATTACCAAGGAAATTAGTCACTGATCTTCTGAAGATGAAATTAGATGTTACAGGTAGGTTCCAACTATTTTTATGTTGTACCAGCAGCTGTCATCCCAGAGATTCAAACGCACAAAACCAAAAACGACAAATTTATTTGTCTAACATTTTATATATATAATTCTAATAATATTAAAGTATCATATTTTCAAATTTAAAGCCCTCGTCTTGAATTTGCATTGAAAATTAATTCCATAATTAGTTCCAATTCAAGGGGAAAATATGAAAGTGGCCCAAGTAATTTAATCTTAGGCCCCAAATATAAAAAAGGAAGTCAATGAGGCAAAGGGAAAAATGATGATTAGAGAGATGAAAAACATAACAGGACAAATGTCCAAATGTTCTATCAGGTAATACTTGGGCATTTAAAGTATATTAACATGTCTCAGTACGAAAAGGCCTGGCTTCTAAAAGAAGAAAAGATTTAATATATTATAAAACAAATGTTACACCACCTTGTTTTAACAATAAAGTTCTAAATTCCTTAAGCATCTACTGTTCAAAATCATTTCTTTTACCTGTGCAGGAGATCTGCAAGTTTTCAACTAACTCATGAAGAGTACCATGGTATATCTGAACACCCTGCCCATGCACACAGGGCTCGCTCCCTCCCAAGGTACAGATCCAAAGGTTTTACTCTGCCATCGTTCAGAAGGCCTTCTTGGAGCATTCTCTACCTTACTTAATAGAAATTGTCTCCTTCTTTGAAGAGGTCTATGTACGTACACTGTACTACAATTCATCTCACCCACATCCTTCCCCCCCAACAAGGTCATTTTATTGTCAAACCATAAATACAACACTGAGATGAAATCATTTAAGCAACTGATCCTCCCTAACCATTAAAACGATGTCTTTTTGCCTTGGCATCAACCAACCGGGAAATAATGTTGCAAGAATTCGGGGTGTGGGGGGGTGCTGAATTTCCGGCAGGGGCTTTTGGCGATTTAAGGAACCAAGTGGAACTTTCCTCTTCTCCCTGGGAATGTCCCACTTTTGGACAAGAACAGACAGGTAAAAACAGCAACATTTAAACAGCTCAGTTTTAAATTTTATTACTTTGTAAAAATCTTTTTTTTTTTTTTTCCTGTTCCTTTCCTCCATTTGACATCAGTAAAAGTTTTAAACACCACAAAACTGATTTGGGTGTAAATGGCAAACGGTACCAAAACGAAATGAAACCAAAAATCCAAAGGACAAACAGAAAAAAAGCCTAAATAAACCCTCAAGTTTGGTCTTGGGGGTTTACATATCACAAGAACCGTCAACTCAACCCCCGTGCGACGTGACTCCTTGGAGAACTGCTGGGTCCACACCAATGACACAGGAGACCAGAAACAACGTCTTTTGTTAATTAACACAGCAAGGGTGACACTAGGTAACTTGTTTTTTAAAATACAGTACATTGTACACAGGTCCCAAGAAAACCCTGCATAAGCCCCTTGTGGAGACTTGAGCCAAAGCACTGGCTGTTTATAAGAATATTGTGTTGCTACAAAAGTACTAAGCTTCTGGTACTAAGAAATATTAAACACATAAAACTTACAAGGATTAAGAAAAATATTCATTAGTACCTGTAGAAAACTCTGGCCTAAAAAGAGTTTTTTGTGTTTCTTTTCTTGTAAATTTTTCTTTTGTATTTTTTAAAGATGACTTGAGTTTCTTGCACTCAGAGAGACACACACAGTCAGCTGTGCCTATGGCATTGCCTAGAACGTCTTAACTACTGAGAAAGGCTGGGGGTGCACACGCATGGGTGCTGAGTGGAGCCCGGGAGGGAGGAGCACCAAGGCTTTCTCAAGATTTACCTGATGTGAAAGAATCACTGATGCGAAGTCACGGGGGAAAGAAAAAGGTGGGATCATCACAGAACAACTGAGAATAATTTATGCTTTTTAGAAAATATCTCTGCTTCAGGTGGTTGCACAAAATGATTTCCTGATGCTTGGCATCTGAATGGCCCTGGACGCACTGCCCGGCGGGGCTGGGAACGTCCAGCCCTGTGCCAGTCCACGAGTTCGCTCACCACTTTGGAACCCGGCCCCCAGGCTGGGTGGGACGGAAGGGTCCCAGGTAGGGACCGGCTGCCACCTGGGTTGCTGGAGGAGTCCCCCTTCCCGCTGACCTCAGACCCCATGGTCTCTTGCCAACTTGGACTTCAGGAAGTGCCACAGGGATCCCAGACCCCTGAGGTTGCGGACCAGGCCGGGCTGTGCCCCTTTAAGGAACTTTGGTTCGAAGAGTCAAGGTGCCTGGTGGGACGCGTGGGTGGGGAAGACACCCATGGGTCCTGATGCTGACACCCAACTGCAAACGTAGCAAATCCGTCTCTGTACAGGAGTTGAACCTTTAAAGCATGGCCCATGCTGGTGGAGGGGCATGAATATAACAAACGGCAACCCGCTGCCCTTCACCCTCATCAAAGTGGGAGCAGGTGCCTCTTCGCACAGAAACCACAGGGTCCCTCCAGGGGATGGCCGGGCTCCACTGACCACGATCCTCAAACGCAAATGCGAGAGGAAGAAAAACAACAACAAAATCCTCCAGAAAACCCTGAAAAGGGGACACTGGGAGGGAAACAGAAGAGGGAAAACACTGCATCACTGGTGCACCATAACTGGCCTAGCAAACATTAGCCACAGTGAAGAGGGGGCAGGCTCCTTCCCATTTCTCCCACTGGCCCGGCTGGATACAGTGGCTGGACCCCCCAGCCACTGTCTCCAGCGGACAGCCTGAGCCTTACTTAGCCTCCCGGTTTCATCTAAACCAGCAGCCTTTCCAGTGGCCCTCCCTCAGGTACGTCCCAGGGACAGAGGCACTGCCGCTGTGCCCAAGGCAAAAGCAGAGCTATGAACCTGCCCGGCTCAGTGGGCAGGAGGAGACTGCTGGCCATGCTTTGGGTGCCTCCTCTTCCCGTCTCTGCAGGCACATCCATCGTCACGGCAACACCCAAGTACGGTCCCCTTCTGGGCCATGGCTCACAGGACCTCCCTCCTCCATCTGCATCCCAGGTTCATTCCAAACCTTTCTTGTGAACCTGTGCCCCCAAGGGTGCATGCTGCATCCTTGACAGCTCTTCAGGTGCCCACTTTCCAAGGAGTCTAGTCCAAGTCCAGGAGCAAGCCTAGGGGACCCCTAAAGGCAGAGGGTCTGCTTCACAGTGGAAAACACGCCTTGCAGAGTTTTTCTCTGGTATTTCTCGAAAGTGCAGGAGAGAAAGGAGCAAAGTGAAGGAGAAGACGCTTGCCAGCCTACAGAGCTGGTGTCAAAAATAGTCCTTCCCAGAAATCTGGAGATGCAGAACGTCTCAACGGTGTCATTGGACTGTCCTCTCTTCACCAGGAAACTTTCTATTGGCGGGTTCTGTGAAACCCCTGCTGCTTGATAACTCAGTTCCTAAAAGGTCCCTGCAGTTAGATTCTGTGCTTTTCCCCCTCAATATTAAGTAGAAAACTCCTATTTACATAGGATAGCAAGCTACATTTTTTTTCAACCACATTCTCTAAAATACGTCAGAGTACAATATCATGTTTGTTGCTTCACACAGATGTTAAGATTAAAAAGATGACCATGTTTACATTGGATAGAAAAGATGACTTACAAAACATGGCCGAGTTCAATTTAAAAATTTAAAGATTACATAGAGAAGATGGTCATAAATTACCTGAAGTTTTACAACCTGTTCATAAAGGTTATTAAAATTTATTTTCAACATTGACATTCAAATAAAATTGAATTGTGAAAAATCTCTCCCAGTCCTACAAAATGTGTTCAGTGATTCTCTATGGGTCAAGGAGACGGTTCCAATGATACAAAAATAAGTTCTGGGCCACTGGACATCTCAAATATCAAGTGATTTTATTAAGTAAACAGATGGCACTGAAATTTAAAATGACAAACTTATAACTTTTTAAAAAATTAAAATTACTTAGACTCCGAAAGATAAACTGTTCATCTCGAAAAGAAAAACCAAAACAGTTATTTCACTGAATAGAAACAATTTTCTTACCCATCCTCAAACCATGAAGGCAAATTTTAAATATGACAGCGTATATAATGTGACAATGTTTACTTACAAATACTCATCAAAATTGTTTTTATTCACTAATCTGGAGAAGCAATCTGTGTATGTTATGTGTATTTAAGTTGATCAGGCAGAAGAATAAAAGCAAGTTATCTTGTTTTTGTCTCCATATAGGATAGTGCATGCATTAACTGTTATTTCTTGATTTATAAGCTTAGGGATCTATTGAATAATTTTTTTAACAACTTTATGGGAGTATAATTGCTTTAAAATGGTATGTTAATTTCTGCTTTATAACAAAGTGAATCAGCTATACATATACATATATCCCCATATCCCCTCCCTCTTGCATCTCCCTCCCACCCTCCCTATCCCACCCCTCTAGGTGGTCACAAAGCACTGAGCTGATCTCCCTGTGCTATGCGGCTGCTTCCCACTAGCTATCTATTTTACATTTGGTAGTGTATATATGTCCATGCCACTCTCTCACTTCGTCCCAGCTTACCCTTCCCCCTCCCTGTGTCCTCAAGTCCATTCTCTATGTCTGTGTCTTTATTCCTGTCCTGCCCCTAGGTTCATCAGAACCATTTTTTTTTTAGATTCCATATATATATGTTAGCATACGGTATTTGTTTTTCTCTTTCTGACTTACTTCACTCTGTATGACAGACTCTAGGTCCATCCACGTCTCTACAAACAACTCAACTGCGTTTCTTTTTATGACTGAGTAATAGTCCATTGTATATATGTGCCACATCTTCTTTATCCATTCATCTGCCAATGGACACAGGTTGCTTCCATGTCCTGGCTATTGTAAATAGAGCTGCAATGAACACTGTGTTACATGACGCTTTTTGAATTATGGTTTTCTCACGGTGTATGCCCAGTAGTGGGTTTGCTGGGTCACATGGTAGTTCTATTTTTAGTTTTTTAAGGAACCTCCATACTGTTCTCCACAGTGGCTGTATCACTTTACATTCCCACCAACAGTGCAAAGGGTTCCCTTTTCTCCACACCCTCTCCAGCATTTATTGTTTGTAGATTTTTTGATGATGGCCACTCTGACTGGTGTGAGGTGATACCTCATTGTAGTTTTGATTTGCATTTCGCTAATGATTAGTGATGTTGAGCATCCTTTCATGTCTTTGTTGGCAATCTGTACATCTTCTTTGGAGAAATGTCTATTTAGGTCTTCTGCCCATTTTTGGATTGGGTCGTTTGTTTTTTTGATATTCAGCTGCATGAACTGCTTGTAAATTTTGGAGATTAATCCTCTGTCAGTTGCTTCATTTGCATATTTTCTCCCATTCTGAGGGTTCTCTTTTGGTCTTGTTTATTGTTTCCTTTGCTGTGCAAAAGCTTTTAAGTTTCATTAGGTCCCATTTCTTTATTTTTATTTCCATTTCTCTAGGAGGTGGGTCAGAAAGGACCTTGCTGTGATTTCTGTCAGAGTGTTCTGCCTATGTTTTCCTCTAAGAGTTTTATATTTTATAGTGTCTGGCCTTGCATTTAGCTCTTTCATCTCTTGAGTTTATTTTTGTGTCTGGTGTTTGGGAGTGTCCTAATTTCATTCTTTTACATGTAGCTGTTCAGTTTTCCCAGCACCACTGATTGAAGAGGATGTCTTTTCTCCACTGTATATTCTTGCTTCCTTTATCAAAAATAAGGTGACCACAGGTGCATGGGTTTATCTCTGGGCTTTCTATCCATTGAGATATATTTCTGTTTTTGTGCCAGTACCATACTGTCTTGATTACTGTAGCTCTGTAGTACAGTCTGAAGTCTGGGAGCCTGATTCCTCCAGCTCCATTTTTCTTTCTCAAGATTGCTTTGGCTATTTGGGATCTTTTGTGTTTCCATACAAATTGTGAAACTTACTGTTCTAGTTCTGTGAAAAATGCCATTGTTAGTTTGATAGGGATTGGACTGAATCTGTAGATTGCTTTGGGTCGTATAGTCATTTTCACAATGTTGATTCTTCCAATCCAAGAACATGGTATATCTCTCCATCTGTTAGTATCATCTTTAATTTCTTTCATCAGTGTCTTACAGTTTTCGCATACAGGTCTTTTGTCTCCTTAGGTAGGTTTATTCCTAGGTATTTTATTCTTTTTGTTGCAGTGGTAAATGGGAGTGCTTCCTTAATTTCTCTTTTAGATTTTTCATCATTAGTGTATAGGAATGCAAGAGATTTCTGTGCATTAATTTTGTATCCTGCTACTGTACCAAATTCATTGATTAGCTCTAGTAGTTTTCTGGTAGTATCTTTAGGACTCTCTTTGTTTACTACCATGTCACCTGCAAACAGTGACAGTTTTACTTCTTCTTTTCTGATTTGGATTTCTTTTTCTTCTAATTTCCAAAACTTTGTTAAATAATAGTGGTGAGGATTGGCAACCTTGTCTTGTTCCTGATCTTAGAGGAAATGGTTTCAGTTTTTCACCATTGAGAACGATGTTGGCTGTGGGTTTGTCACATATGGGCTTTATTCTGTTGAGGTAGGTTCCCTCTATGCCTACTTTCTGGAGAGTTTTTTAAATCAAAATGGCTGCTGAATTTTGTCGACAGCTTTTTCTGCATTTATTGAGATGACAATATGGTTTTTTCCCTTCAATTTGTTAATATGGCGTATCACATTGATTGATTTATGTATATTGAAGAATCCTTGCATTCCTGGGATAAACCCCACTTGATCATGGTGTATGATTGTTTGGATTAATGTGCTGTTGGATTCTGTTTGCTAGTATTTTGTGGAAGATTTCTGCATCTATGTTCATCACTGATATTGGCCTGTAGTTTTCTTTGTGACATCCTTGTCTGGTTTTGGTATCAGGGTGATGGTGGCCTCATAGAGTGAGTTTGGGAGTGTTCCTCACTCTGCTATATTTTGGAAGAGTTTGAGAAGGATAGGTGTTAGCTCTTCTCTAAATGTTTGATAGAATTCGCCTGTGAAGCCCTCTGGTCCTCGGCTTTTGTTTGTTGGAAGATTTTTAATTACAGTCTCAATTTCAGTGCTTGTGATTGGTCTGTTTATATTTTCTATTTCTTCCTGGTTCAGTCTCAGAAGGTTGTGCTTTTCTAAGAAACTGTCCGTTTCTTCCAGGTTGTCCATTTTATTGGCATATTAGTTGCCTGTAGTAATCTTTCATGATCCTTTGTATTTCTGCATTGTCAGTTGTTACTCCTTTTTCATTTCTAATTCTGTTGATTTGAGTCTTCCTTTTTTTCCTGGTGAGTCTGGCTAATGGTTTATCAACTTTTTTTTATCTTCTCAATGAAACAGCTGTTAGTTTTATTGATCTTTGCTATTCCTTCATTTATCTTTCATTTATTTCTGATCTGATCTTTATGATTTCTTTCCTTCTGCTAATTTTGTTTCTTTTTTTGTTTTTTTTTCTTTCTCTTAATGCTTTAGGTAAAGGTTAGGTTGTTTATTTGAGATTTTCTTGTTTCTTGACATAGGACTGTATTGCTATAAACTTCCCTCTTAGAACTGCTTTTGCTGCATCCCATAGGTTTTGGGTGGTTGTGTTTTCATTGTCATTTGTCTCTAGGTATTTACTGATTTCCTCTTTGATTTCTTCAGTGATCTCTTGGTTATTTAGTAGCGTATTGTTTAGCCTCCATGTGTTTGTATTTTTTTTTTTTTTACAGTTTTTTTCTTGTAATTGATATCTAGTCTCATAGCATTGTGGTCGGAAAAGATACTTGATATGATTTCAATATTCTTAAATTTACCAAGGCTTGATTTGTGACCCAAATATGATCTATCCTGGAGAATGTTCCATGAGCACTTGAGAAGAAAGTGTATTCTGCTGTTTTTGGATGGAATGTCCTATAAATATCAATTAAGTCCATCTTGTTTAATGTATCATTTAAAGCTTGTGTTTCCTTATTTTCATTTTGGATGATCTGTCCATTGGTGTAAGTGCAGTCAGTGTTAAAGTCCCCTACTATGATTGTGTTACTGTCAATTTCCCCTTTTATGGCTGTTAGCATTTGCCTTATGTATTGAGATGCTCCTATACTGGGTGCATAAATATTTACAATTGTTATATCTTCTTCTTGGATTGATCCCTTGATCATTATGTAGTGTCCTTCTTTGTCTCTTGTAATAGTCTTTATTTTAAAGTCTATTTTGTCTGATAGGAGAATTGCTACTCCAGCTTTCTTTTGATTTCCATTTGCATGGAATATCTTTTTCCATCCCCTCACTTTCAGTCTGTATGAGCCCCTAGGTCTGAAGTGGGTCTCTTGTAGACAGCAGATATATGGGTCTTATTTTTGTATCCATTAAGCCGGTCTGTCTTTTGGTTGGAGCATTTAATCGATTTACATTTAAGGTAGTTATTGATATATATGTTCCTATTACCATTTTCTTAATTGTTTGGGGTTTGTTATTGTATGTCTTTTCCTTCTCTTGTGGTTTCCTGCCTAGAGAAGTTCCTTTAGCATTTGTTGTAAAGCTGGTTTGCTGGTGCTGAATTCTCTTAGCTTTTGCTTCTCTGTAAAGGTTTTAATTTCTCCTTCGAATCTGAATGAGATCCTTGCTGCGTACAGTAATCTTGGTTGTAGGTTCTTCCGTTTCATCACTTTAAATATGTCCTGCCACTCCCTTCTGGCTTGCAGAGTTTCTGCTGAAAGATTAGCTGTTAACCTTATATGGATTCCCTTGTATGTTATTGTTTTCCCCTTGCTTTTAATATTTTTTCTTCGTATTTAATTTTTGATAGTTTGATTCATGTGTGTCTTGACGTGTTTCTCCTTGGATTTATCCTGTGTGGGACTCTCTGCGCTTCCTAGCCTTGATTGACTATTTCCTTTCCCATATTAGGGAAGTTTTCAACTATAATCTTTTCAAGTATTTTCTCAGTCCCTTTATTTTTCTCTTCTTCTTCTGAGATCCCTATAATTTGAATGTTGGTGCATTTTATGTTTCCCCAGAGGTCTCTGAGACTGTCCTCGATTCTTTTCATTCTTTTTTCTTTATTCTTCTCTGTGGTATTATTTCCACTATTTTATCTTCCAGGTCACTTATCTATTCTTCTGCCACAGTTATTCTGCTATTGATTTCTTCTAGAGAATTTTTAATTTCATTTATTGTGTTGTTCATCATTGTTTCTTTGCTCTTTAGGTCTTCTAGGTCCTTGTTAAACGTTTCTCGTATTTTCTCCATTCTATTTCCAAGATTTTGGATCATGTGTACTATCATTACTCTGAATTCTTTTTCAGGTAGACTGCCTATTTCCTCTTCATTTGTTTGGCCTGTTGGGTTTTTACCTTGCTCCTTCATCTGCTGCGTGTTTCTCTGCCTTCTCATTTTGCTTAACTTACTGTGTTTAGGGTCTCCTTTTTGCAGGTTCGTAGTTCCCATTGTTTTTGGTGTCTGCCCACAGCGGGTAAGGTTGGTTCAATGCGTTGTGTAGGCTTCCTGGTGGAGGGGACTGGTGCCCATGTTCTGGTGGATAAGGATGGATCTTGTCTTTCTGGTGGGCAGGACTGTGTCCAGTGGTGTGTTTTGAGGTGTCTGTGTCCTTATTATGATTTTAGGCAGCCTCTCTGCTAATGGGTGGGGCTGTGTTCCTGTCTTGCTAGTTGTTTGGCATAGGGTGCCCAGCACTGTAGCTTGCTGGTCATTGAGTGGAGCTGGGTCTTAGCATTGAGATGGAGATCTCTGGGAGAGCTTTTGCCGTTTGATATTACCTGGAGCTGGGAGGTCACTGGTGGACCAATGTCCTGAACTCGGCTCTCCCACCTCAGAGCCACTGGCCTGACACCCGGCCGGACCACGAAGACCCTGTCAACCACATGGCAGGGATCAGCTCCACGGACCGCGGGGGCCTTCAGGGGCACCCAGGCACTGGGAGGGGGGACCATCCTCCCACAGCAGCCTCCAGGGTAGCGCCCGTGTCAGACCACCAGGATCTATTGAATTCTTGTGATCGAAGACAATTTGGCACACTTAAGTCCCCTTTTCCCCCTTTATCAAGTACCAACATGCTTATATCACAATGTGAAATAAATCTTCAGTGTTTTCTGCTAATTTGTTTCTTTAATGGCAATCTATAGAGCATGAACACTGTGCCTGACACTGTTCTTGGTGTTAGGAAACAGAAACAAAACAGACCAAAATCCTGCTGTCATAAAGCTCACTAGTGAGACAGGTAATACATAAAACAAGTAAGATATATAGTATGTGCCTAGTAAACAGGATTTATTAAAACCTTACATTTCAATAAAAAGACAAACAACCTAATTCAAAACTAGACAAGGGACCTGAATAGACAATTCTCCTTTCAAAGAAGATATACAAATGGTCAAAAGCACATAAAAAGATGATCAACATCATCAGTCAAACCACAATGACCACTTAGCTGCAACTAAGAGTCTACATGCTGCAAGTAAGAAGTCTACATGCTGCAACTAAAAGCCCGCAGGCCGCAACCAACACCCAGTGCGGCCAAAATAAATAAATAATATTTTTTTAAAAATCTATTTTTGAGGGAATTCCCTGGTGGTACAGTGGTTGGGACTCCGCACTTTCACTGCCAATGGTGTGGGCTCAATCCCTGGACAGGGAACCAAAATCCCACAAGCTGCATGGTGCGGCACAGTCCACCCCCCACAAAAAATCTATTTTCGAGAATGAGTGGGAGAGAGAATCTTAATGAAAAGGGGGAAAGGATGGGGTTGAGCTTTTAGAAAAGGTGGCTAGAGAAGGCCTCACTAAGGAGGTGACACTTGAATGCTGACCTGAAGGTAGGAAGAAATCCTTTATACAGACATCTGAGGTAAGATCCTAAAGGGAAGAGCAGGGGCAGAGGGCTTGCCTCACTTTTGAGGCAGAGGAAAGGCCACCATGGCCAAGCAAGACAGGAGGGGAGGGTAGTAGCAAATGAGATTAGAGGGCAACAGGGAATCTGATTAGCAGAGGAAGGGCCTAGGGGGTCAATCTAAGGACTTTGGCTTTTACTCTTAGTGAAAAGGGAGCCAATGACGTGAAGTGACTTACATTTTAATGGGCTCACTTTAGTCCTTAATTGAGAAGCTACTACAGACCCATGAAGGGCAACAGCATGGTCTAGTCATCAGTTAGGAAGCTACAGCAATGATGGAGGAAAGAGAATTCTCCAATTTGTCTTTCAATTATTTCAGTAAGTTTTCAGTTTCTCTTTCATCCTTCAAATGTTCTGTCCTCATCGCCTCCATAGTTTCATGGATATAATAACTTCTCTTTGATGCCTTCACTGTCTCTAATCTTTTTGGTTCCTTTTTCCTTATTTGCTCTTATTTCTGTTTTTCTTTTTCTTTTTTTTGGCCAAGCCACTTGCCTTGCAGGATCTTAGTTCCCCAATCAGGGACTGAACCCATGCCCCCTGCAGTGAGAGGGTGGAGTTCTAACCACTGGACTGCCAGGGAAGTCCCTGATTTCTGTTTTTCACGTTAGCATTCCTCAAATGTCTGATGATCCTTGGTGGTCTGCTAATATGTGGAAAAACTAAAAAGCACTGTCTGTGTGGGCAGGACTTGGAAACCTCACTGTGAGATTATTTGGTTGGGCCGTTTCATTGCAGTATCTTGACCTGGTCCATTTGGCCAAAGAAAAATAAATTGCTTTAATCATGAGTGGGTACATTCAACAAGTGCAAAGCTGCTGAGATCTAATCATTAAAAACACACATCTCATGAGGCTTCTCACCTCTCATCTATCCAAGCCACTCTATCACCAAGTCCTGTCAGCTTAACTCAGGTATAAATCTCTCAAATTTATATACAGTTGATCCTTGAACAATGCAGGGGTTGGGGGCGCTGACCCTCAGCACCATCGAAAACTCACATTTAACTTATAATCGGTCCTATGTATCCATGGTTCCTTTGTATCCGTGGTTCCACATCCACGGATTCAACCACCTGGGGATCCAACCAACTGGGAATTGTGTAGGATTTACTATGGAAAAATAATCCGTGTGTAAGTGGACCCGCTCAGTTCAAACCTGGCGTTGTTCAAGTTGTACTTCTATCCATCTCTATCATCATTCCCCTGGACCAAACTACACTCTTTGCTCACCAGGAAGACTAGCGGAGTCTTGTTCACCTACTCCTAGGATACCCTTCAGGGTCTGTCTTCCACAATTGGCCAGAGTGATCTTTACAAAGTGCATTTGTAGTCCTGTTCCCTTCCTTCCTTATCTCCCCCCAAACTACTCCCACCGATTTTTAAAGTCTAGTGGCGGTCCTTACTCTTAGAAGAGAGTCGCATGGGCTGCCTACCTTTGCAGCCCCCTCCCGCCCCCCAGCCC
>NW_006787833.1:1792677-1798410 GCF_000442215.2 Lipotes vexillifer | reverse complement strand
CCGCTCTTCTCTCCGTTGTTCACACCACAGTCCTTTCTTCTACGGCTGTTTGCTTGCTCCAACTGTTTCTTTAAGTAGGGAATGCTCTTTTTTCCCTCTCCCTGTAGTTTCATCTTACTGATGCCTCAGGGCTCATTTTCAACATCAATTCCTCAAGGAGACGTTCCTAATCTTCCTTAAAGCTTTACAGACCTGTGTTTTGTTAGCATCCATCACAGCTGTAATTTTATAAGTGTGACTCTTTGATTAATGCCTCCCCCATTAAAATGCACACTTCCATAAAAACAGGTGCCTAATCCTTTCCCTTACCATCTATTCACAGCACCCTGCATAATACCAGGTGCATATCATATGCCCTGCAAATATCTGACAAGTGGGTGTATAGGGGAAGCAGAGAAATGAGACTATTACCACCTCCAGTGTGTAAGTCACATGAAGAAGGTGGCTGCTTTCCAAAGGCACTTTACAATACGCCGAATTACAGACTGCCTTGAAAACTGTGACCTTAAAACACGCTGTTTTACTTCATCATAATCAGGACAAAGAAATCAGCACACAAAATACATTTCCAGACAAACACACACACCAGTTTTACAGAAAAAGATATAAACATTCACATTAAGGTCTGGGGCAGGTGGGGGACTGGGAACAAAACTCTGTTGTTCATTTCAGGCCAAGAACATAAAGTGAACCTACCTACCAGAAATAAAGAAACCAAAAATCAAACAGAATAACAAAAACAAAGCCATAGCCAAAATTACTTGTGCAAATACATAAATATCCAAAAAAGAATGACCAAACAACGGATCTTGTTGTAACATAAAGAAAAGCAAAATTTACAGTATTTTCTATATGATAAAGACTATATAAATACTGCTTCATTTAAAAAAATTTAAAATTGGACCTAGTAAATGCTATCAAGTATCATCAATGTTATTTACCATTTACATGTTCTTCCCCCTTTAGAATACTTTGTTTCAAAGGGAAAAATTTTTTACCTGTAACTCTATAAAGATAACATGTTCAAGCAATCCAAATTCAATTGTGCTAAAATTCACGGAAAAGGAAGTACCCGTGCTTTTAAGAAGCTTCAGAGTGAGTCATGAGGAAATATTTTTAGAAGATATAAATGTCACTGGAACCCAACTGTAGGAAATTCGTGCAAAGGCTTTATTCATTAAACTAATGAATTTCTCTATACTATGTGCCAGTCTATATACCAGATGGGGAAAACACAAAGGTAAGTATCAAAACAATCAGTACAAAATTTAAGAGTTCTAAAAGAGAGACAAGGTATTTGGAATACCTGGTTCTTATGATTTATAACAGTAGAAGAACCTGAAATCTTAACGTAAGCTTTTCTATAATCACTTTATGTGTGTGTGCACTTTCCTATCAGGATTATTAGCAGCCTCAAGGATGCAAATACATGAAGACAGATTTTAAAACCCTGACTGACGTCCACGGTGTACACTGAGTGTGTTTTGTCAGGTCCACAACTGGTATGGCAGGGTTTTTAAAGTTTTTCTATGTACTTCATGGCTCAATTCCACTTTTCAATGCAGTGGCTGGGGCCTACGGATAAGAAGAATGAGAGAGTCCCTGCCCCACGCAAGGCTCACTGCTGACCACGGGCCATGCAAAGAAAGGCGTGGGTAGTAGCAACGGTGCATCATGTGATAAATGCAACAGCACAATGGACTCACTGCTATGGGAACAACAAAGACTACCAGGATAGGTAGGTAAGGAGTGTCTACTCCATAGAAAGGTGGGTATCATTCACTCCCATGACTCTCTCAACATACCTAACATCTCAATGTTTGAAAACAAAATGTGTGCATATTTACATAGCGCCAAGTGACACGGTTCCTTCTATTAACCTCCCGTGAAGCCTCTTCTGCTGTTTTGACAACAAAATCATTTCTTAAATATCAATCATAAAATTTAAGGTTTAAAATATTTTTATCTTACTATCTTTTATATTTGACACATATAGTTTGATAGAATTTATTAGTTTTCCTAATGTTAAAGAATAGGGTTGGTAATAAAAATAATAATTGGCTTGAAAACACATTTCTGTATGTGAATTGGAATTGATTTCCTTTTCTGGAAATTTATAACACTTGACACTAAAATGAGTCAAATGATGAAATCCTCATAGGCAGGAATTAGTTGTTTAGGTTCTGTAGTTTACATTTGCTTTTAACTTCTTCCTCTCTACTTCAGGAGGAAAACACATAGCAAAAGCTGTCAGACGAAATGTAACAAATCAGTATGGTCTGTACTCTTACGGTTGTATTTTATAGCTTTCCCTGTTTAAGGAAAGGTAAGTATGTTTCTTTCACTAAATCCACTAGCTGGACGTTTGCCAGCACAATAAAAGTGAATACAGTAATAAATAATGAAACAGATCCACAAAACTTAGCACTGTCAGTTCAGTCTTTGGTACAATTTATACAATTCATACTTCTTACAGACACAAATAAAGTACTTTAACAAGGACAAGCTGAAATAACACGTTGAGTAATCAGAAAAGTGCAACAGAATTAAGAAACGTCAAAAATATAATTATATATTTTCTTCCTTTAGTCCAACATCTAGCAACTCTATGTAGGCATACCAGAAATGTTTAATAAATGTAGAATAATGAAAACGGCAATGATGATGATGACAACAGCTAAGATTTACTGGGCATTTAACTTGTACTAGGTACTGCTAATTGTTTAATATTTAAGCCTGACAACAATCCTAAGAGCAAGGCACTATTATTAAACCCTATTTTAAAGACATGGGAGAAGAGGCTGAGCCATGTTAGGAAGTGGCATGGTTGGGATTCTAATGAAGGCTGTCTGACTTCAAGGCTCTTAACCACTCCATTGTGGAAAAAGAAAGGCTGGGATTTAGCAACAGTTTTGTTGCAAGAATTTTATAACAAACATACTCCAATGTATTTAATCTATTTCAATATGGTAATATTGTATCTACTAAAACTGTAGGAAATATTCCATCCTGAAAGAGCAACTGACTTGTATACCACTGAACTATTAACAGATTTTAAAATGCTTTTTCCTAGATGTTATGACTAAAACTATTTTATATCACGTAAGTTAGATTTTTATCCTCTCTGCAAAAGAGTAACCCAAAACATTTAATTTCAATTATTTTCACCATAACACAAGTGATTTCTGAAAAAAATCAAGAGCCAAAGTTCTAAAGTTGGAAAAGATAAAGAAATTCTAAATAAATCATGACTGATTTTACTGAAATGATTCCAAAACCAAAGCAGTACAACAGTATGTCCTTTAGTATTAATTTTTTAGATTTTGAAACAATCCACTTCACAGTGGGAATACACTGAAGTCTGTACAAAGATCCAAACTAAACATGGACTTATATTACTTGTTTGCCTGATGTCATACTTACAAAAAAAAAAAAAAACCTGCAATAAGCATACCTTGGCAAAAAATACGGTGAGGTGAGTTTCACTGCCAACAATCCAAATAGGGAATTTTGGAGATTTCAAGTAAGAACCAACCTAGAACAAATGTAGCAAAATAAATAAACAAATGAAAATTTTATACTGCCTGTTAAATATCTGCCAACGAATATTTGAAGCATAACTGAAGTGTCTAATTCCTATTGAAAGTGAATAATGGATTGTGCCAGAATGCCTTACCCATAATGGTCAAATGCTAAGTGTACAAATGAATGCCATAAAGACTGTCAGGGCTAAGTTTTTCCTGCACCTTTCCACTAGAAGAATAATACAGATTTAACACAGCTAAAAAGCATTAGTTTAGCTCTAAGAATCATTCTCAGGTTTCACTAAAGATCCTAGATAAAATGACCACTTCTAGAATTTCAGCTTGGTACCTCAAACCCTAAAACTATAAACTTGACAACAATTATCAGGAAAATAATTATAAATTAACAAGTGGGTAATATATGAATAAATAAGGGGAAAAACCTTAAGAACATTCTGTCTTCAAAGAACCTGGGGCAACACAGTAATCTCTCTAAAGCAAAACACACACTCCCAAACATTTAAGAATATAAAAAAATCCTGTCATCTGATTCTTCATGGTAGGAAGTAAATTCAAAGTTTTACAGTATTAAGTCTCTTTAAAATATGTAAGAAGTTATACTTTATAGCCTGCCTTCGAGGTTATATATTTAATATAAAAATGACAGTACCCCAAATTTGAGAGTATCATTTTTTTGTGCATGACCGAGAAAAAAAAAGCTTAAAATTCAACAGACTTGTGAACTCGGATCACGTTCACATGAATCACCCACACTCTTAGATGGACAAAGACTCTCACAACTAACCTTACCAATCACATGTGCTGAATTTGCTTTTCTCACACAGACTCCCTAGAACTGGAAAATTCCAAGTGGCTGCTCGCAGCAGTCAGGGCCAACTATTCGCCCCTAAGCAGCCAAAAGCCCTGCTCTGGTGCCCGGCTTTCAACCACCCTTTGGAACTGACTGCTATCATTGGGGGGGAAGTGGGAAAGAGGCAGGTACTCTTTTGTATTCGGGGATCGTAAAGCTACTATCTTTGACCTACAAGGACGGGAGGGATGAGCGGATGTGCTAAGGATGTGCTAACGGCAGTGGTGAACCAGCAGAGGAGGAAGGATGGTTTGAGGACAACAGAAAAGTGTTAACAGCAGAAGGACAAAGAAACAGGAAAAGCTCTGGTCACAGTTCAGAGTGAAGGGATTTTAGAGGTGTTCAGTGCAAGGCCTTCCACTTTACATAAGGAAGCTGCGAACTCCACAGGACCTGTGCTTGGCCTGAATTCAGACAGCTAACTAGTACAGAGCTGGGGTTAAAGGTCAGGTTTTATAATTCCTCATGTGGCAGCTTTCTATTACATCACGCTGCCTCTTGTAGTGAAAAGTTTAGGTGCTGTTTAACTTCTCTTTTAGAAAAAGTGTGTGTGTATATATGTGTGTGTGCGTTTAAGGTAGAAGTAAAACATGAGGATAAAAATTACAAACAGTGGGATCAAAGGGTAAATGAGTGCTGAGCTCACGAAGTGTTTGTAATAAGAAAAATAAATAAAAGAAGGCATAAATGGAGCAACCACTTTGGAAAACAGTTTGACAGTTCCTCCAAAAGCTACGTATATAATTACCATATGACCAAGTAATTTCACTCCTGGGTATACACTCAAGACAAATAAAGGCCACATACTGTAGGATTCCATTTAAATGAAATGTCCAAAACAGGCAAAACTGCAGAGACAGAAAGTTGCCAGGGGCAGGGGAGGAACGAGGAGGTGACAGCTAAAGGGTTTAGAGCAGCAGTCCCCAACCTTTTTGGCCGGTTCCATGGAAGACAACTTTTCCATGGACTGGGGTTGCAGGGGAGTGGGTCGAACGGGGGTGGGGGAGGATGGCTCAGGCGGTAATGCGAGCAATGGGGAGTGGCAGATGAAGCTTCCCTTGCTCACCCGGCGCTTACTTCCTGCTGTGACGCCTGGGGTTTGGGGACCCCTGGTTTAGAGGATCTTTTGGGAGCGAGGAAAACATACTGAAATTAGATAGTGGTCATAATGGCACAGCCCTACGAATATACAAAAACCACTCAATAACACACTTTAAAATGGTGAATTTTATGCATGAGTTATATATGAGTTTTTTTAAAAGGTGCACAGCCAAAAGCACTCAGAGTCACCTTTTATCTCGTGTGCGCGCACGCATACAGGGGCAGGAGAGGGAAAGA
>NW_006787833.1:1776064-1792662 GCF_000442215.2 Lipotes vexillifer | reverse complement strand
AAGAGAGAGAGACCTAGACAGCCCGTGAGAGAGACTGTTTCATTTGTCTTAATGAACACATATGAGCAAAATGATATGAAAATGTTAATTTCAATTCTAAAGGGCAATTTGCTGCACTATCTAAGAACAGGGAGATGTTCAGATTCACAAAACTAATACAAACACAATTATTCCCTTAATGCCATTTCTCTAAATGTTTGATGATAAGTGGATGTATATATATTTTCAGAAGGATATCTACAGTTATATACAGATGAGCACCAGAGTGTAAGAGAGAGTGTTTTTTTGTTTTTGTTTTGTTTCTTTAATGCTGTCTTAACTCAGCTTTGAGGCCCTGACTGGGGGCTGGTCAATTCCCTTAAAAAAGACAGCTCATAAGTCCAAACCCCGGACACCTGACATGTCTCCCCACCCCAGGCCACTCTGCATGGCCCTAATCGCTCTGGAGTCAGGCCCCAGACAACAAGGGACAACTCCCAAGCCCAGAGCTCACCCAAACGATTCAAACCAGCCAGGTCACAGGGAGCCCAGGCAACCCAGCTAACTCCATCCCAATTTCCACACGTAAGCTGCTCCCTAGGGCTGCAGCCTGCTGTTGCCTTGTCCCCAGGTATAATTCTCTTCTTGGCCCTGCCTGGTAGCATTCTCTTGTTTGGAGCTGTAGGTCACAGAGTTCTGCCTTTCATCTATCTGAGTATCAGTGTGCTGTACCCCACCATTAAAAATATCTTTAAACCTAGAAAACACCATAGTTACCGCCAGAACACTAGAGCAGTAACACTAGGTTGGCACTAGAGCAATAATACTAGAGTAACAGGAGAATATACAGCAGCTAATGACTTCCCACTAAGATCTTGGGGATAAAACAGACATTCCTCTGTTCTATCTAACAGTTAAAGAAAAGCAAATGCACATATTTAGAAAATTACAATTCTGGTGAAATTGCTCATTCATTCAACAAATATTGACTGAGCATCTAATATGTGCCTGCCTTCAAAGAGTTCATATTCCATTAGGGACAACAGAAAAACAAATTCAAGATTAAAAAAAAAGATAACTAAATCAATAAAAAAGATCACTGCCAAGTGATTAGTCCTATGAAATAATGTGAAAAAGAGTCACTGAGGGAATGGTCCAGGAAAGGGTCTTTGAGGCACAGTCTGAAGTAGAGTCTGAAGGAGAGAGTGAGCCATCCATTTAAGAGCTGGAGTATCCCAGGCAGAAATGAAGGAAGTACGAAGGCTCACCATGCAGGAAAGGCCTGGCGTGTATGAAAAACTGACAGGAGACCAGCGTGGCTGGAGCACAGCAATTGAGAGAGTGCAACGCAACTCTGGAAGGACAGACAGAATCCAGACCATCAGGGCCTTAAGGCCACAGGGTGAAGAATTCAAAATATATCATCT
Organism: Lipotes vexillifer; assembly: GCF_000442215.2. Classification (NCBI taxonomy): domain Eukaryota; kingdom Metazoa; phylum Chordata; class Mammalia; order Artiodactyla; family Lipotidae; genus Lipotes; species Lipotes vexillifer. Next base: position 1,791,256 of record NW_006787833.1, on the reverse strand, counting down.
TCACACCCTATCTGCCTGCAAAACACACACCACACACTTTTTAGAAAACAGCTTCACTGACGTATCTTTGACATACAAAAATTGTATGTTATTTAAGGTGTACAACTTGATACTTGGATATATGCACACACTGTAAAAAGATCACCGCAGCCAAGCTAAGTAACATATCCACCGCCTCTGTGTGGTCAGCATTTTTTACGTGCACGACACACTTTTAGGAATATGAGCGTCTGCGGGTGTGCCGGGGAGGAGACGCAGTTTGATTCTCCAGTCGCTAGGCTGCCTCAGAACAGCTTTACCTTGTGTAATTAAAGTCACTGAAAATATAAGAGTTGCTACTGTTTGACAGTACAATTACTACTAATGAATAAGGGCAGGATGACACCTATTTGATTATCATATCCCTGCCACCCCTGTCCAAGTGTTGTCATGAAAGAGGAATGCTGTCTGGTAAAAAAGAAAGGGACGGGAGGAAGGGAAGGAAGGAAGCAAGGAAAAAAGAAAGAAAGGCACTGTTATTGTTACTTAAAATAATCATCACCAGAACCACTGCTATGGAACCACCATTCTAAAATGGAAAAGAATATGAGATCTACTTCTTTCTTTCCCCAAAATCAGAACATCTTATTAAGCGCAAATCATTAACGATTTAAACTCTATTTAAAACGATTTGGAATATCCAATAGTTATTTCAGAATGTGCAGGAAAGCTATGAAATATATATCAAAAAATGAGAGTTTCATGGCAGTTCCTAATTCTAGCACATGTGTTAAAGAGTTTAATGCTGTGAAGTGCTTGGATTTTGTTTTTTAGTGTGAAATCAGTTTTCAGATAAAAAAGACAAGTTAGAATTTCAGGCATTTAGCAGATTCTTTTTATTTGCCTGATAAAGTATTATCAGTTGTTTCAGCGAAGCATACTGTTAGCGAGGAACAAACAGGGCATTCTTTCCCCTCAGTTTACCCAAAACGGTATTTATATTCGATAATGGATATCTGTTTTTATAAATTATTTCATGCTGGGTTCTGCCCCCGACCCTCAAAAAGGAACAAGCCTCAAAAAATAAGGAGACTCTGCATGATCAGCCAGCTTAACTCCATCCTTGATAAGCCTGTCAGTTCAGGAAGGGAGGTCAGAAAAGAACTGAGAGTACACATTGTCTGTAGTAAGCTAAAATATGTTGTCCCGCGAGAAAAATGCTCTCTGCAACAGTGGACATGTGAATAAAAACCATTCAAAGTATCTTAAAAATCAACTTACCTTACAGTATCTTAACGCTTCCATTAGTGTTAAGAATCCTACAGCTGCTTGTTCATGTATACCAAGAAGTTCTGCAACAAAAAAGTTAGCACTGCATTAGCATATAAATCAGAAAAGCACTTCAATGTAAAGATATATGTACACACATATATATTCTACACCAAAACTTTTACTTTTACCCAAAACTATACTTTACAGCTCAGCATGTATTTATTGTTAGGAGTTGATTGTTAAGAGTTCACATCAAGTCATCATGACAGTACTACTCATTATAAAATACCATTAAATTAGGTAGTGGGTAATGTGATCCTTCAGATGTACATTAAATGTATTTATAAAACTTTATATTCAATGTTAACTTTTGATGGACATTTGATACCATTCCTCTCTCCTATAAACAAACACAAGCAGCATGCTTAAGACTGGGGAAATAAAGATGAATAGAACACAGTAACTGCTTTACAAAGGCTAAGAGCTTATCAAAGGAGGCAGATGAAAAAACTTGTGCTGTTTATATGAACACACACATCTTATAGTAGTATTAAAGCATCTGCTTACTGTGTTAGGGAAGGCGTACACAAGTGGTAACATCTGAGTTGAATCTTGTAGCATATGTAGGAATTTTCCAGGCCAAGAAGAGGATAAGAAGAAAATTCAAAGCAGAGGAAATGGCAAAGAAGTATGATAAATCAATGTTTCTAAGGGGTGAAGAATTTTTCAAAGCTTTCTTAAAGGTTTCTAGCCTGGGGAACTTGATAAATGGTGATTAACTAAGGGAAAGAATTAAGAAGAAGTAGGCTCTAAAGTGGTGTGAAGAGAGAATATGAGTTTGGTTTTAGAGAAGCTAGGATTGAGGCGCCATTAGGACTTCTAGCTAGAGATGGATACACAACTAGAAGTAAGGCTCAGGAACAGGGAAGAGAAATCAGGGTTGGATGTAAAGTTTGGGGAATCAGCCGCATAGAGATGAGAGTTGACATCATGGAAATGGGTAAGAAAGAATAGAAAAAGCACAGAAAATGAAAAGACAGATTATTCCACATCAGAGATGTAACTGTGATGGTAATAAAATCTTTTCAGACTACAGCTTTCAGCTAAAGTACATCAAGTACCACCATAACAGTAATTTGGGTCCACACATATTTCTAAAAAGCATGTTTTTTTCCGGTTAAAAATTATGTCCACTGTAAACACAATGTATATATAACTCTACATCCTTTTTACCATCTGGTTATATATCATCCATTTTCCTATTAGGATATTATGTTTTTCTTATCAATTAATGTAATATCAACTTATTTGCATTTGTTGTAAATATTTTACTGTGTATCCTGAAGTACAATATCCAGATGGTATAAACCAAGAACTTGTTGTTTAAGCTTTAAGATTTTTAAATTCAAAATTAATAGAAGGCACGTATACATAGAGTTTGTATTTTTTCACAAACTTCTTACAGGCAGAGAAGACACAGCAATAGTTCCCAAATTTTGGTTACGTCCCTTAGGGATGCCTAAGTCCCTTTTAGAGACGACATGAAACCGAAATGATTTACATGAAAAGACGTTAATTGTCTTTTTCACTCTTACTCTCTCATGAGTGTATAGTGGGGTTTTCCAGAGGCTAACTGATACGTTATTTCCCAACAGACTGAATCTATAAACAGATATGAGAATCCAGCTGTCTGCTAATAAACTAGACATTAAAGGGATTTGCAAAATTTTAAAGCAATGTCACTCTTCTTACGAAACTTTTTTCTTATTTGGGAAGATAGTTTAATTAAAAATATTTATATTTGAAGTAATTTAATAATGAATACATCTTTTAAAATTTCTCAGTCTTAATTTTTAACAAAAAACCCAGTGATTATTATTTTCTTATAAACCAAATAAGCGAGAGCTTTTTGGGATCCTCACTATATTTAATAGTGTAAAGGTCAGGAGACCAAAAAAATCTGAGAATCGTTGAATTATAGCCTTCAAAGGAAAAAGAGGAAGTGAGGGTGAGCAGCCCAAATAGGCAGCGATGGTCCTCCACAGCCTTTCGAATTTTTTCCTCCTCTTCCTTCCAAAATGTAAGCAGCACTAAATGTTTTCAAGTTCAAAGAATACATGTTAAGAAACATTTTCACACTTTAATTTCTAAAATCAGTTATCACCACCTAGTGTTACAACTTGATACTACATCATCTATTTCCTTAGAATTGTAAACAAATGTCTAGAATAGTATATTTATAATATCATGCTACTAAATATAGCAAATTAGCTGTTCATAATTCTTGAATAATGAATTGTCCAGATTAGGTCAGTAATCACATGTTTAGGTATGTTGTTTGAATGGTAGCATTTTAAAAATGTGTTAACTCCTATTTCCTTAAACAGGACATGTACTTATAATTTTTATCTTCTTTTGATAACTAAAGTGCATCATTAAGAATATTTATTATTGTACAAAGTTGTAATTACAGTGAGGATATACTATCCTCATATTAAAACTTACAGAATTTAGTTATAAGAGACTTCATAAGTCTCAAAGAAGTCTGCTTACATTTGCAGAAAATTCTAATAATTAAGTCATTACATTTCAGAATTTTCTGTCTAACTTCGTTTTCTTAGCCTAGCATTTAAGACTGATCATGGTGACTGTCTACCAACCCTTCCGTTCAGTCAGTGGCACTGTACCTAAATGCAGAGCTTTGTGTTCCTGAGTTTGCTTTTCTATACCCTTCTCCTCCACTCCCAACTATCACTTCTCACTACTGTCAGGGTGTCTACAGAAGTCCTTCTTGGGCCTTTCAAACTTGACGCTGACTTGGAAAGCAGATAACTGCACTACATTTATTTAACAAACATGCTCTGGGTGCCGAGTATGAAAAAGAACAATGCTAAGCACAGTGTAGGAACAAAGGTACCACTGGGAATGTGAAGATGAAGAACCAAAAAGCCTCTCTGCAAACCATGTATCTGATGAGTGGTTAGTATCCACAGTATATAATACCCACAATATATAAGGAACTCATCCTACAACTCAGCTGCAAAAGACCAAATAACCCAGAAAGCAAAACAAGACGCCAAAACAAAAAAATCTGGGCAAAGGACTTAGACATTTCTCTAAAGAATACATAAAATGGCCAACGGTATATGGAAAGATGCTGAACGTCACTGATCATCAGAGAGGTGCAAACTGAAACCACAATGTTAGGCTAACCATTCTCAAGAACACAAAAGATAAATGCTGGGGAGGGTGTGTAGAATCTGAATCCTTGTACACTGTTGGTGGGGATCTAAAATGGAAAACAGGATGCAGGTTCCTCAAGAATATTAAAAATCCAACCACCATATGATCCAACAGTTCCACTTCGGTGAATTTTAGTCCAAAAGAATGAAATCAGGATCTCAAAGAGATATCTGCATTCCCATGCTCACTGCAGTGCTGTTCACAACAGCTGAGAAACTGAAACAACCGAAGTGTCTAGCAACAAATGAATGGATAAAGAAACTGTGCAATATCCATACAATGGAATATTATTCAGGCTTACAAAAGAAGGAAATCTTATTGTATGTGCACATGTATGAACCTCGAGGACCTTATGCTAAGTGACATATGCCAGTCACAGAAGGAGAAATACTGTATGATTCCACTTAGATGAGGTTTCTAAAATAGTCAAACTCCTAGAAGCCGAGAGTACAAGGGTGGTTTTGCCAGGAACTGGGAGGAGGAGATGGGGAGCTGCTGTTCCACAGACAGAGACTTTCCGTGATGTAAGACGAATAAGTCGTAAAGATCTGCTACACAATCTTGTACCTATAGTTAATACCATACTTAAAAATTCGTTACAGGATAGATCTCATGTTAAATGTTCTTACTACAGTTAAAAAAATTCAACCCCTCCACCCCCTCCAAAAAAACCAAAGTAGAATGTGGTAAGTGCCATGAAGGCAAAGTGCTCAGAGGCAGGATGGATGGCCTGCAGCTGTGGGAATCAGGAAGTGCCCCGGGGAAGGGAGGGCACATGAAGGGCAAGCTGAAGGACTGGACAGGCACAGATGCGAGGGATACAGGTCTTCAGGCACAGGGAGCATCATGAACAAAGAAATGAAAGCAAGTAGTATGATTCTGTTCAAGCACAGGTTCATGATGGCTGAACACTTAAGCTGGGGTGAGATTATGTAGGGTCCTTGAGTAAGTAAGGTAAAGAATCTACAGTTAAAAATATGGAGAAAAAAGAAAAAAAGGACTTTAAGGATGTTAGAATACCTAAAATAAAAAACAATACAATACAGAAAAAGGCTTGGTTGTCTCACTTATAGGTAAAGGTACATTCCATCTGAGCCATAAACTTTGTGAAATCTGTTTCTGAAGTGAGGAGCTTTTTAAAACCCCCTTATTAGCTGTCTGTCGAATTCCTGAGAAGTGAGGTTGCTAGAGAATTGGTGTCTAGCCAGGGTTGCCAGATCTAGCAAATAAAAACAAAGATGCCCAGTTAAATATAAATTTCAGATACAAAATATAATTTTTCAGTATAAGTATATTCCAAATACTGAACGGGACATACTTACACTAAAAATGATTGTTTATTTGAAATTCAAATTTAAATGGGAGTCCTGCATTTTGTCTGGCAACTTAGTTCAGTTAACTTAATATATTTTTACAACTAATAGAATTTGGAGAAAAGGAGCACTTCTGACCTTTCCTCACATAAATTCTGATAAACCAAATATGTTTCAAATTTGTATGGCACCTGGCCACTAACTGCAATTCACATTAATTACTTAAAAATATGAAAATTTCAAAATGACCTTAATCTTCAGAGTTTAGATTCTCGTACTGTCTATGTATCCTGAGTCTATCAGCTTTCAATTAACTATGCCTGGAAGGACTGCCATAGTGATTTATATCAAAAGAAAGAAGAAACGAAGAATGTGGGTTTCTGATTTATAAGACCTGACTCTATTTCAATCCCATAAAATGAAGAAAACATTAAAATAAAAATAATATATCAAATAAACATACGAAAGCAATAAATGTACAATACATACAAAAAGAGAGGGTACGCAAATGCCATGGGATTCGTTTACGAAAGAAAGGAGGCCATGGGAAGACTGATCTATGGGAAAATAAAATCAAAGAAAACCTCAGCTCAAAATACAGGCAACAGTAAAAATGAAGATATCTGGCAGGTTAATAGGGGCCAGACCATAAAAGGATTTTAAGACCTTGCTAAGAAGTTTGGATTTTATTTTAAGTGCGTGGGGAAGCCAGCTATTGAATGGTTTTAAGTGAGAGAATATCATGATCCGATTTAGTGTTTAAAATACCAGGCTAGTTACTGAGAAGGACTGAGGCATGGGCAAGAATGAATTCAGTGATTAGTTCTATTGCAGATTTATTTGTACTCTATGGCAGAAGCAAAAGCTAGTTTTAACAACTGAGGTAGAATAACATACATGAATTCAAGAACTATATGATCAAAAATATATACTTTTATTTAAAGATATAAAAAACTAGATGGGAAGACCTAATATTGTAAAGATGTCACTTCTCTAAAATAATACACAAATTTACTGTAACCTCAAGCAAAATGTTTAGAGATTTCTTAAAACTAGGAATTAGAAAGCTGGAAAAGCATTTAATTGGAATAGATAGTATGGAAAAGACCATGATAAATTTGAAAAAGTACAATATTAGGGAACGTGCGAATAAATACCAAAGTGTATTATATAACTATCTAACAGTGTAGTTTTGGCATAAGAACTCACAATAGATTAGTGGAATAGAAGACTCCAAAAAATGACTCATACCTATAGGAAAATCTGTTATTTGATAAAGCAGGTGTTTCACATCTGTGGAGAACTGACTGGAATTAGGATATTAGGAAATTCTTTGGGAAAAAGTAAAAAGGTAGATGCCTACTTCATACCACTCATAAATAAATAACCAGATGGATTAACGAGCTAAACATTAAAAAAAAAAACATCTACAAAAGCATTTGAAGAAAATACTAGAGAGTATTAGTTTTAATCTTGGGTAGGAGAAACATAAAACAGATACAAGGAAAAAATTTTAAAACAAAAGCCATAACAGAAGAGATCAAATGATTTAACCTCATAAAAATGAAAAGCTTTGGTATATAAAAGATACCAGTGGCAAAGTTAAAGGAGACAGAAAAGGCTGAGAAAATATTTGCAACAGATTTAACACACAAAGAACTTATAAAGCATCCCTAGAAATTGTAAATAAAAGAAAATAAATAACCTCTCCCCCCAAAATGCCAAAAAATAGAAAGAGACAATTCCCAGAAGAAACACTGAAAGTTGAGAAACATGAAAAGATGATCAACCGCAGCCTCACTAGGAATCAGAGAAACATAAATCAAAACAGGCTACCAGGTGTCAATAAACTGATGGACAAAATATTAAAGATGGAGAGCTCTGAGTGTTGGCCAGTATGCAGAAAAACAGGAACTCTCCTACATGCTGGAAGCATAAGTTTATACTTCTCTAGTTGGTAAAGCAAATTTTAGAAGGTAATTTGGCATTTATCTATCAAAGTTTAACAGGTGTTCCTTAAAAGGTTAAATAAACACAGAATTATCATATGACCCAGGATTTTCACTCCTGGGAAGATGCTAAAGAAAAATAAAAACATATTCTCACAAACATTTGTACATAAATGTTCCTAACCACGTTACTCATCACAACCAAGTGGAAACAAGCCAAATGTCCATCAACTGATGAACGAAAAAAGAAAATGTGGTATAAAGCATACAATGAAATATTGTTCAATAAAATGGAGTGAAGTGCTGGTACATGCTAAAACATGGATGAACCTTGAAAACATTATGCTAAGTGAAATAAGCTGGTACGGAAGACCAGATATTAAAGACATGATTCTATTACCAGAAATGTCCAGAACAGGCAAACCTACAGAGACAGGAAGTAGATTAATGGCTGCTAAGTGTTTTGGGGAAGTGACTGCTAATGGGTTCAAGGGGTATTGCGGAGATGATACAAATGTTCTAAAATTGATGTGGTGATGGCTGCACAACTCTTAAGAACATACTAAAACCAGTGACTTGTACATTTTAAATGGGAGATGTGTAAGGTATGTGAATTACATCTCAATAAATCCACTTAGTTAAAAAAAAAACAAACAAACAAACCCAGAAGCCTAAATTTTTTGAACATACGTTCTGCTTTTAGGAATCTATCCTACAGGAATACTTGAATTTGAACAGAGAGATATATACAAAAATGTTCACTGCAGAATTGTTTGTAACAGCCAAAAATGGTAGTACCATCTAAACGTTCATAAAAAATAAACTAGGGGCAAAAGACAAACTGGGGAAAAAATGTTTACTACATATATGACAGATCAAGCATTGATATCCTGTACAAATAAAGGGGAGAAAACTGCCCATTTATCTTTCATTGAAACTTCTTGGCCTTTCCTGGATAAACACGTAATGTCCATTTTCTTTCCCACTGCCAGATTGATGATTATTGCTAGGAAAAAGCCTAATTATAAGCTTTACTCGTTAGATCCACTCTAAATAATTCTATGTAACCTCATCTCAGCTCTTAATTCTGATTGCACATTTAAAAACTTCTTTCATAATCCATCTTTATATTCCTTCTTACAGCAGTTGATTCAAACTTTCTCTCCTTTATATGGCTCTAACTTTCTCTGTCCACTCATTCTCAGCAACTTCAAACTCTCAAGAGTTCTCCCAATTCAAATCTTGCATATTTCAAAATGCCTTTTTCTTTTCTCAACACATTCTTTCTTCCTGTTTTAGAAGAACTGTGCATCTTTCCAAGGTCACTGTTACTCTTGACTCCATTTACTATCTCTCCTATTAAAAGCAGTTCCCTTTCTAACAAACAATTTAGGTGACTTCTATCCCTTAAAACTACACCTGTGTATACCATCTCTTGGCCTTATTCTGACCAGGCAGTGAACTCCTGTTTCCATCCTTTCACCAGCAAAATTTCCTTGCTTACACTGCTAAAATATTTACTCCCTATGATATGGCTTCTATCTCAATTGCTCTTTTAATTTCTAAATTCATAGCCTCCTCCTAGCCCTCATTCGCCTTGATTGAGGGATACAGCACAGCTCATTCACTAACTCTGTGTCATGGACAAAAATATTTGGATTAAATTCTCAATCTGAGCTTCCCTCTATAAATGAGGCAAATAACTACCTCTCAGGGCTACTGTGAAACTTAATAAAATAAACTTCTTCCACATCATCCTACATATTTATTTTCACACTGAAGACTCTGTTAAGTATAGTTTAAGAGGCTGTATATCATGACGATTAAGTATGCTGGTTGCAGGGAACCAGACTACTGTGGTTGAAATCCCAGCTCTGCTGTTTACTAAACTGTATGGATGAAGCAAGATACTTAATTCGGTGCCTTACTTTCCTTTATTCTATGACCTTCATAGAGTAGTTACAAGAACGAAGTGAAAAAAGGAAAAAAAAAAAAAAAAAAAGACAGTCATTAAATACTAAGAACAGAGCTTGGCATTGTTAAAATAATGTGTCATTGCTGCATAATGGGCATCCTTAACAATCGCCAACAGTTGTAACTGCTCTTTAAAGAAAATGAAATACTTGAGGAAAAGGATTGTTTTCTGTCACCAAAACATACACAGTGACTTAAAGCTGACTTCCCATGATGTTTCTTTCATGTGTTCATTTATTCATAAACTTTATTTGAAAACCTACTGGTTAACTGTAGCTTACCCTCATCTATCTAATTCATAGCTGAATTCTACAAATTCTACTTTCCTGTAGGCTCTTTCACAGAGGAAGAGTGGTCCAGGAGGAGAATGTACTACGGGGGACTGAGCGCAGGCCTTGGCTATGGTCAAAAGCTGTATATGCCTGCCGTTGGACACTGGGCGAATTACTAAATTATCTGAGCCTCAGTTTTCTTACCTGTATATATTGAGGTTGAGAAGATACATATTCAAAACATACTGCTTAGCACAAAGTACCTAAATCCTAGTGGCTCTGTTTCTCTTCCTCTGCCATGCCTATTTCATCTTGTTACCTCCCAGCTGTCTTGACTATGTGCTATAGCTTTCGACTTGTCATCCCATCCCATTCCAATGCATTCTACAAGCTGACAGATTAGTGTTCTTATCTTGTGTCTTACGTTATTGCTCCGTTTAAAGGCCTTCAGTCACTCTCTTCGTAGCGTCTGCCAGCTAATGTTTAAACTTCTTCAAATCAAGATCCTCTGGGTTCTTACCCAGCCCTACGCTTGCAATCTTCCCTCCCACCGTCTCCTTCACAGAAGCCAATGCTCTTGTCTCCTCAAACCTGGCTGCACATTAAACTCATCTAGGGGTAATTTTAAAATGATCCACGTCCAGACCCCACTACCTAGAAATTCTAATTTGTTTATTTATTCTCAGCTGGGGCCTGAGCACTGACTTACTCTTAGGCACCCTAAGTGATAACACAGGGTCGGGATTAAGATACACTGCTCTAATCAGACTCATCTGTCTCCCTGTCCCTAGAGACACAACCTATATTTTCCCCTCTCTCTCAGCCCACGTGGCCCCATTAAAAGGGTAACTCTTACTTTATGGCTCTCCACCTATCCCAAAGGTTTTCTCCTTCCCCTGAATTCTATAACACTTTATTTCAACATGCTTCATTTTACCTCGCATTATAGTTATTTGTGTGCATGTTCTTGTTTTCCTCTTTTGAGGGAAAGCCAAGTCCTTCCCATGGGCCAGCTGAGGCATTTTAGAAATTTAATCTTAGTCTTTACAATCTAACAACCCTCTGAGGAAGATATTACCTCCCTATTAGCCAAGAGAAGTAAAGCAGCTTACCTAAAGATTTATAAAACTAGTAACTCTTTACTTATAATTTTTCTTTGTATATTACATATATCACAACCTCCTCCCACGTTGTCAGACAGAAAAATATCCAATAAATGCTGAATGAATGTATGGATTTTTATTTTAAGTTTGGTGACTGAAAACAGATTTAACCTTAAGTCAACATTCCTAACGATTAAGGGAAAATGCAAGAAATATACCCTGCCTATTTTCTTTTCCAAGATAATTATTTCAAAGTTATTGCTTAGTCTTGATATTTAAACTATACTTTTAAAAAAATCCACAGCCGGACAACAGCTTTGAAAGCTAATATTTCAAGAAACAGAAAAGGATGAATTAGTACACATCAAGAACCTAAACTGGAATAATTGACCAATATCCTGTAAAGGAAGTACACAGCATGAAGAAGAGCCTACGGGAGACTTGAGAGACTGACATGCCTTTAACCAGCAGGATTAAATACTTTCACCTATCAATCAGAATGAGGGCTCAAGAATAGGATGGGCGATGGGCTCAATTATCTAAAAAATAAAAAATAAAAAAAAAAATAAGAGCAAGATAACCTGGCTACTTTTTCTGTCAGTGAATTTTACCAGAAATCACCTAAATTAGGTTCTCATTCTAACCTCATCACTCAGATAATTTTGCATATATTATCTAACGTAGGAAGGAAGGGTAGCTCTTAAATTTCTTAAACAGTAAAATGAAGGGTTCGATTGTGTTAAGATGCTTTTTAATTTTGAAATTCATTAATTTTTACTGATTTTTTCTCTTAATATTGTATTCTTTCATGTTTCTGTTAACTACGTGTCTTTCTAAAATTTGAGAGAACTTCAAATTCAAGATCAAGATTCACTCACTTAAATGGGAGCAAAAAGCAGTAACTATTATTTTCTAAATCATAATCTTTGCCCTGTCATTTGGTGACAGTTTTATTTCCCTGTGAACCATAGGAGCCATGATGCTTCCTGTTCTGTACCACATACTTCAAGAGGAGGTACACGGCAGTTATTCAGTAGAAATGAAAGCAGGCTGACTGAGTAAGAACAAACCAAAGGGAATCTCTTCGGAGCTGTGTGTCAGCCCTGCCTACCGGATGGCCTGGCCAAAGGGGTTTCATGCCAACATCCCTGGCAACAACATGAAGCTACAGGCAAGAAATGATGAAGGCCAGAAATGGAGGCGACGGTGGTTTAAAATGCTCAGATAACCTTAAATGTGCCCCACATTTTAAAGGAAATCACGAACATTAAAAGTAATACAGGAAAAAACCCACTAGTCTCTTAAAGCAAATATTTCAAATCACAATACTTGTAATTCTCAATTTCAAGCAAAATGCAATAGTGTTCCAGACTCACAGATACCACTGGATAAATATGTACTAACTTTACGTATACTAAGAGGACTATTTATTACTTTTTCTAAAGAAGTTAGTCCTACAGTCCTAGTTTTATACTAGAGAAAACTAAAGGCTTGAGAAGTAACTTGACTCAAGTCATACACTTGGGATTTGAACCCAAGTTTGTCTGCCTCCAAAGTCTATGCTCTTCACGTTACAGCACCTTGAAAACTGTAAGGGATTCTCCTATAACAAAGCATTTATCTTAACCTCTAAGTAACACAGAGCCACTAAACAGATTAATTAACCATCAACTGTATTCTAGTGAAATATTAATCATAGACGAGATAAACACAATGAAGAACATACTTACTCATTCCTGAGCATTCTCTATCACCATCCCATACGTTAGAAACTGCGTGTCCCGTTAGAAGGAGGTTAATTAAACTTTGGCTATTAATAAAAATTTAAAAATAATTAAAATATGAATACACTAATTTTCAAAACAAATGATTCCCAAGGTAAGGCATAAAATAATGACTTTTTACGTTAAATTATATTGATTAGAAAACCAAGTTAGAGAGAAACGTTATAGTTCTCAATTTTATGTACTTTGCTGAACAACCACCTTGCTAAATGTGTCACCTGCTGTATCACCACAATGGTATCTATTGTTCTACGTGTGCATATAAACTTAACAACTTTATCCAAGACATCATATTTAAATGCATGAAAAAAAATCATACTTAGACTAACACTTTACTTAATATTTATAATCGTCTTAAAAAATACATATGTAATTGTAAAATTTGTGTTTGATGGAAGATACGTGAATTTTAACCTCTGAGGCAGAAAGATCTAAAGAAAAGGACTTATGTTTTAGAGTGAGTTAACAATCGATCACTGTGTTATTAATTTTACTAGAAATAGCTATAAAGAGCTTGAGAGGGAGGGTATTCTCAGAGAAAAATAAATGAAAAAATTTTTTCACCCAAGCAGGAAAGCATTTACAAATAAGGGTATACTTATTTCTAAGTGGAAATGAGTAAATTTCATCTATTAGAAAATTTCATGAACAGAATATCAAGCAGAATTTGTTTAAAATATCCCCAGTGTCATCTTAAAACAAAATATTTCCTATAATATATCCAATGCACACATAAACCTAAAGTGGAAATTAACACTTCATACCTAAAGCAAACACTGCATAAAGCATAAGACTGCTCAAGTTCATAGACTTTATGCTGCTAGCACTGACAGACAAAATTATCTGACCCAGTAGTGTTTTATCTTAGGTCAAGTCCCTAAAAACAAAAGTCCCTATGAGGAAATAATAGATTTTAGTTAATTACCTGCCATGTCCATACACAGGATCTATCAAAGGTTCACTTGAATCTTCAATTTCATTTTTTATGTTTTCAATGCCCTGAAGAAACCAAGAATTCATTGGCTTATTTTAAAAACTAAAAATGAAAATTATGGTAGTTTAAAAACTGATCAATTTATACTATAAATTAATAAAACACAATTACTTAATTAACTTCTCTCCCAAAGAATTACCCAGATTTGAAATGGGGGGTGCATTTGAGATGATAATGGTGAGTAGTAGTCAGTCTAAGAATCTTTTATTTTCTTCCATGGGCTCTACATAAGAACCCAGGCAACAGATCCAATGTTGGTATGTGGGTTAAAGGGGTAGAGAGAGAAAAAGAATGTTTAAGCTTCAAGAGGAGGGAGGAGAAAATTATTGTATCTGAAAGTTAATACTCACTTAACTTCAGGTGAAACTGTATTCAAACCTAATATACCTGCTAAGGCGTCTGATGTATTTTCTTAGATCATTAAAAAAACTTATTGGCACTAAATACACACACACATGAATGCTGATAAAGATATGAATTTAAATGCACAAAAGGCATATCTGGTACATAAGAAAATGGAAGGTTTGCTTCTGATTGTGTGTTCTTACATATTGGTAATTCAAACGTGCACTGACAAAATAAAATGTAGACTAGCGGGGCAGGAAGCTTCCTATTTTTCCTGAAAGCCAATTTTCAGATATTTTTAATCCCCCAAAAGAGCATCCAAATCCCTGAAGTCTAGATACTGGATAAGTACAAGAAGAGCTAGGCATTTTAACCCCATCAATTCCAAAATGACAAACATAAACTGCCATTCACTGTGCTATTCACCTAACTTTAACCATTGGTTCTATCTGCTAACAGGCCATTTCTAAGAATTAAAGAGATGATAATCAATAATCAAAATAGTAATGATTGTGTAAATATTATAGAAGGACACAAACAAGTGTGAGATCTTGCACTGGCCTTCTTTGTAAACAACTATACAAAACAGACTATGATACAGCCATGATGAATAATATGAACAAATGACATCATCACTGGGGAGAGAGGGCTCATCATTTTAAAGACCAGCTCAAGGAGAACAACTAGACATGATGGTTTTATGGGCTGTAAAGGACAAGAGACAGAGGAGGCATCAAAATTTTTGAGCATAAAGAAACTGGGAGAATACTGAACGGTCACGATGAACTCATAAGAAACCAGTCATCTTAGATACCTCCATGACTGCCATTCCCCACTGCTAATGAACTACCAAGTACTTTAAGTTCTTTCTCTTAAATATTCTTCTAAATGTGTTAAAATTTCTAAGTTTAAAACATGCTTCTCGGGCTTCCCTGGTGGCGCAGTGCTTGAGAGTCCGCCTGCC
>NW_006787833.1:1769845-1775874 GCF_000442215.2 Lipotes vexillifer | reverse complement strand
CCCTGTTTCGGGAAGATCCCACATGCCGCGGAGCGGCTGGGCCCGTGAGCCATGGCCGCTGAGCCTGCGCGTCCGGAGCCTGTGCTCCGCAAATGGGAGAGGCCACAACAGTGAGAGGCCCGCATAACGCAAGGAAAAAAAAAAAAAAAAAAAAAAAAACATGCTTCTAAACATGCTCCTTTTCTTTTCCATGGTCACTGCTCTGGCTTAGGTTCACCTATTTCAGTAACTACTTTTCCATTTTTTCCTGCCTCTAGTCTTGTACTCCACACACCAACCCCCTCCAGTACAACTCTGATACCAATTTAAAGAATCTTTTATCAACAAAAAGATCTCGTTACCCCATTGTTCACAATTTTTTGTTTTGTTCTAAGTTTGGCCACATGAAAGGAAATCTTAAGTATTTCTGCACAGTATACAAGGATCTTCATATTCTGAGTCTTTTCTACGTAAATGCCCAGTCTCATCTTCCACAATTGCCTTTCTGGTATATTATGCTACACTAATACTGAACTACTTAGAGCTTCCCAAATGTGTGTTATATCCCCAATTATAAAGGCATAATCGTATGCCTTTATACTTGCAGTTCCCACAGCTTGGAATATCTTCCCACAGCTATTCCGTCCAGAAAACTTCTCCTCATCCATCAAATGATCCCTAGTATACAAGGTCTGCCCTTGACGTCACCAAATGAACTTTGGCATCCCTTCACCTATTTCCCACCATGCTTTGTGCACGCAACAAACAAATAAACACCAAAACACACTGTCATGATGGAAGTAACTATTAATGTGTCCACTTTTTTTTGTTTGTTTACAACACTGAAGAGGAATGATTTTAAAAAACTGTATCCCATATTATAAGTTTAGTTCCTAGCACAGAGTCAATGCCCAATAAACATTTGTCAAATGAATGAAGTCTGATTTCAGGTACAGCAAATCTAGCAGTATAACTGAGACTTAACAGGCTGCTAGAGATGTGAGGTTGGCATTTGGGGAAAAGGGTAGGACTGGAAGTGTACATGTTGGAATTAACCACATAAAGGTAAGCTGAGAGAATAAAAGAGGTAAACAACAGGAAAAGATGGAAATGAAGCTATAAGCAAAAATGTAATTATGAGGCATTACAGAAAGAGAACTAGTGATGTATCAGGTAAGTTAAGAAGGGAGTGGGGTTTAGAAAGAGCTTCCAGAAGGGGTTAAGGGGTCAAGTGCCAGAAACTGCTAATATCAAAGAAAATAAAATTCCAAAGAACTGACTGTTCTTCATAATTAGAACATTACTGATAATCTCCGCAGTCCAGAAGATCATGGGTGAAAGCTGGAAAGTGGTCAAGTAACAGATGAGTGAAGAAAGAGAAGTCAATCCTTCATTATCAGCATAAGAGATTTTAATTCTGAGATTTAGAAGCAACATGAGGAATAAAATTTCTCTTCACCTCAGGAAAAATACTAAACTCAAACTAATAAAAAACAGAAGTATCTTCTTCAACAAACCTTTGTCAGTAACACAGAATACAGAAAAAGCAATACTCCAAATTTGTTTCCCCACACTGAATACTGGTCCAAGACAGCATCTTTTAATTCTGATAAACTTCTGAATGATCTTTTTCTGGGGAGGGGGAAAAGAATTAAGTATTAACACCATGATGAGACTGACTACATTCATAAATAGGAAAAATTTTTAATTGTCTTCTACATTAAAACGCATACATACAAATAGAGTTTTGTAAGTGTATCAAATTTTCAAATACAAATTTAGCCATTAAAGGCAAAAGCTACTGCTGACAACTGTCACTACCTATAATAGACACCATTAAAACAGAATGCCTACGTAGTAGGGGCCTCTTCATCTCTTAGGTGAACTGTCTGGCAACAACAACTTCTTCAACGATCATACAGTTATTTAAGGAATGAGGTGGCCATCTTCTAGGATATGGTTGAGAACAAAGAAAACTTGACTTTTCAAAGCCTGAAAATTATTTAACAAATATCTGAACACCAAAGATAAGGTGTACATTTGTGGCTTCTTTTAACATAATGTTATATTTCAAATCAAATGCCACCCGTAATTCTATCAACATAGCTATCCCTTACCTTTTATTTTGTAACAAAAAATTTAAATACTCTGATGAAAATATGGCACTTTTAACGAAAATTATAGAAAGCATATTTTGGCAAACAATAAATAATAATGCAAATATTTATCACACTAGAAATCTTTATATTCACTCAGACAGAAACATTAAGCTAAAATGATTTTTTCATTATAATGATGAAAAAGCTTTTAATGTTATGAAAGGGTATATTTCCACAGTTAATTTGGGAATCAGAGTATTTTAAGTACACATTTACAAATTATTTTTTTTTTTTGAAATCTGAAAACAAATTAATCCTCAAGCATACAAATCTAACTACCCTTCCACAGTATGAACAGACTTAAAATGGCAATGTGTCCACAAGGTAAGTATTTTAAATGTTCCAACGTTACTTACTGAATTAATGCATGAAATCGCTCAAAGCCAAGCTCTTCGACAGCCAAGGCAGCTATACATAAAAGACACTTTTCAGCACTACACATGGCAAATAAATGACACAAGATACACACAGCAGGCTGTAAATACTTTCAAGCAATTAAAAGTTTCCCTCTTTCCTTACTCCCTTAAAATTCTCAGTTTATTTTCAACTTTACTGTGACATAAATTTATATTTCAACATCTTAGTTACCATGATTATAACTAAAATGGATTTAATACTGAGAATGGAGAAGGGTGATTAAATAATAAACATTTCTTTTTTAATTCAGTTGTGCTGAAATCATTAAAATATGAGAAATTACTGACAATCATAGTGCTTCACACATAGTTGTAATGTGTCCTGCACTTTAAATAATCTTTCAATTCATAGCACCAAGTAAAATCCTCATAGCTAACCTTCCTCCTACATAATATAAAATCTTTAGGCTTGATGCTTAATTATTAAACAGATGTATATAAAAAGGCAGAGCACTTTGAAAGTACACAGGTTCAACGACAGCTGTAAGTTTGTTTCCGCATTTATTTGTATAACTGTTGGGAAGTTTTCAGTAACTTATTTAGATTACGTTTATTAATACAGTACAATTATAAATTTTTAAGAAATCAAAGGTAAAGTTTACGTAACACTTTTCTAAGTGCCAGGCCCCTTTCTAAATGCTCTATGGGACTTAACCTCATTTAATCCTCAAACAACCCTATTAACCCATTTTACAGAGGAGGAACCTGAAGCCCAGAGAAGAATCCTCCCAAGAGCACAAAGCAATAAACAGCAGAGCTGAGATCCAAACCCAGATAGTCTCAGCTGCCCAAAGATGAAGTCTTTAAAGATATCCTACACGGATCAAAATGCCTACTCTCATTTATCACAATGAACAATTTCATATATATTTTATACAGTAAATCTTAGTACTTTCAAATATTAATTCTCAATAGAGAACTGAATTGATTCGTTATGAAATCAAAATTAAAATTTTGATTTACAATGTAAAATGTCACATTATTCTAGCCTTCCAAAGTCCAGTTTTAATTTTCAAATGTTTCAAATTACTTTTTTAAATCTTTAAAAGTCCAAAAGGATTAATTTAAATAATCTTTTGATTTGTGTGTGGGAAACAAACTGAAATTGAACCTGAATAGTCACTACTGCAAACAAGTGTGCATTACCAAAAGCCAAAACTACACACCACACAAGCCAATGAAATTAACGTTTGTACAGAATGTAACACTGACAAGAAGGAAAACAGTTCATGTTTAAAATTTCAGGATAAAATAAAAATTCTAACTAATCTTTTCCAAACTGTAATTGTTCTGCAGTGCCTGATTATCTAATTACTGGGTATATACTATGAAAGTTGACATCAAGATAGTAATTTAGAGAAAAGAGGCAAGCAAAATAAAAAGCTTAGCAGGCAGGATGGTGGAAAAATTTAACACAAGAAAAAGAACAGAGCTGGGAATAAAGGAAGGAACAGGTAAAACAGATTGTTATATGGAATAAAAATTTTAATATAAGTTCATTTCATTGTCAACATCTAAGGTGAATTTTCAAATTTTCAGTTACCAAAACTTTTCAAACTTATACCACATTAAAAATGAATATAAAATATAGTTTCATTTCAGGTCCATTTTTAAAATGAGACAAAGTAAATTGGAAAATTACTAAATTATGTTTTTTGGAGGAGAATTCAATATAATATGCCACCTAAATTAATTACTGAAGTGCCAAAGTTAATGAATCATGAGGCCATTTAACCTAAAGCTATTTAACCTATCAACACAGAAATGTACAGCACATCCCAGGGAGCACACAGTATACTAAGATACTAATGAAAAATGCTACAAGAAAAGATCTCACTATTTTCTTACAAATTAATACGTAGACCAGTTTTAAGCGCATATTCTTTAAAACCACTTCTAACTAGTTCAATTATTCCTATTAAAATTTTAGTATCTTAAACAACACTTTTAACCATGCTTACATGCAAGCCAGTAAAACCTGGAAAGTGTTTTAAAACCAGTGTCAATGACACATTTTTTGACTATCAACCTTGTGAATACTTTCCACTTATTTTCTTCAATTGTCATTATCAACTCTAAAAACAGATTAAATTCTCTTTGAAAGGCTATGTTTGAAAGGCCTGAAAAGGCAATGCCATTCAACTGTTTAAATTTTAAAAATTATTCCTTGCAAATGCACTATTAGTAGAATCTGCCACTGTAACTGCAACGGTGAGAGAGAGAAGGCGCTGACATCACAGAGATGGTTCAGCTCAAGGAGGCAATGTGCCTCACAGACAATCCCACCAGGAAAGCCAGGTGTGCGTCTCAAGCAACTGAAATCTACTTTCTAGAAACTGGGTGTCTAGTTTCTCTAAAAACAAGTTCCGCAGAGATGATAGTTAATGGATTGTACCACAGGTAGATTAAGTCACTTATTCAATATAAGCACCTGGAACTACCAATTATCAAAAGCAACCTACTGGCAAGTTAATTCCTGCAAAGAAAACCAGAAAAGCAACTCCTTTTATCTAGTTTCTGTACCATCAGAAGTCTCCATTTTACTAGCTCATTTTGGCAGTTTTTAGGTCAACTATGTAAGAATTTTCAAATACTAAAGACCACAGAATTCTTGTGAATGAGAACAGCTGTTATTTAATTTATCTTAAAGAGAAATCTTCAAAGTATGAAAAACTTAAATGAATGCAAAATTAAAACTCATAATTAAAACTATCTTAAAATAATTCATCTATAGTAACCATGTCCAAAAAGTTCAGGAGGAAAAGAAACAACATGTAGTGAAGAAAAACGTCCCCTTCTTTACTTTAGGAAACAACTAAATATATTTAAGACATTTTCTAATGTTAAAAAAAAAAAAAAAAAACTCCTTTTTCGCCAATACAAGAGAAAACATTAAGGTATTTGAAATGAAAGAATATAGAAACATGTTATTTAAGCTTTTTCTAAACGAGAGTTCCAAAGCTCAAAAGAGACTGTCATCAAGCAAAAGTTAACTAGAAATTTTACCTAAGTTTATTTTTAGAGATGCATTTCCTATTTCTTCAAAAATGAAAGAAAAAATAAACAATGTAACATCCTCTAGTTAATTAAAATAATCAAAAGGGAAATGAAAAATACTAACAAAGCTCATGAATTAAGCTTAGGCTAAAAAAGAGACCTTATAAAATGTTTAAAGCTTTTTTCCTTTATAATTTTCAATAGTTTTATTTAAACAAACATACAAGAAATTACTTCAGGAAATCAAAGTGTATCTTACAAGAATGGTCCACTTGGCAACTAGACTGTGCAGGACTCCCAGGAAGACCAGCAGTCTCCTCAGCCGTCTTTCCTCTTAACCATGAAGCCAGGCAGTATGGTCCAGAGTCGCTACAACAAGCACTTTCTAAAATAGCACATAAGGTGTGACAAAGGAGTTCCTTCCGCTCTCCCTCTAAAAATAACCAAACGGTAAGTTATAACGGTTGTCTGTAGGGAA
>NW_006787833.1:1733540-1769820 GCF_000442215.2 Lipotes vexillifer | reverse complement strand
GTAGGGAAAAAAATCCTGTCATAAATAACAATATTAAGAACGCATTAATTTAATGGTGAAAATCAAGCATTTTTAGTGGAGGAAAAATCCATAAACCACTGATCTTAAACTACAGTTCAGAAAAACAATGTGCTTGAGGATTAAAATGTCACCTCTGTTAAATATTTCCACTAATGATAAAAAGAATCCTGGAAAATGCAGAATTAAACATCAGAAGAAAGAATATGCTACGTGGAATAACCTGATACTGATCGCCCCTTTCTTAGGCTGCAAACGGAGCCTTTCAGCCGTGAGGATTCCTTTATTGTAGAAACAGGCCAGCGTATGGGCCTGCTGAGACCTCTGTTTTTCCCCATTTCTGAATTAGTCTAACGTCTTTAATCTCCCAGTCCCACAGGGGTAAGGATAATAAGATAACACACCATCAGCACATACAATACCACCATCCATTACATTAGCAGAGGCCACAGCGGTTATGCTGCATAATACAGAAACCACCGATACTGTACTGCAGTGATTTGAGCATTAGACATTTACAGAAAATAGCACAAATGCGCAATTTCTTCCTGAACCTTGGCCACCCTGCCCCTTTCAAGCAGTATTAATCTCCAGAAGTAGTACTATTTTCTGCAACTTTCAAACAAAGGGGATAAGATGTACGTACATCCTATGTAAAATTTTATGCCGGAACAAGCTTTCTCTCTCTCCTAATTAAAAGTTCTTTAAAGACAGGAACTGTGCCATTCACCCTCTAGCCATCAGAGCGTTTACGACATTTACGACAATGCTACATAAATTTTTTTATCCATATGAATATATTTCTGTGCAAGGAATATTATAAATTTTATTAATAAAATGTTCATGCTAATAATAGTATTTTTGAATAGTTTCTTCTCTCCTCAAATTTATTTTGCATTTCGGCTATTAATTAATTAAAAATACATGACAGTGACACTTTTAACTCAAGTTCACAACCACTAGTAGAGTCTACCTGCATGGTTTGGAATGGAAGCTGTTTTGCCCTTATATACAAAACCGCAATTATAATATATCCTACCTTCTTTCAGCGGTTACTGTGAGTTCACAGAAAACTGTGCAAGTGAAGGAAATATCTTTGTAAACTGTCAAGCAGGATGCAAATGTCTGTTATTATCAGGTAGCACATACAGTTCTCTGACTTAATCATATTGCAGAAGCCATGAAAGCTACATTTGCGATTTAATTCAGAATTACTTGAGGTATTATCTGAATTGTGTAAGGCGTTATACTAAAAGATGCAGGAATACAAAGATAATTCGGACTTTTTGCTCAGAGCTAAATAAGACAAAACAAACATAAATGACTATGCTCATAGTATGCTATCATTTAACAGTTCAGGGAAATGCCCCAAAGGATTTTTCCCTTAGTGTAACATCCTGTCTTATACGTCTTAGGAAAGACAAATTTGGAAATATACATTTTAAAATTTGGAGTCATCCATGAAACTTTCTGAAACATTTAAAAAGTAAATCTCAGGAAAAAGTAACCCACTGATAGTTTACTTTTTAAGACAGATAATTTCAACTAAATTACTGCCAATGAATACTGCATGGATCATCTATAAAATAGAAGATGGAGTAAAAGTTGATAAAAGACAGCTATCATACCTTGGCAATCCCTCCAAGAAGACTTCTCAGAAGAAAACAGGAGCTTCTTCAAAAGAAATGCCTTTATACAATTAAAGCAATAATTATTAGAATGCATTATAAACATACCTGATATCATTCTTTTATTTTAAAATGGAAAAAAAAAACTAATTTGCACCTCCTTTCTGATCTTTTGAATAGTGCTATAAAAATTTCAAATGGCTTCCCTTCACGTTCAACAGTAACTGAGCATAATTCCTTACTCAGAATATACTACTATAAGCTTGATTCTACATCCATACAATTCTTCCTCCTTTATAATACATATCTTCTGTCAAAGAGAAAAACTGACTCAAAATAATAACCACATAACTGGAAAATTAAAGAAATTTACTGCTCCATTCACAGAGTGAAGGCCCTTTAGACCAGGAAAAAATCTGTATTTCTCTTTGATTCCTTAGGGGAAAAGAAATCTAAATACAAAAGTGGTTCTGCTCTACTAGCTCTGATTTATGACACAAGATGACCAAGGTGTGGGTCATCACTTTATTATAAGGGGTCCTAACTTCCTGGTTTAACTCATAAAGCCTTAAGATTCCAAAGAAAAAACAAACTCATTTCTAACCTTTCCTTAAGTGAGCCAACTATGTTACATTGGTGATTTGATAGATAACAGTTCAGTGTGTAACAGTGTTTCCTTCTCGAAGTGTAGCTCAAGGACTATTTGCATCCTAGTCACCTGACTTATTTAAAAGGCAGACTCTGACACTCCACCTATTTTATCTCTAGGGGGCAGATTCAAGAAAAGAGAGGTTACTATGGTGATTCTTACTCACAGGTGTTTGAAAACAGTAGTATTCAGATAAGAGGACTGCTTATAGTCAGACAGACCTAGATTTGAATCCTGGTTTCATTACCTTACTAATTAAAAATAATAACAGCACAAACTTTAAAAGGTTGTAGTGAGGATTACATGAGATAAACTATTAATACACTTAGCACAGTACCTGGTACCTAATAAGCAATCAATTCAAAGTATTTTAACAAAA
This sequence comes from Lipotes vexillifer, assembly GCF_000442215.2. Taxonomy (NCBI): domain Eukaryota; kingdom Metazoa; phylum Chordata; class Mammalia; order Artiodactyla; family Lipotidae; genus Lipotes; species Lipotes vexillifer. The sequence goes on along the minus strand of NW_006787833.1, from coordinate 1,767,146 downwards.
AAATAAGTAACGTTCTGTAATATTCACGTTGAAATAAAATCTACAAATACTACAACCAAGTGCTTCTGATCCCCCTCCCCAATAACAAAAACCGTAAAACTAATATAACTACACCTGAAAACTTTGGAATGGTGAGGTGGGACAACCATTATTTCAACACTAATAGAACCACCATTAGCATTTTGATATACTTCCTTCCAGTCTTCCTTTCATACCTGTTTTAAATTTTATTTTAAGTGAGAAGCGTAACAGGTACGTGATTGTTTTCCACTTTTCTGTTTTCCCACACAATTCATAACTTTAACTCTTAATCTCTAAATGTCTGTTCAAGCTATTAAAATTTATTTAAACATCAGTCCATGTTTAAACTACATTACTGTGCATTATGTTGTTTGCAATTTTTTATACTATAAAATATATAATATATATATAAATATATGTTATATATATATAAATATATATAAAATATATCTGGACTTGTTCTAAAAAAAGCTTCTTCTTGAATACAACCTTTTCCATATTAAGGATTATTTCTTTAGGAAAGATCCACAGAAGTACAATTATTCTCATCAAAGAATCTGCATTATCATGGTTCCAATTATAATGTAAAATTCCTTCCCTAGGTCAAAGTACCAATTTGTACTACACAGAGATATCTGAGTATGCCAGCATCACCCTACCCTTATATGCACTGGCAATTATTTTATATCTAAAGATTAGAAAGAGTAAGCAATAGAATCTAGTTAAAGTTTTATTTGTACTTTCTTGGATTCCTAGCGAGGTTGGACATCTCGATTCTTTGGTTGTCCAGCGTCATACCACCTGTCATGACTGCATACACTTGCCCGTTTCACCACTGAGGTTTTAGTGTTTTTCTAACCAATTTGTAGGCATTCTCTGTATAAGAAAGACACTGATTTATTGCTAATATTACCTCACATTTTTTTCTGAGCCTGGAACTCATCTTTTATCTTAGTTGGTAATGCATTATTTTCAGCTTTCTGTGCTTAAGTATTATATCAAGAACAAACTTGGTATATGCTACGAGATGACCTAAATTCAGTTTTTCCCCTCAAATTATCAACCAGTCCTATCAGTGACACTTAGTAAACATTTTATTTCACCACTGATTTATATTCCTTCTTATCATGGTATGTGATTAATTCTTGGTAAATTATTTTATGTAATGTGGTCTACTACTGTATTATCTATCGGGTTCCATAATATGCCTATTCTTCTAGCAAAAGTGTCATGTTCTAGTTTATATAGTTTAAAAAAGTTTTAATATCTGGACTCGCACATTTCCCTTCATTACTCTTAGTAATTTAGTTTTGACTTTTACGTTGAAATATTAATATAAACAAAATTCTTCTATGATTGAAAACATTTACATGACTATGAAGCTAAATTACTACCTCAAAGATATATCACGGTTTTGAACACTACAATTAACCCTTGTTACATAGCAACCCCAATTGTAAAAGTAACTACAATTTTGGAAATATACTAAATTTTATAAACATGAAACTGCTGTGGTTTACTTTGATTTAACTATATTCAAAGACATGCAATAAAGACCCTAAGGGTATTATTATTATGGTCCAAGAGGGTCTATGTTAATATAATCTAACATGCATATGAACAGGACAAGTAATCTTCAAATTCAGGTAAGATTCCTACTAGCAACCAAAATCTGTCTCAATTACTCAACATAACGGCCCCATAACTAATTTATAGTTAAATTTTATTCTTTATACTCTGTAATCCCCAGGCAAAGCTCAAACATTCAAGTTTTTCTTAAATTTTTTTTGTAAATCTACTAATGAAAAAAAATGTATCAACTTTACTCTTCAAAGAAATAAAATAACGACCTACAAAGGATATATTTTAGAATGAACCATAAAGGAAAACTTTTTTTCTCCTTCAGAAAATACATTTTACATTTAATAATGTAAGTGTATGGAGTATAAGGTTTGAGAGACAAATTTACTTTGCAGCTAACAGTTCAGGGATGCATTCTTTATGCCCAATGAATAATAAATACCACATTAAATATGTATTTTCAAAATGTGCTGATTAAAACAAACAATAAATTCAAGCTTCTTTTATAATGGTTCTGAAGTTATACTCCTGTTTAGACATTGTAAATATTATAGCAAACTGAAAATTCAATTCCCCGTTTTAATAATGTAATGGTTTATAGCAAATCAGCCTCTGAATTTCAAACAATGCAACACATAAAGATTCAAAATCAAATACATACATTGAGATTCACTCTACCTTTTGCCCAAAGAAAAAATCTTTTTTTCATTTTGGGGATTCTGTTTGAAATTGGTTACTACTAATTTTATTTTAAAGACCAAAGCTAGAGCCTAAAACAGTATATACTGTCAACTTATTTTAAAACTTCATAAAGTTTTAGGCCATGAAAATATTAATGCATCTTCAACTTTTTAGAAAAACCGTTTTTAAAGATAGAACAAATGTAAATAGTACCACTGCTACGGTGTCACTATCTCTGGCATAAAATGTTATTACTCAACAGATCACTGTATAACAAAGATGCCATGATCATTAACTCCAAATTTTCTGAAAGTCAGAGAACACCTACTATGTCTTCTTGAAAATAAAGACAGCCAAATGGCTATTGCTGTGTAACCTACTCATGTTCTAAAATCATTTTTATTTTGGATATTTAAAGCAATTTACAAGAACAAAAGTTAAGAGGTAACTGATCATGCCTCGTGATTACAGAGTACAGGTATTAGAAAACAGAAAGTAAAGCACGAAACGTTTGAACACGTCCCTCTAAGGAGTTCGTAAAGTAGCAGTCTATGTTACCTGAACGGGTGCAATAACAGCACAGGGGCCACCTTCAAACTGTTCTAATGCAGATCCCTCTGATTCACTAAACACAAACCCTAAAAATGAAAGCAAGTAGCAAAGATTAAAAATGTAATTCAAGTAGTAGCTAAAAGAATTTTTAATGTACTGTGCTTTGAGAAAGATCACTTATCACAACAGCAAAATATCCTCAAGTCAGTCAAGTGCAGTGGTTCTTAACTTTTTGGAGGATAAAGGAGCTCTTTGAAAAAAGATATGGAACCTAGGCTCCCTGCCAAATGCATAAACACACACACACACACACACACACACACACACACACAATTTTGTGTCCAGGGACCCCACTAAGTGGACCAGAGAGATAAAGTGTGGCCTTCAGTAAAAGGACACTAAATCTGATTCTTAAATAATTTACTGAAAGGAAGACTAGACAGTCTACATACTGAATTTAAACAGATATTTTAGGCCCCTTTTCAGAAAGTATCTTTTTTAGTTTCAATCTTTGAGTCACATTCTCTAAGCTAAAAATTAAAGAACATCATACACAGTGCATGTGGCCATATTGGTTCTATCTTAATTTAAACACTACCCAACTAGCACTGACTGAGTATCTAGTACAAGTTGTCGCAGAGAGCACCGGCACACTGCAGAGAGCTTGGGGCTGGAAGTCAGGAGAAGTGAGTTACTATCTGTATAAGCTTCAGGAAATCATTTCACCTCCCTAGGCCTCAGTGTACTTAGCTTTAAAATGATCACTTCCAATTCCAACATGCTAGGAATGTGTGAAATTTCACTAATGATCATAATTCTGTCATTTATTTAACAAACATTTAATGACCCTGAGATACTATACCAAGCATCTACGATATATAAATGACGTGAACGACAAAGTCCCTAGTCTGGAGAAGCCAACAGTCCAGGTGAAGACAGACATATGAACAAATAATTACTAAGATGAAGGGATAAATGAATGTTATAACAGAAGTATGAAGTGCTGAGGATACACAAAGTAGTGACTTGATCTGAGTCAAGTCATACCAGCTAACTTTAAGGCTGACCTTGAACAGAAATTTATCAGAGAGGCAAGGGTGGCAGAATGACTTTCAGGTAAAGAAAATACCTTTATTAAAGGAAAGAGGTTTCGTAAGAGCAGGACAAGTTTATGGATCAGAGGGAACGTTAATGCAGCCAAAGGGCAGTATGGAGGCAGACAGGAGAGATGGGAAAGGGGAGGAGGGAGAGCTGACAGGATGTTAATACTGGGAAGGGCCACACCATGACAAGTACTAATTAAAGCAGTAATACAACCATACTGGGTTTTTTTTCTTTTTTAAAGGACCAGAACGGGGAAGAGGCCGTTTCAACAGACCTATACAGTGCCAAACTAATAAAAGAAACTTAAGTGTGGAGGGAAGACACTATATCCAAACAGTATTTCTAAGGTAAAAATTAATATTTGATGAATATGTGCAAGTGGGGAAAGGCCTGGGACATAAGAAATTAGAACTGACTGAAGTTTCTAGCTTGAGACACTAGATAGCAGGACAGATAAGAAACAGTATGAAGCTTCCCATTCCAACCCACCTCCTCTCTCTTCACCCTTCAATCTCTCTTTCAAACAGTATTTAAACGCATCTCACATATTTAAAAACAAAAAAAAATTCTCTTCAAGACTCTACCAAAAGGTCCTTGGTATTTACCCAAAGGAGTTGAAAACTTATGTCCACACACAGAAACCTGCACACATTGTTTACTGAACCTTTATTCCTAATTGCCAAAACTTGCAAGCAGCCAAGATGTCCTTCAGTAGGTGAATGGATACAAAGTACGTATTATTCAGCATTTTAAAAATATTAGCTTGCAAGTTGTGAAAAGACATGGAGGAACCTTAATTACATATTACTAAGTGAAAGAAACCAATCTGAAAAGGCTACATACCATATGATTCTAACCATATGACAGTCTGAAAAAGGCAAAACTATGCAGACAGTAAAAGATCGGTGGCTGCCAAGAGGAGGGGAGTGGGTGAAGGGTTGAACAGACAAGGCACAGAGGATTTTTAGGGCAGTGAAAATACTCTATGATCTTGTAATGATGGACACATTCCGTTACACATTTGTCTCAACCCATAGGAGGTGCCACACCAAGAATACAAACTGTGGACTTTGGGTGATAATGATGAGTCCACGCAGGTTCAAAACTGTAATAACCAACGTACTACTCTGGTGGGGGACACTGACAGTGGGGTGGGGGGCTGTGCATGTTGAGGGAGCAGGAGGTATGTGGGAAATCTCTGTATATTGCCCACAGTTTTGTTGTGAACCTAAGATTGTTCTAAAAAGTAAAGTCTTAATTTAAAAAATCATTTGACCATAGAAACAACAACAACCTTCCACCCAAAACTCCAAACACCACTCTCTCAAAGCCCACCTAACTGTCTACATGCACCATCTCAATTTCCTTACCTCCTAATTTACCCAACCCACAATAATTTGGTTTTCAACCTGTGACTGCACCAAACTCATTCTCACCAAATTCATCAATGACCAGACAGGCTATTTCTCAAGTCTTTCTTATTTCAGATGAATCTCTCAGAGAATCATCTAAAATGCTGACCACTGACTTCTGAAAATCTTTTGGCCCTTGGCTCTAGTGGTACATCTTATTCCAAATTTTCCTTTTCTGTTTCTTCTTAGTAAGAGTGGTGGTCAACTCCTTCTAAATGCTAATGTTCCTCAGGTCTTGGCTTTAGAATCTTTTTTCTTTGCATTCTCCCTGTGTAACTCATCTACTCCCAAGGTTTCCATTATGGGTGATAATCAGGTAAATTCCAATAGAGCTCAGATGAGAACTCCAGGCACAGACAGAATCCAAATTCCTCAGCACGGTCTTGCGCGGCCCGGCCTCTGCCTGTATCTCCTCCCTCACCCTTTGCCACTCCTCCTTCCTTAGGCTCCAGGCAGTGCTGAACTTCTTCCAGGCCCTCCAATATCCATTTTCTCTCTGGTTTCTTACACTTTGAACATGTCGTTCCCTCCACATGAAACACCTGCGAACACTTGCTCTGAAAAAATCGGACTTATCTTCAAGGCTTCACCTTAAGGTGAGGTCCTCTTGGTTCAAGGACCCACAACATATCTCTACCCCATTTCTAGGCCACCTTCAAACCACCATCATCTTTCACTTAGAACACTGTTAAGAGTTTCCAACCAGGTCCCCCCATTCTGCCCACATTCCCACTCCCACCCCACCCCTTATCTATTCACCATAGTTACCAGAGAAATATTTTAGAAATGGACATCAGGTTTCGTCACAGCCTGCAATGGCTTCTCATTGCAATTGCAATAAAACTCCTTTTCATGGCCTAAGAGACACTGTATGATCTATCAACCCCACCTTCCCTCAGTTCACTCTTACCTTCATCATCTACAGTGATCTTAGGCCCTCAGAACATCCCAAGGTCTTTACCTGGGGCCTTGATGCTTGCTGTTCCCTCTGCACGAAATGCTCTTTTTCCTTCTCTTGTCATATAGGTGAATCTTTCTCATCCTTAAAGACCCAGTTTAGGTATTAACTCCTCAGATATTCCCTGATAGGCCTATCTAAGTAGGTCTTTCCTACCATCCCTCGGCACAACCAGTACTTATCATCATCTGTAATTATATGATTGTTCACTTGTTTATTGTTTGTCTTGCCTTACAAGTATCTTGCCTGCTCTATTAACTACTGTTTTCCTAGAATGTTATATAGTTAATACTCAATAAATGCTTGCTGAAGTTTTGGGAGTGAAGATAATGGGGATGTTTGTTTCTAAATTCAGTCTCTAAAATGTGAAACAACAATTTGGTTGGGGAAACATGGGTCTGGAGCCCAGGGCAGGGTTTAGGATTAGAGATAGCAAGTTGAATGGCATGGCAGTTAAAGTGAATGAGAACATGTAGAACAAAGATAATGAAGCCGGTTAACATTAAAAAAAATAAAAAATAAAAAAAGTGAGCAGACGCTGAATCAGCAAAGGAGATTGACAAACACTTGAAACGTAAGAGAAAAAACACACTGAGGTCCTAGAAAGGAAAAATCAGAAGTCACCTGTTACAAATGCTGAGTGGAATAAAAACATAAATGAAAATACTGGATTAAGCATGTCACTGGGAATACTGAAAAAAGAAATTTAGAATGCTGGGAAGAGCAGCCAAATTTTAAAGGGCTGAGGCGTGATTCAGAATACAAGGAGAAAGAGAAAAGGCAAACTATTTGTTAAACAAGTGAAGGGGAAAAGGATGATGGCTTGAAGGGTAGTTGGATAAAGAATTATTATTTTACAGAGAGAAGGGCATGAGTTTAAAAGAAGGAAAAGAGTGATTAAATGGGAAAGAGAGAGTTTAAGGACTCCAAGTCCTGAAAGAACTGAGACAGTGCAGTGTGGTGGTGGTGGTCGTGGACTGAATAAAGATAGGTTCTCAAGGTGTGGCCTACAGACCCCGGGAAGTTCCAGAGACCCCCTAAGGGGACCTGCTAGAGGTGAAAATCATTTTTATTATAATACTAACATATTTGCCCTTTTCACTGTGTTGATATTCACAGCAATGGTACAAAATGAATAGCAGGTTACATTACTGGTGCCTTAGCACACATTAAGCGACATTAAGCTGTACCAGCAGTCACTGTACTAGGAAACACCACAATATGCTCTCAAACACACAAAAAAGCCAAGTTAACTTAAAAAGGCCCTTACTAATGCTAATCTTATTAAATCTTGACTTTGAATACAATGTACTTTAAAAAAATAGTCTGTGTGACAAAATGGGAACTACCTATAAAGCACCTCTGCTACATACCTTGAGCAATGATTGACAGATTCTCAAAGCACATGTGTAATTTTTTGAACTGTGAGCTGAGCTAACAGCTTTTCTGTGGAATGCTGTTTTTACTTTGAAGAGCTACTAACAAATTATGATTATTTAGACTTTTTCTCAGAAGTGAATGAAGTGAGCCTGATACGTCAAGGAAAATAACTTGACAGTATTTCTGCCAGTGATAAAATCTCAAGCTTTCAAGTAACAACTAAATTTCTGGAAAACTCAAGTCCAGCACTGTAGCTTGATAGCTTCTCAATACTCAGAGATTTTTCTAACAAGATCAGAAATAACAAATGTGACTTTTGATATTGTATAACAATATGTGTTAACATTTAGAAGATCTGCATAAACCAGCAGACTGATAACTTCCAAATGACCAATGCATGCTGTTACAAATTAATGCATGGGTAAAAGATCCAGTCAAAGTACAAGACAAACCAATGGATTTCAATTTAACAGAGGACGAAAAGTTCACTGATATGGCTTCAGATTCTGTATTTCAAGTAACCGCTAAGAAACTATCACTTGTTGAGTTTTGGTGTAGTATCAAAGAAGAATATCCACAATTATCTGAAAAGACTATTACAAGAATCCTATGTTACCAACTGCATATCTGTGTGAAGCTGGATTTTCCGCAGACACTTCAACCGAAACAACGTATTGTAACATACTGAAACAACGTATTGTAACATATTGTTAAGACAGAACAGAGAAGCAAGTGGGAGAATCCACCTGTCTTCCTATGAGCTAGACACTGAAGAGATTTTTTAAAATGTAAAATAATGCCACAGGCCTCATTATTATTATTATTTTTTTCATATTGAAGCCTGTAATAGTTTATAAGAATGTAACAGGTCCCTGAGTTTAACAAACTTGAGAAAAAGGAAATCTTAGCAGGCTTCCAAGTTAGACATGCAGGCAAAGAGGAAGGGAAGAGATGCTGTTGACTGCGAGTGCGGGCCACGAGGGCATAGAAAATTGAGGAGAATGTTAATTCCAAAACACATAAGAAAAGCAGACAGGATAAAGAACTAAGAGAAATACTGAGGGCTCAGCTAAGGTTTAATTCCTACATGTGTATTGATGCTGACCACAATTTTCCCCAGCAACACACACCACCATCTTGGGAGAAACAGAATAGAGGATAAGAAAAATGCAGGATAAGAAATAGGTATGGTGGATGGGGCAAATTTAATAAGGACAAATGAGAACTGAGGGTGCTGGTTATCACATCGAGACAACCAAATCTGAGAGCCAATCTAGAAACAAGAGGTGAAGCCAAGGGGCCTCTGCTCTTCATCTGCCTCTTCTCCTACTGGGAAGAAAGGGTCATTGGTGTTGGGCCTAAGTGCAGAGGTGAAACTAGGCTCTTTCAAACTTCCAGCATATGTGATAAACAGGTCTCAGTAATGGATTCTTGCCTTCCTTAAAATGACTAATAATGTAACTCAATTTTCAAGATCCATGGGTGGGGCTTTTAGATGGAAATGTATTCTGATAAGTTGCTTATGTACTTTAGAGATAAAAACCCCAGGGGAAGAATTCTAGGCAGATCTGCTTTATGCCAAATTCCGTGTAATTACAGTATATATGCTTGAGTGTGTTATTTGATAATGAACAAAGGCTCTTAGAGCTTAAAAATGAAATAAAGTTAGACAAACGGAAATTATTCTATCCTAAAACAGGATTATGCTAAGTAGGCACCCCCTTTTATAATAAGGTTTCACTTGAGTTTGAATTTTTTAGGATATAGAGTTATTTTTCTTGTCAAGTGTTCTCATATTCATCTTATTTCCTAGTTTTAAGAGGAATTAACTTATCACAAAATGGCTGTTTTCCTAATTAGATCTGAAATAGGCCATCTAAAGCATCTGATCCTAAATATACGATTTTGTATCACATTCCACAGCACTACAGACATAGAAGTCTTTCTCAGTTCTACAGCTCATAACTAATTTAAACCTGAGCCATGAACCTCTTTGCAATTTCCCAGCCTTATATTTTCATATGACTGACTTACATTATTCAAACCAGTTTGACAACTACTGCCTCCATAGTTCTAGCCTTCCATGTTAACAAAAGGCCACAGAAAGACTTCATTTGTCATTATAAGTCAGATAATACTGGTTGAGTGGAATCTGAACTGAGCCTTAGTTTCCTCATCTACAAAAGGAGGATAACTATTGATACATTTATCCTTTGCTACCTCCTGAGGTTGCTGTAAGTAAGATTTTCAAAACCTGTAAAGCCTAATACAGACGTAAGGTATTATGATAGATGCGTTGAGCTGAAAAACACACTGTGTACTCAAAAGTACCAAGAAATTAACTTTGTCACATAAGCTTCCAAATTGAGTTTAAAAAAATTGTTTTTTAGGTGACATATGATGTAGGTAGGTGGGAGAAAGTAATACCTATATTTGAAATAAAAGGCTTCCATCAACAACAAAAATCTCTGAAATGATATGACCCACAATATTAATTTAGCTTCACTCTGGAAGACAAATTAACGATACTGGCGTATCATTTTAGTACTTCAGTAAAATGTTAAATCACATTATAACAGACGTCATACTCTTGGACTTTAATCCAGATGCTTTAACTCCTGCATACAATTTATGCTTACATTTTCACTGATCCCTCACTTTTCCAAAGTTACTTAGAATCTTTTTGTTTCATATTACATAACAAAAATTGTCCTATACCGGAAAGTCCAAAACTCTAATTTCAACCCACTACAGCTCCCTCCCCATCTCCACCCCAAAACACCACTGAACTCCTATAAACTGACAAATTGGGTTTCTCTTCTAGCTAATCTTTAGGTGAAACAACAAAGTAACTTAAAGCTTGAAGGAAGGGGGCCAAGAAAAGGAAAAAATGGGTTCTCAGAGTTTATAATTTAGATCAGGGTTGGCCTGTTTTTTAAATGCAGTTTTGGAACACAGCCATGCCCTTATTATCCAGGGCTGCTTTTGCTGCAATGGCAGAGATGAGACAGAGACAATAGAGGCACTGGCCCTTTAAAGAAAACATTTGCCAAACACTGGCTAGACAATCAGTACTGAAAAGAAAACAAATTCTCACTAAGTCAAAATGTTTGCCTTTGTAATAAGATTAACATTTACTTTAGTTAGATCTAGATGACTCTTATTTTGCTTCTGCTGGGATGAGGTCAATGTGACCACTTCCTACTATCCTGGTCTAAGCCTTGGTCTTTTACCCTCGGATTACTGCAACTGTCTCTCATTTGGTCTTGCTGCCTCACTCAATACACTACTGTCTATCCTCAAACTTAGCAGTCAGATCAGCCCTTTAAAAACCTGTCCTGTCGTGTCTCTCCTCTGCTCCAAACCTTCCAGTGACCTCTCATCTTTTAGAATAAAAACCAAAGTCCTTACAATGGCCTATAAAATCTTAGTGATTAGGGCCATATTATTTCTTACACCATCTTTATCACTGTCCCGCTCCCTCATTCCCTCTCCAGCCAAACTAACCTCCTTCCTGTTCCTTGAACAAAAAGCCAGACGTATTCTGCATAAGTCATTAAGTCTTACGATGGTCATCCTCACTGCCTGGAACACTCTTCAGATACCTGCATGACTAATTCAGTTACTTCAATAGTCTGCTCATATCTCACCTTAAAATGAGGCCTGTCCAGGCTACCTTACCCTGTAATTCCTTATTTCTCTACCTTCTAGTATATATGCTTAACTTATGCTATATTATGTTTATCATTTGTCTTCCCTCCCACTCTATCAAGTCTAGGTCTGGAACACTGGTCAGTTTGTGGGAGAAGGGAAAGAAGGATAAATCTGCTTACAAATAAGGAGGTAGAAAATATATGCTTTTCTTTAAAAAGTATTATAGGCAACTGAGCAGGAGGGAAGCAGGCAGGAGTAGGGAGCAAATTTCCAAGTTAAAAAACAAAACAACTTCAAAGCTTTAAATAATGTGACTTATTGCCTTTAAAATAAAAACTTAAAAAAAAAAAAACAAACCCAAACCAAAACCCTATTTTTTTCTTCTCTTAAGAAAAAGTATTTGCAGAAGAGAATTATCTAAAACTGTCAAATGAATTTTAAACAAACAAAAAAATATTATGTGCCACTCCTGCACTTAACTGCTTTAACATATTATCTATAACAGCCATATCAAGTAAAAGAGAGAGAAAAACAAACAAACAAACAAAACCCCCAACTGCTGCAGCTGTTTTAACATATCAAAGGAATTTAACATGACCGATCAATAGTTTCATAAACGGAATATCCCTGGACATAGTTCTATGTCTCTTTACCCCAAACACCTTACACCTATAACTTGCTTCCAAAAGACTCATGAGATTACAGCTGTCAATTCAAAGCACAGATATAGATGATGAAATAAAGCCACAGCTGATGTCACAATACGAATGCAGTAAGGCAAGCGCAGCAAAGCAGTGTCCTGTGCCCGTTCCCACAATCCCAAGTCACAGCCACAGCCAACGTCAGCAATGGTCTCTGCCTCTTCTAAGAATGGATAAATGAATACAAAGTTAACACAGCAAGACCGATGACAACACCCCTGAGTCAGAGGTGACAACTTAAAAGTACATATTTGGCTGCCTTAAAAATCATGATCAGTTTAAGACCCTGAAGAATTACATAGCCACAACATAACCGCACTCTCTGTAGAGCAATAAATAAATAAATAATCCTTTATTTTGAAATGGTATTGATTGAACAAATCTTGTAAAGGAACTTCTGTATGACTACAAGGTGGCAGAGCATTCTCATATGTCATTACGAAGTTCTCTTTTAGTGATTATCCATCAAATTAACAATAACTTCTTGCAACTGTCAGGGCATGGCCAGAGAGCGATCTTCGGCTTGGTTTACAATTAAACACTTTTTAAATCAAGCTACCCTTTTCTGAGCGTTTACTCCATGTCAGATATTGTGCTAAGTGCCTAAACGAATTCACCTGCCTTTAATCCTCACAACAACCCTGTAAGATTGGCACTACTATTATCTGCACTCTACAGAGAAGGAAACTGAGGTTTAAGTAAGCTAAAAACCTTGAACCTAGAACCCAAGTATGCCTATTCCAAGGCCTGTTCTTAACCATTATTAGAACTGCCTCTCTGAATTCTCCTTGCCTCTGCATCACAGTACTAAAATAAATGAGGCTGAATATCACCTTATTCTGTGTTGTATTACTAATTAATTAACAGGAAGGAAAACTTCTCAATCCTTCACAGTCTTGCGTACTTCAGGGCCGTTCACTATTAGGATAAATAAGACAAACTGGAAAATAAATTTTAAAATCTGCAAATGTGGATGTCCAACATTTCAGAAAATATTAGTTAAGCGACATAATTAAATCTGTAAAAAAAAAAAAAAAAAAAAAAAAAAAAGCCAAACTAAGCATGTAGCCTGGTTGAGCCACACAAAGGAAAACAACAAAGACAGAGCTGAATTAGGAAATGGGAGAGTTGGAATTCGTTCCCAGTTCTATCAATTTGTGCAACTTTAGCCTGGTCATTTAACCCTTCACAACTCATTTTTCTCATCTTCAGACGAAGAGTAATGGACTAAATAACCTACCTGGCTGTAATATATTACGATTCTAATTTTACCAGCTCCTACCAGTATCTGGGAGGAAGGAAGAGATTACTTAAACCCTGAATTTTTGTTACTAAATACACATTACGAAGTAAGGACTTAGATTTACTATGCTAAACTTCCCCCAAACCCTCTGAGAATCGGTATTTTCTAAATAAATATTTTAATAACAAAATGTTTCAGTAATAGTACTAACTAGCTATTATTTGTGTGCTTGGGATGTTTTACATACGTCCATTACTCATCCTCCTGACTCCAAACACTATGCTCTTAACCTCAACCTCAGCATTGTCCCTTTTAAGTCACCTGAAGTAATGTGCCCGTTGTGTTTTAATACTGAAACTTACGAGTTAGGGATGATCACTAATAAACATAAACTGATGGTGTTTTTTCATTTCACAATTACTCGCAATATAACTCAAAAGCCTGTCTGGGTAATTAGATCGGCCCAGGAAATCCTACGGGCCATATTCCTTTGAACTGGAACAGACCCCACACCACCTCAAAACCGGGGACACTTCGGGTCAAGGGAACAAACACTCTGCAGCCGCAACATTACATTTCTGCACCGAGTACCACGCCTAACCCCGCCTAACTGAAATACAAGCAGCACAACCGCTTTCTGGAATTAACCACTGCGACTTTCACGTGGACTTCCCTCTCTCCAAAATGAGACCAAACGACCAGATTCGTTAGGGGGTAAAGATCCAGGCGGCCGGAGCCCTGCTGGAGGAACGGACGCCGGGGCACAGGGCACACCTTCAGTGTCACCCGCTGCAGCCCGGCAGCCGCCTCCTCCTCCTCTCCAGCCTAAAGGCAGCCCAGGGAGTGGCAGGGGCGCCTCGGGTCTTTGGCGGCCCGCTGGCACCGTTCCCCTACTCAGCCTCTAACCCTCAAGACAGGGAGGGTTTTCCTAGGAAGTCCCGTTTCTGAGCTGAGCAGGGGAACCGGGACGGAGTGCGGGGCACGCGAGCGGGGTGGCGCGAGAGGCGTCAAGGCTCGACTCTCGCGGGGCTAAAGGGAGCGGCGGCCGGAAGCCAGAGTCCAGCCAGGGTACCTTGCGTCCAGCGGCAGAAGATGGTGTCAGAGAGACCGGGGCTGCTCTTGGCGCCCCACACCAGCTCCATCAGCTCTTTAGTCAGTTCGGACATGATGGGGTACCGGCGAGCGGGTCTTGGCTTTCCGGACTCCTGCCCCGGCACATGGGGAAGGGGCGGCTTCGGAGACCGGCGTGGCGGGACGGCAGCGGCAAACGAGCTGGAATGTTAGACGCGAGGAAGGCAACAGGAGAGAGACCTACTTGCAGGGACCGCGCCTGTCAAGCCCACTCGGAGCCGCAGCGAGGAGTTTCCCGCACCGGAAGTACTGGGAACACTTCCGGCTTCTCTTTCACCCGCCCCCAAGGCCGGAGGGCCAGGCGGCGCCTCCCCGGAAGCGGAAATAGTGGTGGGGGTTGGGAAGAACCGAGGGCGGCTTGGCGAGCACCTGGCGGTTTTTGAGCTCAGTCCCAGGGCCAGGTGGTGCGGTGGAGTCTATTGTGTTGGGAGGAGCATCGCGTCCCGTGGGCGTTGGCACATTTCTACCCCTGGAGTACCCCCTTCCTGTCCGCACTGCTTTGGCCTTGGCTGGGGTGTCTGAGGCCCAAGCCCTAGGGCCCAGAAACATGGCCTATACCTTAAAATGTGTAATATTAATTCTGCCAAACCAGAGCTTTGAGACGATGGTTGAACCTCCATGAGGAAACATCCGTGTGTGTATCGAGGAGCCGCCGATAAATTGAAGGCTGTCAGCCTCTTGATCAGTCATATAAAGTCAAACCAACTATTAACAGAACCGAAAAATGTCGCGTAATGGGCACTGGAAATGTCTCTCCTAGGTGTCTAACGCAGAATTACAAAGCTCCTTAGAGGAAAACAGATTCAAAGCGGCCTGTTTGTAAATGGTAGAGCAATTTCATCTACAGTTTTCTAGACTGTAGGGTGTGTGGGCTAAAGACCAGGTTATAAATCACTGACAAGCATTCAGTTAAATTTAGTTTGGGTGAAAACTTCTATCTCTGCTCCTTCAAAAGACGGGAATTTATTCTGGCTGAGCTTTGAATTTACAACGAAAAGGCAAACTCTGATGGGTTTCTTTCAGGTAGCAAGTAAGAGGGTTTGCTAATTTATACTTTATTTCCGACTTAGGCAACCTTTGCTGTAGTTAAAAGGAACTGTTCAAAGTGCTTGAACCATATCCATAGCCTTCCTCCTAATTGTTATTCCCTTCGGAATATCCTTTATCTTACTATTTTTTCAAACCAAATCTTACCCATTCTTCAGGACGTAGCATAAGTGGCACTTTGTAGTAAAGCCTTCTCCAGTTATTAGAACGTAAAGGAAAAATTGTAGCTTCTGGAATTTCGTACTACCTTATCTATAACTTGCTTATATTTGCAAAGAATTATTTACTCTTCTCATGCGATATACGTTTATGGAAGCCAAGGACCTGTCTTATTCATAGTACCTAATACAGAGCCTTGAATATACCTGGGTCTCAGGACCTGTTAGATGGCAGAATGAAACTTGTCTTTATTGGAACTTAAGAATTCACTATCTTTCAGTAAGTGAGGGAACCATGGGAAGTACCATTGACTGGTCCAATTAAATATCTAATATTTGCATGGGTGATTTACAATTTGCATAATTATTTCATTTCCTGAAAGACAGAGAAGGGTCAATGTTCAAAGATCCTGTAAGTGGCAGAACTCTTAAGTTCAGAGGTGTTTGCCAAATTTGGTTTCCTTCCATTAATATACAGATAGTAGTTATAGATTTGATTAACTGTCCATAGATAGAAAGAAAAAGCTATACTTTCAAAATGTATTTTTGAAAATGAATTATTTCTTGACCTGTGATTTTTCTTAGTTTTGGGCTATGGGGAAGCTGGCAAAGTATTGGGTAGACATTGATATGTATGTTCTTTCCACCTTTAGATTATAGTCTTTATTTGCGGTGTTCTACATTTTTTAATTAGCAGGACATATTTTTAAGTAGGAATATTTGATTAATGTTAAATTATGTTCCGTAATTATTCATTACTTACTGCATTTAATCGTGAACTTGCTTAAATTAGAGTAAAAATGCAAATTAATCGTCATTTAAAATGTTCTTATTCAGTAATTACCTAGAAAAATAAAAATTGCAAACAGTCAAGTTTGTTGCATATATTTCTGGTACAGGACAATAAAGGCTTTTTCTTTTTTTGTAATGACTTGAAAATTATGTAAATTTCCTTCGGAGTATTTATCTTACTCCATACTTTAGCATACTATTATTTTTTTTCCTTAGGACCCTCTATGGTTTTGATTAAATTGATGTGTCTCATTAAGATGCACATAGGTTGCATAAGAGATCTTTAATCCTAAAACAGAGTTTTAAAATATCAGAAACTTCCTGTTCACACATTAAGTTTTATTCGTGGTATTTCTCTTTCTTTCAAATTCAAGTCAGGGCACTTCCATAAAACTGGGCTTAGATTTCCATAATAATTAATCTCTTTAGATATCCTTAATACTTCACCGAAGCAGTATTAATTACTCATTATCAAACACTAACTCTGTGCTTAATTATCTTTTTGTCTTTCCCCAAATTTCCCTGTCAACTAAAAGCAAAACAGCTTCATTACCAGGTTCTTAGCAAGTATCATGAAAAGAACAATCCTCTAACTAGAAGCCCTCGACTCCTAATTTAGTGTATTTGCACTACCACTTATTTAGGAGCAACCAATCTTTCAAAACACCTGCCCTGCAATAAGATTAATAAGTTCTAGGCAGGTTGTTAAGACAATCCCCTACTCATTTATTAATAAAACTATTTAATTTATATGCCCTGTGTCTTCCAATAACAGTGTAAATCTATCAAGCAAATTAAACTCTTTCCTTTGCATGACCCCTAACCTCATCTCAGCAGGATAATTTTCCTATCAAGCATACCAAGGTCCCTTTAAACCCACCATTGTCATACTCAAGTATAACACAGTGTATCATTTCCCAAAGCATTTCCTACGAACATTAATACCTGGTGGAAAAGGGGTTCTATCATTAAATGCGGGGTTAAATAAAGTTAAACAAGAGATGGGATTATATTCAGGGTTAAAAGACACATTTGAATCATTTTGTTCACTGAGCTTCTCACAGTTTATGTTCTGCAGAATACTGTTTGGGAATCACTGATATAATGGAATAGACTTTTGATAGGAATTAGAAAACTGAATGTTAGTTTTTATTTGGGCACTGTGACCTTGGATGAGTCACTTAACTCGCCATACTGTGCTTTCTTCATCTATAGAGAGGACTAACTTTGACCATCTCAATATCCCATTTACTATAGATACTGCTCAACTTCTATGATTTAAAAAATTGGCTGTTTAGAAGTTTAAATATATGGAAGGAGTGAGAAGGAAAAGAATGTTGAGCAAGCATAAAGAGTAAACAAATAATTTAACATTATTCTTCACTAACACATAGAATAAAAGAAGTTAATCATTTGCCACTGATCACTTACTTGTGCTAACATTTTAACTAAGATCCAATCCAAACTTGCATATTAATCCAGAACTAGCTATATTAGATGAGTACATAATATATGCACACTTGGATGTGTCATAGGTGCTTCAAACTCAGTATGTGCCAAATCAAACATCTTTCCCCATAAAACCTGCTCCCCTTTCAATGTTTCATAATCAGTGAATGGTGCCATTATCCATAAAAAAGCACATTTTAAAAAACATCTTTATTGGAGTATAATTGTTTTACAATGTTGTGTTAGTTTCTGCTATATAACAAAGTGAATCAGCTATACATATACATATATCCCCATATCCCCTCCCTCTTGCGACTCCCTCCCACCCTCCCTATCCCACCCCTCTAGGTGGTCACAAAGCACCGAGCTGATCTCCCCACGCGATGCAGCAAAAGCACATTTTTTAATGGCACCAATAAATAACTTCTTTGAGCCTCAGTTGCCACATATATAAAATAAGCTTGTTAATAAGAATTACATCGTACAGTGATTATGGGATTTAACAGAATACGTTGTATGTAAAAGATATATGCACAATGAAAAATCCTATTCTTATACTAGCTATATTAATGGTTTGAACAAGGAGGCATAGGAGGAAAGGTGGAAGATAAATTATTCCTGCATTTGAGCTGGAGAAGGCATCAGAGAAGTTTGAACTGGGTAGAATTTTGGCTAGAGAAGAAAGGGAGGATGTACATTTAGGCATTAAATGACCCATTGTGGCAGGAGTCTGGTATTTGTGTCACTAGAGAGAGATGAGTGAAGAGTATCAGGTTAAGGAGGGTGCCATAGACTGAATTGTGTCTCTTCTGAATTCATATGTTGAAGTCCTCACCTCAATGTGACTGAATTTGGAGATAGTGCCTTTAAAGAGGTAAATAAGGTTAAATGAGGTCATAAAAATGGGGCCCTAATCCAATAGAACTGGTGTCCCAATAAGAGGAAGAAACACCAGGTCTCTCCCTCTCTCTCCTTTTCTCTTTCTCTCTCTCTCTCTGTCTGTCTCCATATGTACACAGAGAAAAGGCCATGTGAGGGCACAGTAAAAAGGCAGCATTCTCTAAGCCAGGAAGAGAGGCTTTACCATTAATCAATGCTGACAGCACCTTGGTCTTGTACTTGCAGCTTCCAGAACTGCAAGAACATTAATTTCTATTGTTTAGACCACTCAATTTCTGGCATTTTGTTAGGGCAGTCTGAATAGAATAATATCGAGAGCCAGAATCTTAAGAATATTGAATACTATCTTACACAATTATAGAAGCAAATATTGATTGAGCACAAATTGCCAGTTACTGTAGTAAGCTCCTTACATGTATTACAGTACAAACCCCTCAAAACTCAGTAAAGTACTACAATGATCTTCTAGAAGGATAAGGACTTTGCCTTGAATCACGCAGTAAATGGAAAAACTAGGATGCAAACCTTGGTTTTTCTGACCTAAAATCTGTACTGAAACAAGGTTCAGAACACAGGCGATTTGCTTCCAGGGTCTATGGCCTCGGTTCTTAACAAACAAACTTCATTCTAAATATAACAGGAGCTAGTTAAGATTTTTTAATAGGGGAGTGATAACATCATCTTTCAATTTTATAATGATACCTGGAAGAAGGCAGTGAGATGAGAAAGCCTGGAAACATCTAAACCAGTTAGGAAGGAAGTTATTGGAATAAATGCAATCATGAAGAGATGCTCAGCACTTGAGCTAGAGCAGTCCATGGAGATTTCAATGAGGGGCAAGTTCCGTGGACATTTTAGAAGCACAACAGATAAAACCTGGTGATGGACTAAGAAAAGACGGTGCTATTAAAAAGTTAATGAAACACAACTATGTGTCAATACAAAATTAGCCTTTCTGTTGACCAGAAACATAATGGAAACATGAATGGGGATTAAAGCTGGAGGTTCCAGGTGTGGGAATAGGACTAGATGAGCAGGAAGTTGACTTCTGAAGGCTGAAGTTGACTGAAGCCAGTACATGAAAACTGGAGTTGAGGGAGGGGGCACCTCGCCTGTTAGAGGAAGCCACGACCTCTGACTAAAAGTGTGTCCCTGGTAATAAAGAGGGTAGAGAAGAACAGGCAGATCTGAGGAGAATGGGGGGGCGTGTGTCAGTTTCCTGTGCAGTCTAACAAGCTACCACAAAATTCAGGAGCTTAAACAACACGGATGCATTACCTTAGTTCTGCAGGTCAGAAGTCTGAAATGGGTCTCACCAGCCTAAAGTCAAAGCATTAGCAGGGCTGTTCTCCTTTCTGTAGGTTTGGGGAAGGGTTCATCTCCCCGCCTCTTCCAGCTTGTAGGGACTGCCTGCATTCCATGCCTTGTCACCCCTTCCTCCATCTTGAAAGCTGCCGGAAACCCAGTTGTTGAGTCCTTCTGCTGTCCCATCATGTCACTCTGAGCTCCTCTCTTGTTTGTCTTACACCTTTAAGGACTCATGATTACATTGGGCCCGTCCAGCTACTCTGGGATAATCTCCTTATTTATTTATTTATTTATTTATTTTTTGCGGTACTCGGGGCCTCTCACTGTTGTGGCCTCTCCCGTTGCGGAGCACAGGCTCCGGACGCGCAGGCTCAGCGGCCATGGCTCACGGGCTCAGCCGCTCCGCGGCATGTGGGATCTTCCCGGACCGGGGCACGAACCTATGTCCCCTGCATCGGCAGGCGGACTCTCAACCACTGCGTCACCAGGGAAGCCCGGATAATCTTATTTTAAGGTCAGCTAATCAGCAATCTTAATTTTTATCTGAAGCCTGATTCCCCAATTACATAGGTTATATCCCCAAATTGCAGGGATTAGGACATGAGCATCTTTGGAGGGGTGCACCCCTCTGCCTATCGCAGGGCATGGGAGATAATGACTGATCAGTGTCTTGGAAGCAATAAGATGAAGATACTCATTAGGCAATCAAAATCTGGGGTCATTCACCCAATATATATATATATATATATATATATAGGATCAAGCAGTTTAAAAAAATGGACAAATATCCTTGCCCTCATTGAATTCACGCTCTAATGAGAATGACATGGAGAAAAACAGATAAATGAAGTATATAGTGTGTTACGTTAAATTCTCTGGGAAAAAATAAAGCAGAGAAAGAAGAATAGAGTGTTGGGTGAGGAGTAGAGGACTGCAATATTAAATAGAGCCCATTCCTGACTCACAATAAAGTGGTGTGTAAGCAGACGTGTAAGCGTGAGCCAAGATGTGTGAGGAAGGGGTATTTCAGGCAGAGGAAATAGCAAGTGCAAAGAAAAATCGAGAGTTTGCCAGGACAGTTGGCAAAGCTGCAAGGAGAATCCTGAAGTTGAGGACAAGTGAGGAACTGGCCTTTGTTCTGTGCTGCAAATTTCCTACTGGGGTGCATTGCGGGTCCACCCAGCTTTTTTCTTCCCCACAGATACGTTATCTTGGGAACCACAAGGGCTGTAAGATTATATGGAGGAAGGGGCAGAGTTGCTTTAAGTGTAGCCTGACCTTGCAGCAAGGTATCTTCTTGCTCTAGGTTCCACTCAAAACTTGTTTCACATGATGAATGAGACTGAACATTATACTCAAGTATGGAATGTATTGCTCCTGAAGCATAAAGCAAGCTACTCAGCATTGTTCTTCCTCAGTGGCGGGAGGTGCAAGGTACAATAACTTGTCCTTTATTTTGGAGGGATGTCTTGAAATGCCCAGACAGTGGAACCCATTAAGATTTCACTGATTTGGTAGGCCCTTGAATCTTTGTAGAGTTTATCTCTTAACCGCTTCAGGCATCCAGAGTACTTGCCACGGGCTTCCCTGGTGGCGCAGTGGTTGAGAGTCCGCCTGCCGATGCAGGGGACACGGGTTCGTGCCCCGGTCTGGGAAGATCCCACATGCCGCGGAGCGGCTGGGCCCGTGAGCCATGGCCGCTGAGCCTGCGCGTCCGGAGCCTGTGCTCCGCAACGGGAGAGGCCACAACAGTGAGAGGCCCGCGGACCGCAAAAAAAAAAAAAAAAAAAACAGAGTACTTGCCACTTCTTAGTTAACAGGTCCAGTTAACAGGATGTCCTGTGCAGTAGCCAGCCTCCAAGGATGTCCCCAGTGGTTCTCTCTTTCTGCTACTCCTGCACGTGTGTATTCCCTCTTCACAATGAATAGAGCTATCATTCCCAAGTCAAGGTCATGAAAGTTTCTTCCTTACTTTCTTAGGGGATGTGACCTGCTATGTTACAAAGACACTCAAGTAGCCCTTAGGGGAGATCCGTGTGATGAGGAACTGAGGTTTTCTGTCTATAGCTAGCACCCTCTCACCAGTCATGTGTGTGAGCCTAGGTGAAAGTGGGACCTCTACCACCAGGCAAGACATCAGATGACTGCCGTCCTGACCAACACCTTGAATGTAAACTCATCAGAGACCCTGAGCCACAACCTCTGAGCTAAGGTGCTCCCAAATTCCTGACCAACAGAAACTACCTGAGATAATAAATATTTATTGTCATTTTAAGTCACTAAGCTTTGGGATCCTTTGTTACGCAGCAATAGATAATGCACCATCGATATACTGTATCCATGTGCTGTTCTGTGCAGTTTCTAGATAGTCCCAATCTCTTGGGGTATACAGTAACAGAGAGCAGCAAAATAAATACAAATTTGGGGCCAGACAGTGCATGTGTACTGTTGTCCATCCTGTGTGAATGTGAACTCTCTCCGATCCTCCTTCCAGATAGGTAATGACAAGACACATTCATCACGTCAATAGCCATTTTCCATGTACCCAAAGTCGTTTTAATCAACTGTGGTAAAGATACCACAGCCTGTGCAGCAGCTGCAATCAGGGCCAGTCTTTAGCTAAGTTTGTAGTAATCTGCTGACATCCACCTTTATCCATCCAGTTTTGGGAGGGGCCAGACTGGTGAATTAAATGGAGAACATGCTGGCCACCATTACCCCAGCATCCTTTAAGTCTTCTAGTGTGGCACTCATCTTTGACGTTCCCCTCAGGATGCCATATTGTACTTGATGTTCTGTCTCAGCTGGAGAAGTTTCCACTTGACCTTTCCTACTTCCTACTGTTATTCTGTGAATAGAAACCCAAATATGAAAAGTCTGATGAATGTCAAGTATGTCTGGGGTGGCCAGCCTCCAAGAGGGCTCCCAGTGACCCTTATCTCTTGCTGTTCATGTCCTGTGTAGTCCCTTCCAAGAACTGACCAATAAGATATTGCACAAGTGACACTGTGTGATTTCTGCAGCTAAGTCATAAAGGGGACTGCAGTTTCCATGTTTGTTCTTTAGGATCCCCCCACTCAGGGAGAAGCCAGCTGCTGTGCCACGAGCATGCAGATAGTCCAGTGGAAAGGCTCACATAGAGAAGAACGAAAATGTTCCCCCAGCAGCCAAACACCTCGGCAGCCATGTGAATGAGTCACCTCGACATGGATGCCCCAGTCCCACTCCTGTCCTGAGATGACTGCAGCCCCAGCTGACATCTGACTGAACCTTATGAGAACCGCTCAGCCAGAACTGCCCAGCCAAGCTGCACCCAAATTCCTGCCTAAAGAAGCTAGGACGTGATACATGTTTATTTTTATTCTAAATCATGAAAATTGAAGATAATTGGTTATGTGGCAATAGATAATTAGTACAGGTTTTGATACTGGGAGTATGTTGCTACTCTAAAATTCTAAAAAGTCTAGGAATTGCTTTGAGTCTAGGCAGTGGGGAAAAGCAGAAGGCCTTTTTTTTTTTTTTTTTTTTTTTTTTGCGGTACGCGGGCCTCTCGCTGTTGTGGCCTCTCCCCTTGCGGAGCACAGGCTCCGGACGCGCAGGCTCAGCGGCCATGGCTCACGGGCCCAGCCGCTCCGCAGCATGTGGGATCTTCCCCGACCGGGGCACGAACCCGCGTCCCCTGCATCGGCAGGCGGACTCTCAACCACTGCGCCACCAGGGAAGCCCCAGAAGGCCTTTTTAGGTTTTTTTTCCACATCTTTATTGGAGTATAAATGCTTTGCAACGTCGTGTTAGTTTCTGCTGTACAACAGTGTGTATCAGCTCTATGTATACATATACATATCCCCATATAACCCCATATCTCCCACTTGCGTCTCCCTCCCACCCTCCCTATCCCACCCCTCTAGGTGGTCACAAAGCACCAAGTTGATCTCCCTGTGCTATGCTGCTGCTTCCCGCTAGCCATCCATTTTACATTTGGTAGTGTGTATACGTCAATGCTACTCTCACTTCATCCCAGCTTCCCCCCATGCCCTCAATTCCATTCTCTATGTCTGCATCTTATTTCCTGCCTTGCCATTAGGTTCATCAGTACCGCTTTTTAAAATTCCATATATATGCGTTAGCATACAATATTTTTCTCTTTCTGACTTACTTCACTCTGTATGACAGATTCTAGGTCCATCCACCTCACTACAGATAACTCAATTTCATTTCTTTTTATGGCTGAGTAATATTCCATTGTATACATGTGCCACATAGAAGGCCTTTAAAAGAAATGTTAGTGAAAGCCTAAATGGTAGCAAAGAGACTGTTAGTGGAAGCCTGGTGGTTCCAAGGAGACCAACAGTGAGGAAAGTGAGAAAAATATTGGAAACTACAGAGAAAGGGATCCCTGTGTAACATGCTATCTCCTGCAGTAATGCGGAAAGTAGAAAATTTCCTTAGTGAACCAGGTGATCTAGCTTAGAAGATTTCCAGGCACAGTGTTGAATGTGCCAGTTGGCTTCTTCTTGTCACCTGTAGTAAAATGCAAGAGGAGAGCAATACGCTCCGGAAATAACGGTTAAGCATAAAAGAGCTAGGCCTTGCTGATTTGGAGAATCCCTAGACTTTCCATATGACAAATGATGTAAAAGTTAAGAAATGGCTTCCAGGTGAAGATTAAATACAGGGAAATGTAAAAAAACATGATCTAAAGATGAAAAGAAGAATGTGACTGTAAAAACCTTAGAAAAATCAATCAAGCAAAAGACCCTCTAAAGATTTTAAGGGTGTGTGTCTCATGGATCTTCCACTGTAAACAGAAGGGCTTCTAAGAATCTAAAGTATGTTATGCTTCACCAGCCTCATTGGACTGGGAAGTCCAATTAGAAAAAGGCTTATCTCCAAGAGAGCCATAGTGTGGCTATTTTCCAATAGATTAAACTCTGATAAGATTCACAGGAGACCCACAAAGTTTAAAAAATAATCATACTTATGGAAACAGCACCAGTTTAGACAGAAAGGAATAGAGACAATAAAAATAAAAATTGGACTTTGAACCCTTAAATTTATATAGGAAGAAGGCTGAGAAAACTACCTAGCTGTAAACATGAGATACCTTTCATGGTAAAAGGAAGGGTGACAAACAAAAACCAAGAGCTCAGAGAGCAGACCCAAAACTACAGTGAATCATCCCCAGGACTTAAGTCCTAAATCAAGGAACTATCAACACATGTCCCATTGTGTCCTTCTATATTTCAGAAATGTTAGGGACCCATAACTCCTGAATACCTCCTTTTTTACCAGTTTTGGATGGAAGAGACTATTGTGATTATCCTATCCTGCCCCACCATTGTGACGGGTGTATGGACCAGGCAACTTGTCTCAGCTCCCAAGTCTTCGGAAACTACAGGCGAGGAAGCTCATACCCACCTAATTTACATAAGGTTCATGGAGTTCAAGCTGATGCTATAATGGTATGAGACTCTTAGGGCCTTTAGGCAGGGAGTAAATAGATGTTACATGTAGGAGAGACTTATTATAGGAGGACAAAGGGTGGTCTGTGGGACCTCCAAGATGGCAACCAGTGATCCCTGCCCTTGAGTGGTCCCCTCCTACACTGAACGGGGCTGAACTGTGTGACCCACACAGTATTGTGGAAGTAATGATACGTGATTTCTAAAACTCAGTCATGAAAGGTATTGCAGTTCTGCCTGATCTCTTAGACATTCCACTTTGTGGGAAGCCCACTGCCGTGATGTGAGGATACTCAAGCTGTCTGTGAACAGGCACACATATTGAGGAACTGAGGCTAGATACGTCCTTCCCAAATCTCTGAATCCCACTTCTTTATGATCAGGGCCCTGACTTGGGCAAGGAGAATTTGGTCTTCTCTGAAGTTCAGCTACTCTCACAAATAAATTGTATATCTGGCCTTCAGGTTTGTTTGTTCCCTCATTGCAGAAAATGAATTTTGGGTGTTTTTTTTTTAAATGCTGCCTAGGAGAATTTTTGAGTCACATACTTTGTCTTAGATTGCTGATTAATGAACATGAGCCTACATGTTCTTCCGTGTCTCATTGTTATTTACAAAGTGTCCAGTCTTTGCAATCCCGTGTGTGTCAGTCATTTGACACTGGTTGCCCCAGGGGCTCCAGTTTGGTCAAGGGTAATTCTTTGTAGAAAGGGGCAACTGTCAACTTTAACTGACAATAATTTCCAGTAGCTGGGGAATGACTACACTGACCTGTTCAATGAAAGGAACCTAGGTAGGGTCTAATAGCATCCATTACAGGTACCAAAAACAAAAAAGCCTTTGGCAACATCATACTTAGTGGAGGAACTAGAACATTTTCCCTTTTAGACTGGCAACAAATTATAGATGCCTACTATCATCACTTTCGTTCAACGCAAAAAGGGGGTCTTAGTCAGCAAGGCAAGAAAAAGAAATGAAAGGATTGATAAAGTGGAAACAAAACTATCGTTATTCATAGCCTGCCTCATGTTTTATTCTACAGATAGCGCTTTTTTCTGGAGTTCTATAGCACAGTTTGCCTTTAATGCTCAAGACCTTTCTTTCCCACTGTTACTAGTGATTTCTTCTAGGGCTTGTCTGAATTCCTCACAGCATTTACTGAATCCCCTTTGGGCAGGTTGAGACTGTAATAAATGAATATGGAATTGAGCTGCTTAATTTTTGCCAGTCTAATATCTAATTCTTCATCTATATTCTGGAAGAAGAATGGCAATTTCTGTTGGGTAAAGCTCAGAAACTGGATGGAACGGGACAGCCAGAAAAGAACACGCTACTGGTTTTGAACGAAGTCAGCAGTGGTAAAACTGGATAGGAAAATTGGTTCCCTAAGTTGAAGCTGCTTTTAATTTTATCCTGGACTGTCTCTGCAGTTTTTTTGGATATCTTCAGTGGGAGCTGTCCAAGTCTGCTTGACTCAGCGTTGACATTGGAATGCTGTGTACAAAACCGGAGGAGGAAAAGGTGTATGATCATCAGCTCTCTGGTTCATTTAGTGTCAGGATGACGAGCAGGGCTTCTGCTCAGGCAGAATGCCACACTCGCTGAAGGATGAACGATGTCTGTTTCTGAATCTTTTGGTGCTACACATTGTGCAACATTGGGAGGCAGCCATAGGTGAGACTGGAGTCTAGACAGACAGAGGTCTGTTTCACATTAACCCCTTCTAAAGCAAACAACAGTAGAGCGCCAAGGCTGCTCCTATTTTCTTTGGTTTTAACTTGTGAAACTTGTTATTATAAAAAAAATTTTAAACATACAAAATAAAAAGAGAGAAGAGGATTATAAATATCCCTCTCCTAGATTTAACAATGAAGTCATTTGTTTCATCTATTTTTGGTAAATTTTTGAATATAAATTACAGACATCGTAACAAGATACGTATAATATTTCAATATGCATCTCTAAATTTAAGATACTTTTCTACATAATCATAGCAGCAGCATCACTTCTAACAAAATTAATAACAGTTCCCTAAAATAATATTATTTCACATTACTCAGATGTCTCCATTAGTTCATACAATGCTCTTTAAAGCTAGTTGCTTCAGACCATGGTTCAATCAATGACAATATATGGCATTTCTCTAAAGAATATGTTAATATAGAACATTCCCCTTCCCTCTCCTTTTTCCATTACATTAATTTTTTGAAGAGACTGGATCAATTTTACTTTAGAATATCTGATTTTTTTAAATGTGTATGATTGTTTCCTTGTGGGGATTATTTGACTTGTACCTTACTATACATTTTGGTACTTCCTGTAAATTGAAAGTTTAGGGGTAAGAATTTTATTTGATTAATTTGAATAAATTAATTCGATGGCAAAACACTTCTTTGTAAGAATACTTTAAGAATAAAGCTATGTATTTCTCATTGTATCACATCAAAGGGCTGGGTGTCTAGTTATTGTTGTTAAAATTGACGACTTGAGTAAGGTGTCACCAGTGGGTAACCTGTAGGCTCTACTTTAGCTCTGTGTCCATTCAATTTTCTGTCAACCTTTTATCTAATGGTTAAGCATCCATTGAAAATCCTTGCGTGAGTCAATTAATTCATTAGGAGTTGCAAAATGATCATGTTGGTTTTTTGTTGTTCTTTTTCCTAACTTCTTGAGATGGTTAGTTCATTATTTTTCAATTTTTTAATGTAGCATTTAGTGCTACAAAATTACTGTCTAAGAATTATACAAGTTTTGATATATAGCATGTTTATAATTTCTCTAGTAGTGGCGAACGGGGATTACTCTTCGTTGCGGTGCGCGGGCTTCCTATTGCAGTGGCTTCTCTTATTGCAGAGAAAGGGCTGTAGGCGTGTGAGCTTCAGTAGTTGGGGCACGTGGGCTCAGTAGTTGTGGCGCACGGGCTTAGTTGCTCCGTGGCATGTGGGATCTTCCCGAACCAGGGATCGAACCCGTGTCCCCTGCATTGGCAGGTGGATTCTCAACCACTGTGCCACCAGGGAAGTCCCTGTCTCAGTCATTATTGTCCGTCTCTGGAAGTCTGAAGAGACATATGTTGGGTTTAGTCATTCCATCTTCTATGCCTCAACTGGTCTTCTGTATTTTCTGTTTATTTTTCTCTACAAAATTATATATAATTTTGTGAAATAAAGTCTTTTATTTATTAATCTCTGCTTACCTCTGTCTTTCCTGCTTTTAGCCAACTTAATTGAATTTTAAATCAATTATTTTATTTTTATTTATACAAATCAAAAACTTTGATTGTTTTCCAGATTTTCCAGAACTTTTATAATAGTATTTTCTGACTCACTTACGAGGAAGTTTTCTTGTTAGTTTTATGATTTGGATTATGAGGACTTTTGTGTTTTTTTTGGCCATGCTGTGTGGCTTATGGTATCTCAGGTCCCTGACCAGGTACTGACCCCAGGCCACAGCAGTGAAAGCCCAGAATCCTAACCACTAGGCCACCAGGGAACTCCCAAGCTTATTTTCAATTAAGTTTTATTTGTGGGAATCTTGTATGGCTGTATTATCTAGATTGAGTATTTGTCCCCCAAAGAGATTTTGAAGTTGGAGTATTGTGCAGCCATAGACCAATTTTAAGTTGCTTTCTGAGCTGAAATATTCCTGGACAACATAGATAGTGGAAATAAGAACTTCATCCTATGTGAGGAAAACCTCTTATCACAAATTCTCAAATCTGACTTTTTATTGATCCATCTAGATTCTGTGTCAAGACAGACAAGCTTACTTATTTGTTTTTTGAGTGTTGGGCATATTTTCTTTTTATTCTATGCTTTCACTAAAGGTACAGCCATTTGAAAGTCTCAGTTTCAATTAGTGACATCACAAGTTCAAGTTATCATCTTTTGATTTGATGCCTAAAAAACCCACAAATTTTGTTTTTATATCTTTATTGGAGTATAATTACTTTACAATGCTGTGTTAGTTTCTGCTGTACAACAAAGCGAATCAGCTATATGTATACATATATCCCTGTATCCCCTCACTCTTGAGCCTCCCTCCCACCCTCCCTATCCCACCCCGCTAGGTCGTCACAAAGCATCGAACTGAGTTCCCTGTGCCATGCAGCAGCTTCCCACTAGCCATCTATTTTACATTTGGTAGTGTATATATGTCCATGCTACTCTTTCACTTAGTTCCTGCTTCCCCCTCCCACCGTGTTTTCAAGTCCGTTCTCTATGTCTGTGTCTTTATTCCTGCCCTGCCACCACGTTCATCAGTACCGTGTTTTTAAGATTACATATATGTGCGCTAGCATACGGTATTTGTTTTTCTCTTTCTGACTTACTTCACTCTGTATGACAGACTCTAGGTCCATCCACCTCATTACAAATAACTCAGTTTCATTCCTTTTATGGCCGAGTAATATTCCACTGTATATATGTGCCACATCTGTTGATGGACACTTAGGTTGCTTCCATGTCCTGGCTATTGTAAATAGTGCTGCAATGAACACTGTGGTACATGACTCTTTCTGAATTATGAAAACCCAAGAATTTTAAAAGCAAACCCCAAACCCTAACAAACACATGCCTTCTTCCAGGACAGCTGAGGAATATCCACCTCATTGGATTATTGGTCTTTTTTTGGAGCTCTTCTTTAGGTTTGGTCCATGGGGTTATCTCTTATTTTCCTGAAAGTACTAGTATGCTGCTGAGAGTATGTTTTATAAAGTTATTTTGAAACATTCTGCAGATTTCGAATGTTCAATCCAATGTCACTATGTGTTATATAAAAAAATCAATCTTACAGTATTTTTCTTCTAAAATTTGCTTTAAAATTTATGTAAGGAAACTAATCTTGAGTTATTTGTAGTGACGTTGATGGACCTAGAGTCTGTCATACAGAGCGAAGTCAGAAAGAGAAAAACAAATACCATATGCTACTGCATATATATGGAATCTAAAAAAAAAAAAATGGTACTGATGAACCTACTGGCAGGGCAGGAATAAAGACGTAGACATAGAGAATGGATTGAGGACATGGGGTGGGGGAGGTGGAAGCTAGGGCGAAGTGAGAGTAGCAGCAACATATAGGCACTACCAAATGTAAAACAGTTAGCTAGTGTGAAGCAGCAACATAGCACAGGGAAATCAATTCGATGTTTTGTGACAACATAGAGGGGTGGGGTAGGGAGGGTGGGAGGAAGATGCAAGAGGGAGGGGTTATGGGAATAGATGTATGCATATGGCTGATTTACTTTGTTGTACAACAGAAACTAACACAGTATTGTGAAGCAATTATACTCCAATAAAGATCTATAAAAAAGAATAGAAAACTAATCTTACATCACAACAAAGTAGGATTCATCCCAGGTTCACAAGGATGCTTCAACATATGCACATGAATCAATGTGATAAACCACATAAACAAAAGAAAAGATAAAAACCACATGATCATTTCAATAAATGCAGAAAAAGCATCTGACAAAATTGAACACCCATTCATGATTAAAAATTCTTACCAACGTGGGTGTAGAAGGAACATATCTCAATATAATAAAAGCTCTTTATGACAAACCCACATCCAATATAATACTCAATGGTGAAAAGCTGAAGGCCTTCCCACTAAAATCTGGAACAAGATAAGGATGCCCACTCTCACCTCTTCTATTCAACATAGTATTGGAAGTCCTAGCAACAGCAATCAGACAAGAAAAAGAAATAAATGGTATCCAAATTGGAAAGGAAGAAGTAAAACTTTCATTATATGCAGATGATATGACACTATATATAGAAAGCCCTAAAGACTCCACACAAAAACTACTAGAACTGATAAATGATTTCAGCAAGTTAGCAGGATACAAGATTAGCATACAGAAATTGGTTGCATTTTTTTACACCAAAAATGAAATATCAGAAACGGAATGTAAAAAAACAATACCTTTTAAAATCGCACCCCCAAAAATAAAATACTTAGAAATAAACCTGACCAAGGAGGTGAAAAACTTATACACTGAGAACTATAAAACATTAATAAAGGAAATGGAAGATGATTCAAAGAAATGGAAAGATATTCCATGCTCTTGCATTGTAAGAATTAATACTGTTAAAATGGCCATACTATCCAAAGTAATCTACAGATTTAACGCAATCCTTATCAAATTATCTAAGACATTTTTCACAGAACTAGAACAAATAATCCAAAAATTCATGTGGAACCATAAAAGACTGAGAATTGCCAAAGTAATTCTGAAGAAAAAGAACAAAGCAGGAGGCATAACCCTCCCAGACTTCAGACAATACTGCAAAGTTACAGTAATCAAAACAGCATGGTGCTGGCACAAAAACAGACATACAAATCAATGGAACAGAATAGAGAGCCCATAAATACACCCACACACCTATGGCCAATTAATCTTCAACACAGGAGGCAAGAGAATATACCATGGGAAATAGGCAGTCCCTTCAGCAAGTGGTGTTGGGAAAGTTGGACAGCTGTATGTAAATCAATGAAGTTAGAACATACCCTCTCACCATACTCAAACTCAACATGGCTTAAATACCTAAACATAAGACATGAAACCATAAAACTCCTAGAAGAGATCATAGGCAAAACATTCTCTGACATAAATCGTACCAATGTTTTCTTAGGTCCGTTTCCCAAGGCAATATAAATAAAAACAAAAATAAACAAATGAGACCCAATCAAACTTATAAGCTTTTGCACAGCAAAGTAAACCATAAACAAAACAAAAAGACAACCTACAGAATGGGAAAAAATATTTGCAAATGATGCAACTGACAAGGGCTTAATTTCCAAAATAGATGAACAGCTCATACAACTCAACAACAACAAAATAAACAACCCAATGAAAAAATAGGCAGAAGACCTAAATAGACATTTCTCCAAAGAAGAAATACAAATGGCCAATAGACACGTGAAACGGTGCTCAACATCGCTAATAATTAGAGAAATGCAAATTAAAATTACAGTGTGGTACCACCTCATACCGGTCAGAATGGCTATCATTAAAAAGTCTACAAATAACAAACTCTGGAGAGGGTGTGGCAAAAAGGGAACCCTCCTACACTGTTGGTGGGAATGTAAGTTGGTGTAACAACTTACATTCTGAGAAACAGTATGGAGGTTCCTCTGAAAACTAAAATAGAATTACCATATGATCCAGCAACCCTACTCCTGAACATATATCCAGACAAAACTATAACTCAAAAAGATACATGCACCCCTATGTTCATAGCAGCACTATTCACAATAGCCAAGACATGGAAACAACCTAAATGTCTATCAACAGATGAATGGATAAAGAAGATGTGGTACATATATACAATGGAATACTACTCAGCCATAAAATATGAAATACAGCCATTTGTAGCAACATGGATGCAACTAGAGATTATCATACTAAGTGAAGTAAGTCAGAAGGAGAAAGACAAAATATCATATGATATCACTTAGATATGACACAAATGAACCTACCTATGAAACAAAAACAGAATAACAGACTGGTGGTTGCCAAGGGGGAGGGGGTTGGGGGAAGGATGGAGTGGGAGGTTGGGGTGAGCAGATGTAATCTTTTATATATAGGATGGATAAACAACAAGGTCCGACTGTATAGCATAGAGAACTATATTCAATATCCCATTATAAACCATAATGGAAAATAATATATTAAAAAGAATATATATATGTGTATGTATAACTGAATTACTTTGCTATAAAACAGAACTTAACACAACATTGTGAATCAATTATACTTCAGTTTAAAAATACTGAAAACTGATCTTAATTATATATTTTCTTTTTCTAATTTAATTTAATTAATTTATTTTTAACATCTTTATTGGAGTATAATTGCTTTACAATGGTGTGTTAGTTTCTGCTGTATAACAAAGTGAATCAGTTATACATATACATATGTTCCCATATCTCTTCCCTCTTGCGTCTCCCTCCCTCCCACCCTCCCTATCCCACCCCTCTAGGTGGTCACAAAGCACCAAGCTATCTCCCTGTGTTATGCGGCTGCTTCCCACTAGCTATCTATTTTACATTTGGTAGTGTATATATGTC
>NW_006787833.1:1697539-1730321 GCF_000442215.2 Lipotes vexillifer | reverse complement strand
CACTGTTGTGGCCTCTCCCGTTGCAGAGCACAGGCTCCAGACGCGCAGGCTCAGCGGCCATGGCTCACGGGCCCAGCCGCTCCACGGCATGTGGGATCCTCCCAGACCAGGGCACGAACCCGCGTCCCCTGCATCGACAGGCGGACTCCCAACCACTGCGCCACCAGGGAAGCCCTAAGCAAACTTTTTAATTGATGCAATATGATCCCTGCCCTCAAGAGGTCTGCTCACTTATTGGGAATAAAAGATAAATTGGGGATTAATGCATTACACATGAAGATATGTACCATAGGAGGCAGGGAAAGAAGAAATCATTAGGAGCTAAAACATGAAGGGAAGAGATACCAAAGACATGGGGGAAATGGCCTTGAACAGACAGTTGCTACTAGGAAAAATGGAAAATGAGGCTGTATCTGTAAATAAGAGGTAAGATTACAGAGGTACTTTTAGAAGTCAGATACTACAATTTAGGCCAGGAGATATAAAATCCCTTTTTTTGTCACCAGGCAGGTGACATAAGTGAGGGAAGTGGGTGGGCTTCCTATATGACAGAAGATAGCAGTGGGACTGTGTGAAAAACAGAGTGCATGCCCCACCCCCAAAGAGGGCAGCTACCTATCCAGTTCCAGGCTGTTGCCGATATCTGGGAATGTGGACCCCGGTTACCAGACCCTCCAATTTTTTAAGAGTAATTGGAAATTTGAGAGTTTTTATAAAAGTTAAATAAAGAGGAGATTAACAATGGAGGAAGGTTCCTGGGCAAGCAGGAAGGAATGGAATCTAAGCAAAGGGACTGGCTCTTGATAGAAAGGACATTCTGCAATGTAACAGGAAGAATAAACGAATACCAAAAGATGTAGCTTAAGAGGTAGGCTTGGGCCAGGCTACTAGAGCACCAGAATTCTGCACATTATCTCACAAACCACAGACACCCAGCAGGAAAGGAACTGACAATATGTGGGATGGAGGGAAGGGATGAAGGGCTGCAGGGATGAGGGAGAGTAGCTAGTTGTTAAGTGGGGGATTTTTTTTTTTTAAGGTGAGAATGTCTTTAGTATCTTTATATCCTGGAAGACTAAGAGCAAAGATAGAAGGAGATAGTAATCAGTAAGATGAAGCAAGAGAGATGGGATGTTAGCTTTGGGTAACAGACTTACCTACAGATGAATGAGGGTGCGAAAAAGTTGGGGGAGGAGGACAGAGAAAAGGGGAAGACTCTCCACAGCACAGTTCCAGAGCACTAACCAAACCCATGGCAAAGAGGCAATGAGAGGAGTTAAAAAGTTAAAAAGAGAACTGCTCAGAAAATCACCACGAACGCAGATATCCTAAGTGGTGCTGAGCTAGACAAAATTGGGGATGCCCCTTAAAATTAAAGAGCAGAAAGCACATACAAGCATTCATGCCAGCCAACTGTCCAAGAAGCCTGAAGCAAAGAAGTTCATGGTTGGAGCTAATATACCCTCTGGGTTGAGGCTTGGCCATATTCCTAAGCTTTGAAACCTAGAATACTAAAAGAAGAAAGTACTAAGAATATAATCAAAGGAGAAACGAATTAATTGTGCCACATATTAGGAAAACTTTCTTATTTTAAAGGACTTTCACTCATATTCTCTCAATTGCCACAGCAGCACTATAAGGCATAACAGGCCACATATCAATCTTATTTTTTTCTTTATGTGGGTGAATAATGGTTTTTTTTTTTAACATCTTTATTGGAGTATAATTGCTTTACAATGGTGTGTTAGTTTCTGCTGTATAACAAAGTGAATCAGTTATACATATACATATGTTCCCATATCTCTTCCCTCTTGCGTCTCCCTCCCTCCCACCCTCCCTATCCCACCCCTCTAGGTGGTCACAAAGCACCGATCTATCTCCCTGTGTTATGCGGCTGCTTCCCACTAGCTATCTATTTTACATTTGGTAGTTATATATTTTCTTATGTTCAAGAAATGATTAGCTCTTGAAGAAATGCTGTGCCATATCACAGAATGCCAGAAAGCCAAAGAACAATTGATGTAAGCAAATCAGTTACCACGTAACTATCTCACTGATAGATGTCATCTAATCACTGATCAGTGATGTATTTTCTATAACTTGATTTATACGTCCAATAAATATTTGACATTGCGTTGTTTGTAATTTTAGGATTTCAATTCTGCCATTCCATCAACAGGTGGTGCCATTGTACTATAGTTTGAATTCTGTGGGGGGGGGGGCAGGGGAAACCCTTTTGGACTAGTTGCACCTATAAGTATCTCTCCTTTTCTAGAGGCTTCTGTCATTGTTTTTGTACCTTAAGAACTTTGATTTTATGGTTTCTTTAAAAAAAATTTATATTGTTAAAATTATCTTGTGGAATAAACTTGGCTGGATTCTTCTAATATATATTATACTTCTAGAAATTGCAGGACATATGTGTGCTATTTTGTTTACAAAGCAATTAATAACCCAAAATAATAGCTATGTATTCTGATATCTACAGGACCAATGAATGCTTTCTAATTTTAGATTATCACAAGTTCTCATTTTATAAAGAAAACTACAGGCCAATATCCCTGATGAATATAGATGCAAAAACACTCAATAAAATACTAGCCGACAGAATTCAGAAGCACATTAAAAGAATCATTCACCATGAGCAAGTGAGATTTATCCCTGGGATGCAAGGATGGTTCAACATACACAAATCAATCAATGTGATCCATCACATTAATAGAATAAAAAAAAATAATCATATGATCATCTCAATGGGCACAGAAAAAGCATGTGACAAAATTCAACATCGATTCATGATAAAAACTCTTAAATTAGGCATAGAAAGAACATATTTCAACATAAAAGGCCATATATGACAAGGCTACAGATAATTTTATAATATTTAAAATACTCCTTTGTATTTGTAACAAAAAACTCTTCATTTTTTTTATACTGAGAAAAGCAAGTCAATACCCAATGCCTATTTGTGTGTGTATGTTTTTTTAACGATGCTTTTAAATATTACATTGGTCACAGCTCTGTCAAAAGATCTGTTTCTAGTTAAGTGTTCCCAGAAATAACACCACTGGGAAGATTCCTTCATGTTGCAGCAAGTCATGCAGGGTCAGCTTGGAATGGAATGGGCAACCCCATATGCACTGGCATAAAGAGAATGAAAGGCTTTATCCCTTTCTGTGTTCTGCCTTTGGTTCACTATGTAAACTGGCAAAGCTATTTCCTCAAGGGTGCTTGTCAAAGTCACAGCATGATCACAGAAGGTGGTAATAAGGCGTTGGGACTCACTGACAGAGAGATTACTTTGAGGCTTCTTGTGATTCTCTTCAGTGATTTCAGGAACAGCTAGCTCTTCTTTTTTTTTAAATAAATTTATTTATTTATTTATTTATTTTTGGCTGTGTTGGGTCTTCGTTGCTGTGTGCGGGCTTTCTCTAGTTGCGGTGAGTGGGGGCTACTCTTTGTTGCGGTGCGCGGGCTTCTCATTGCGGTGGCTTCTCTTGTTGCAGAGCACGGGCTCTAGGTGCACAGGCTTCAGTAGTTGTGGCACGAGGGTTCAGTAGTTGTGGCTCGAGGGCTCTAGAGCGCAGGCTCAGTAGTTGTGGTGCATGGGCTTATTTGCTCCACAGCATGTGGGATCTTCAGGGCTCAAACCTGTGTCTCCTGCATTGGCAGGTGGATTCTTAACCACTGCACCACCAGGGAAGTCCCAGGAACAGCTACCTCCTTAGAGGCCCCATCTCCAAATAGGCCTGGTTCTTTCTAGTAGATTCAAGCTGTGTCTTGCAGCTCATTCAAAGCACAGGCCTTTTCTTCCTTTATCAGACCGAGCACGTTCCTGACTGTGTTATATTGTGACTTATCCTTGTTATAGGCCTGGACACCTGAGAGGAGGTGGGACAGATCTCGGGAAGGCACTAAAAAACTTAGTAACTAAGGAAGGAATAAAATGACCCTTATGTGAACAAATACTCTACTGCTCTAGAGATCAAAGGACTACACCATAAAATAAGATACTGTCTTCCTTCCTACTGGCAATAATTTTAAATCTTTACAGCTATTTTGATGAATTGTTACACATTTCTTTGGACAATGTGTCAACATGCCTCAAAAGTCTTACAAGAAGTACCTAAGCTTTGATCCAGCATGTGTGCTACTATAAATTATCCTAAGGAAATGATCAAATAATTGATAATTATCTAGAGTGCAAAAATATATATGTAAGGATTTTTTTGAGGGCAAACACTGTACAAAAATAGGAATTGGTTGAATAAATTATGGAGCATTTATTAACACAAAACTATACAGTAACTAATGTAGATGAAGTAAAAATATATTTATTAATATAAAGATATTCTTGGTATTACTGAAAGATAAAGGGTAGGTTATTAAATGTGTGTGTGCATATGCGTGTGTACATATATCTGCATAGGAAAGAAACCAAGTTGAGCTAGCTAAAGCAAAAGAAAGGGAATTTATCATAAATAAAGAGATGTCTCCAAGATAACAAAGCTACTTTTTAGGAAAAGGCTAAACCACATCTTAAAAACTTATAAGCAAAAAAAAAAAAAAAAAAAAAAAAAAAAAGGGCTTCCCTGGTGGCGCAGTGGTTGAGAGTCTGCCTGCAAATGCAGGGGACACGGGTTCGTGCCCTGGTCCAGGAAGATCCCACATGCCATGCAGCGGCTGGGCCCGTGAGCCATGGCCGCTGAGCCTGTGTGTCCGGAGCCTGTGCTCCGCAACGGGAGGGGCCACAACAGTGAGAGGCCCACTTACCGCAAAAAAACAAAAACAAACAAACAAAAAAACTTATAAGCATTCTTCATCTCTCATCTCTGTTTCTCTATACCTATGTGCTTACTCCATGATCCATGTGATGAATTTGTTTATCCTAGAACTCCCAATTTTATATATTAAAGTCCAGCTATACCTAGAAACTGCCTGGTGTTCTGTAAATTCCAGCTCCAAATTCCTAGAGAGATTTTGGTCTAAGAATACATGAATCTATGATGTCATTCCTTAGTGTATTAAGTATGGCCAGAGGAATAAAATTGTGTCAGACAAATGTAGCTGCCAGGAACCCACTAGGTTTAGAAAGTTGATGTCATCACTTGAAAAAGGGGAATGATTATGGGTGGGCAGAAAACTCACGGGAGGTATCATAAAACATGTAGATGTATTATTAACAAAAAGCTGAATCACCTATTGGTCTTCATTCAAATAAATGGCAGGATAAAATTCTCCAACAATTTGAAAATACATTTTAAAGTTTATAGTGACATACTCAGCACACGTTTCTTAAATTTACCCCCTCCATACGTACACCCCACACCTGATACTAAAAACTTTATCCTTCCTATTTCCAGATCATCTAACTTCTCTCTCTATACAATCTTCTTTTTCTTTTCCTTCCATATCCCAGATCTATTTCATTCTCTTTCAATGTCCTTTCTGATGTAAATCATTCAAATCAGTCTTGCTTCTTTTTAAAAAAAATTGTGGTAAGAACACGACACTAGATCTACTCTCAACACCTCAAATGTTTAGGTGCACAATGTAGTATTGTTCGCTATGGGTATATGGTGCTGTACAGCAGATCTCTAGAACTTATTCATCTTGTGCAACTGAAATTTTATACCCATTAAATGGCAACCCCTCATTATCCTTTCCCTGCAGCCCCTGGCTACCACCATTCTACTCTTTGTTACTGAGTTTGACTATTTCAGATACCTCATGTAAGTGGAATTATGCAATATTTCTCCTTCTGTGACTGGCTAATAAATGGAAAGATATCCCATGGTTGTGAATTAGAACACTTAATATCGTTAAAATGTCCATACTACCCAGAGAGATCTATAGATCCAACACAATCACTATCAAAATCTCAATGGCTTTTTTTACAGAAACAGAAAACCCCCCCCAGCAAAACTCTAAAATTTATATGGAACCACAAAAGGCACTGAATACACAAAACAATCTTGAAAAAGAACAAACCTGGAGGGATCACATTTCCTGATTTCAAAATACATTAGAAAGATACAGTAATTAAAACAGTATGGTACTGGAATAAAAACAGACTTATCAGCCAACAGAATAGAATGCATATACTGTCAACTGATTTTCCACAAGGTACCAAGAATACAAGTGGAAAAGGATAGTCTCCTGAACAAATAATGTTGGGGAAACTGAACATCCACTTGCAAAAGAATGAAACTGGGCCCTTACACCATATACAAAAACAATTGAAAATGGTTTAAAGATTAAATGTATGACCTGACTCTATAAAACTCCTAGAAAAAAACATAGGGGAAAAGCTTCGTGATATTGGTCTAAGGCAATGATTTTTTGAATATGACACCAAAAGCATAAGAAATAAAAGGAGACAAGAGGTAAATGATATTACTATCTTGCTTCCTTCATGCCTCCTGTCTCCTACGACTGTACCCTGCACCAAGGAGTTCCTCTGACACATTCTGAGCCAGCACAGAACTACTGATGTTTTATTTTTTCCCTGCCACATATGTAGGGGAAAAAATGGAAAGATATAAAATAAAGCCTTACTACTGTTTATCACTAGAATGTGAAATTATGGATAATGAAAAAATGCATTTTATTTTTCTTATCTGTTTTTCTACTTTCTTAAAATGATAAGTATGCATTAGTTGTAAAATAAATTAAAATCCATGTATGGAAAATAAACATATAGATACTTATCTTGTGCCAATGATTCTCATTAATATTGCTAACCTATTTTAATTTCATCTTTATTTTATCCCAAGCAGATCAAAGTGTTCAAATCAAATACCTAGCAAAACTCCTTACTTATAAGAGTTGTTTAATAAATAATCATTTTAAAAATGAACAAATACATACACAAATGCATAAAATAAAACTTAATCCTATAGTTTACATGGCAGTCAAAACAGAAATACCTATATAGAAATCATGTAACCAGGGCTAATATTGCTTTAAGTCACAAAAAGACCTAAAGTAACCATTATATAAAATTGATTTCTACCAAGAAGTAACTCCATCATTTTGCAAAATGTTGTCAAAAATTATTATCCTATACTGAGCTGGAGTTGGATAAGAGTTTAACAAAATCCACTATTAGAAATAATATAATGTACCAAGGAGTTCTGTTGTTATATGTTGTTAAAAATTGAGTTTTGTATTTTGTTTTAGGACTTTATTTTCAATATACTTTTTAACATTGTGAGAAATCTTGGAATGAAACTGGAGCCTTATCTTACACCATATGCAAAAATCAACCCAAAATGGATTTGAGACTTGGGAATTTTCCACTGGGGCATCCACCTGTCTTTGTCCCTGGCAGCTGTCCCGCCCCCTTCTGTTTTATTTGACTTTAACCAGTAACTGTTCCTCTCCATTCCTCCTGATAGAATCAAGCTGTGTGAACAATGGCTCCTAACATGCAGGAACAATTCCTTCACTCCCAAGCACTAGCTGACT
Organism: Lipotes vexillifer; assembly: GCF_000442215.2. Taxonomy (NCBI): domain Eukaryota; kingdom Metazoa; phylum Chordata; class Mammalia; order Artiodactyla; family Lipotidae; genus Lipotes; species Lipotes vexillifer. The sequence continues at coordinate 1,722,851 of NW_006787833.1, read as the reverse complement.
TGGGTGATGTTCTCCCCTTAGATTCTTGTAAAACATCCTGCCCTTCTTTCCAAGAGAAGACACCTCTTGGAAGCCTTCTCTTGCCAGGCATTGATGAGCAAAGGCTTAGGCTAAGAGTGTTCTGGCATAGTTTCTTCCAAAATATGAATAATGATTAATATTAGGGGAATTCAGTTAAAAGGGTACATTCTTAAAACATTTGCTGATAGAACAAGGCTTCTATCTGATTTCAAGGAGTGGGTCTTAGAACAGTAGAACCCGCTCAGTATAGGCATGATATCATTATTTTCAATATGTCTATATTGCATGCAAAATGTAAGATTAGGTACTCAACACCAAGAAAATCACTCATAAACCATCTTCCATTGCTCTTGGTAGCAAGAGTAGAAAATATTTGCCAGACAGCAGACCTCCAACCAAAAGATAGGTGTTCTAGTCTGCACTAAACTTTCGTGAATTTGGACCTTGTTGGTGGCTTAAATGAATTGAATTTTACTCTTGAAGTGGGGAAGGGTGTCGTGAACTGTGTTGATGATTAAAAGGACAATTACATAAATAATTTGAGTACAAAAAAGAAGGGGCTAAGGGCTCTAAGAAAGGCAAAAATCAATCAGATTCTTCAGAGGAGGAAGATATAGTATGTGGTTGGGAAGATCATTTCATTCACAAGAGCCAAGATATGGAAACAACCTCAACCGACGAAGATAAAGATGTGGTATAAACATGTACACAATGGAAAATTATTTAGCCATGAGAAAGAAGGAAATACTTTCAACTACATGGGTGGACCCTGGAGGTATTGTACTAAGTGAAATAAGTCAGACAGAGCAGGACAAATATTGTACGATTTCAATAAAAAAGCTGAAATCATAGGAAGAGAGAGTAGAATGGTGGTTACCAGGGGCTGGGGGTGTGGGAAATGGGACATACTGGTTAAAGAATACAAACTTCCAGTTATAAGATGAATAAATTCTGGGGGTCTAAAGTACAGCATGGTGATTATAGTTAATAATAATTTTTTACATGTCTGAAAGTTGGTAGGAGAATAAATCTTAAATGTTCTCACCATAAAACAAAACAATTATGTGATGTGATGGAGGTGTCACCTAACACCATGGTGGTAATCATTTTGCAATATGTAAGTGTATCACATCAACACGTTGTACACTTTACATTTACACAATACTGTATGCCAGCTATGTCTCAATAAAGCTGAAACAAAATGAAAAAGCAAAAAAATATTTTTTTAAAATGCTTCCCATGGTGGGTTGGCATTTGAAGGTTGACTAGAACTCCTAACACTCTATTCTAAAATAGAATCTGACAAGGTGGCTTGTTCTCTATTGTATTTCCCATGCCTAGTATAATACTGTCACACAGTAGGTCCTCAGAAAATATCTTTGGTTGAATAAAATAAAATTTTCTTGAGAAATTTAGATATTTCAAAAGGCAATTTTTTAGAAGCTCTAAAATTTCCCATTACCTTATAGCAATATGAATTTCTGAAATTATATCTACAGGGAAGATGACATTATGCTTTTTAAATTTTTTACTAATACTTTGATTTTTGATCTTTCCTGTTTAGAAATGTTCACCTATCTTTTTGTAAGTCAGGAAGCTTGAATGCTCAGGCTCCTTTATTTCTCTGCCTCATGGATTTTGACGATAAACTGCATTCTGGGGAAAGAATAGTTGAGCTTAAACTTCACATAGAATCTCATGAGTCACACACATGTCTGCTAACAGGAGGGAGACAAGGAGAGATGTACAAGTACAGAAGATAATGGGGAGGGAGTTGCTTACTTTATTTTCTTCTCCTCTTAATCAGGAAGTAGTTTGTTCCTTCCCCACTTTTATTTTTTTGAACAATATATTTCACCACAAGAAGAAACTTAATGATGAGTCAATTTCAGGAAGCAGGAATTTGAGTTTTTAAATACTTAGTTTCTTTACAGTTAGCAGAGATCCAATGGAGACATTTAAAAATGATTCTGTTTCTGTAACTTGGCTACTCTTTAAAATAAAAGGACGATGTATGTGGAGTGGTGTACACCTACACGATAATTCATGTCAACCATGCACTTACTACAAACTCTCCAACGCTTCCTCACATAAATCAGTTCTAAGACCTAAGAATCTCACTCATTAAAATTTACTTGAGGTTCCTGTAACCTTTTCTCAGGAAGCAACAGCAGGTATAAAATGTGCAGATTTTTTTTTAATGTGTGTAAAGCTTTAATTCCAGTCTATAAAAGAAAACATTTTCTGGTGGGTAGTTGAAAGCCTGGCAGAGGGTGGGGCGGAAAGTCATGGAATTTTGGAAATATCACATGGTAGATTATGGCAAATTAGAAATTTGTCAAAGCATACCGATGGAGCAGATGCCAGGCTGAGTCAGATTTTCCCAGTGCTTGGGCAATGATCTGGTTATAAATTAGGCTCCTTTGAAAACTGCACTAACATTTTTGGTCCCTAGGTTATTAGAATTCACTTCTCCCAAATGCAGCAATGATAATAGTCAGTTCGCATATGGTGTAGCTAGTGTTATACTATTTATTGCTAGTGATAATTTCATAAACTGGGTGTCAAGTGTTTGGAAGAATCTCATATCATTCTTTTGTTTAGTAACTACCAATGACTCTGTTTCAGCTACAGAATAAAAATTCTGAAGCATGACATGCAAAGCCCCCTGGGGTCTGGTATGTTGCTTAGATCTTATCACCTCATTCTACTACTCACCTAGCTCCTACATCAAGATTCAGATCCATGTCTCCCTTCTTTATTCCACTGCTGTACCTTTAGAGTTGCTGTTACTGCATTCGTCACAGTAAATACTTACTCAGAAGTTAATCTCCCTGAGGGAAGGAGCTATGGTTTACTAATCTTTGTATCAACAGCACCCACTACATAGTTGGAGAGTCATAAATGTTTGTTGAGTTAATAAATTTATTCTCAGTCTTTAAAAAAAAAAAAGCATAATTTGCCATATGAGGTAGGCAGAATCTAGGAAGGACCCTAATAATCCTTACCTTTGTGTTCTCCCCTCCCCTTTAAATGTGGTCACACCTCTGCATGTCATGAGATACCACTCCCATGATTATATTATCATGATTATGTTACATGGCAAAAGGGAGATGATCTGGTTGGGCCTAATCTAATTTCACAAGCTCTTTAAAAGCAGAGTGTCAACTGACTGCTGGGAGAAAAGGAAGTCAGAGATTCCAAGTTTGAGGGACACTGGATGCATCATTATTGGTTTTGAAGATGGAGAGGACCCCACGCCAAGGAATGCTGGTGACCTTGGGGAGCTAATGGTGGCTCCCAGCTGACAGCCAGCCAGGAAACGGGGACCTCAGTCTTACACCCACAAAGGAACAGGATTCTGCCAACAACCTGAAAGAACGGCGAAGTGGATTCTCCTCGATCCTTCAGATAATGGACCAGCCCGCTGATACCTGGATTTCAGCCTTGTGAGAACCTAAGTACACAATCCCGTCATGTTGTCCCAGACTTCTGACCTACCCAACCAGGAGATAACCAATGGGTACTGTCGAAAGCCAGTAAGTTTGTAGTAATTTGCTTTGCAGCAACAGAAAACAAGTAGAGCTAGTGTGCAACCTCATCAGACAAATTAGATACATATATTCTCCTCTGTTTTGGTTTATTAATTTAATTAATGGAAAATAGGTGTACCCACATCCAGTTTATGCTGGTTAACTAGGTAACAATGCTTAGTCCAAGGCAGTTTGGTCATTTAAAATAAAGTAACAAACTGTTATCAAATATACTCCACATTTCATGCACTAGGTGGGGTTCTGGCTGAAATTCAGTTCTGAATATAATATTCAGAGTCAGAACAGCTTGATGTTCTAGCTCACAATAGCAGGGACATCACTGCAGACAAACATTTTATGTCAAAGAAGTCAACACGATAGCCTTTGCGTTTGAGTATTCAGGGGGCTTCTGCTGTAGCAAGTACATTTGTTTTATAATTACTGAAGTTCTGTTTGGTTCTGTGTCAAATACGCCCGGCATTTAAAATTTTTAAAAATTTTTGGAAAATATCTTCTCTTATTTTTAAGAAATAGACCTAAATGTTTCTAATACTAAAAAAAACAAACAAAAAACAAACAAAAAATCTCCATTTATGATGATTATGAGATAATTTGAAATTTGAATACTGGATATTTAATAATATTAAGGAATGTTTTAGATGTAATATTGTATTTGGTTTTGTTAAAAGAAGAAAGTCATTCCTTTTAGAAATTCATATGTAAATACATATAGATGATATAAGGCATTTGCTTTCAAATAATACTGGCTGGAGGGAAGTGGATGGCAGCTTGGATAAGGCCATGGGTTGGCTACAGGTTGATGATTGTTGGACTAGGTGATGGGTACATGGGAGGTTATTTTTTAAAATGTTGCCTTTGATACATCCCAAAGGATATTTACTAATTTTTACATAGCACTTATAATGCTTTAGTGCTGGTACTTTCAGGTTAACTGGTTAGTTGTATAGCTAGGAATGAAAGTATTAATGAATTCTTTAGGTTTGGAATTGGTGAAGAAGTGACTTTATGTTAAGTAAAGTATGCTTCTATAGAAGCCATATATATATATGTGTGTGTGTGTGTGTGTGTGTGTGTGTGTGTGTGTGTGTGTGTATATATGCACTGTACCCTAGCAGCCTGAAAACATTCATATGATATTATCAAAATGCTGAATTTATAGTCCCTTTAATATCTTTGGACTAGAAATAGTAGGCAACAGATGATGATCGCTCATGACTTCATGACTGTGGTAAACTCCTCCAGTATTTATCACAGAGCTTTAGAGTACACTGAATCACGATAGGTCCCATGGTGTACACAGAAGCTAAAATACCTGGACATTTCAGTTGGGTAGCCAAGACCTACCTCTAATACACATAGCACTGGCCATGAGGTAGGCTGGCCCTACAACTGCACTCTTACATCTGCGGGGTGTGCTGAGCATCAGAAGAGAACTTCTAAGACCGAGAAGATCTTATTACAAAGACTTTTCTAAGAATATGCACTGTGTGTGGTTGGAATAAATATTTTTGAGTAACTCCTGGATGGTGAGAACAGTAGTGAGATCCTTAGAGGACATGCCATACTGCAGGGCTTGTGTTTTGGGGAGCGGGGTAGGACAGTTTTGGGAAGAGTAGAACAGTGGCTGAGCTCTGTGGTCCTCCTGTGGTCTCTCCTTTACAAAATGGTTGAACTAATATTTAACTAGTATGATTTAGAAGGCTGCCAAATCGTTAGCCTGCCAGGGGTGCGCGCATACACGTTGGCCCATAAATTGATAAGAAACCAGTAAATACTCTATGGCATTTGGGAGCAAGACTGAAACATAAAGAACATACAGGATTCAGAGAGTTGAGACCATGGTAAGTCATAAAAGTCAGTACAGGAGGTGTTGAGACTTGAGGTAGACGTCAGAAGAAGTCAAGTAACATTTTCCCGCAGGGGTAATTGTTCTGCAGGGAGATGCATGGCAGAGTGGGGACCAGTGAAAGAGAAGCCCAGCTGGCATCGGGGCTTTCGATGGGGATGTGAGCAAATGTGATGAGACCAGCTGGTGGAGAGCCTGAATTCCTGCCGGGGTTGGGGGGAGGTTTTAGAGTTGATCTAATAGACAATAGGGAGCCGCTTGCTTTAGCAGCAAGTGAGTAGCTGATGAGTTTTAGTTTATTAAAGAAGATTTGCACTGGAGAAGTGTTTCCCAAACTGGTCTGAGAAGAATCCCTCGGGGACAATTGTGAAAAGCGCACATTGGCAAGTCCCTCTTCTAGTGCTGGTGTGTTAGTGGATATGGGATAAAAGCAGGGTTTTTATAAGCTCTCAGAGTGAGTCGTTTATACATAACTCTCTTCTAGGTAGTTAGAAAATGAATCTAGTAACAGATTTAGTGTTTGCTGTGACTTTCAGTGGGATTAGGCAGAAAAGGCAAGGGTGGTGAGGAAGAAAGAACTTTGGTGAGCTTCATTTAACCACTTTGACATTTTCCAATTAATGGCTTTAAATGCTTCCCCTGATCTTCTGAGTCTTTTCTCTTACTAACAAGTTTCTGAATTGTGGTATATAGAAAAAAAGAAAACGTATATTTAGTTTAAAAGAATATACTCCAAGATACTGCTATTATTATCAGGCAGTTTATAATGAAATGTCCAGTCTTTGTTCTAACCCATTACATTTATTTCTGAAATCAACTGAGGATTTTCTAGTTTTGACCAGTAGAGAGAGCTATAACTCTTGCTATAAATAGCAGTCTTTTTTTCCAGGCAGAAATACCAACACCAACCTATAGTATATTACTGAACTATTATACCCTAGAATTTATAATAAATATCCTAGAAGTGAAATGTGGTATATCCTTCATAACTTATAACTTGGGTCTTGTACATACATTGTTTATGATGTTCCTTTTTACATATCTCCCAGTATGAACTCCTTTGCTAGTCAAAATGGACTACATTACCGGGATATTTCTGGGCCTTTCTTTCCCATGCACATTTATGTAGGCTTTCCCCCTTTTCTGGAACAAAAATGGTTATCATTTGTCTAAATTTGACTTGTTTGCTTGAGACCTAATTCAGAAACAACTCTTTAATGAATCCTTCTCTGATCTCCCACCTCTCAACTTGTATTACACGGTATCTCAAAACCTGAATCATAAGCACTTTGATTGCAGAGTTTTTGTCTTGTTCATATTCATAACCATAGAACACAGTGTCAACTCATAGTGGTTGTTAAATCAATGAAATGGTCAAAATGTAATATGTGGTTAAATTATTACAATACAAAGGATTACTACTTTTAAACACAGTAATAAATTATCTACATCAGTACTGCACTAATGTGTTGACAGTGAATTTTTAGTCATTCTAAAACAGAAAATAGTTGTAAGAAAGAACTCTGTGTTAATTAGAAACTTAAGGATTTAAAAATGAAAATTGGAGGGAACATTTGATAGATATTCAAGTGTCTTAAAATAACTCTTTCAGTGGTTAAGAAACATTATGCGGTTAAGAAACTTCTCTTGCAGAATGATTATGGATTTCTTTCAAGGAAAAAAAGTGTATTGTAAAAGATACACCGTGTTGAATCAAGAAATAAGTTATACAAAGACGGTACCTACACTACTCATTGTACTTTGCCTTTGAAAAGGACAGAAAAAGCGTTGTATAAGAACTACTCTGTTTAAAGAAATAAATTCTGTGTACTTAATCTTAAATATCTATGACTGGTTGCCTTAAAGCAAACCTAGGGTATTTCTCTACCAATTTCTTAAGCTTTTTGACTTACTAACCTAGAAAAGATAGAGCAAACATTCATAATTTTTCTCTATCAAAATGTAAATACTGCATAGTTTTTAAAACCTCCTTTAAACAGTTGAAAGTCATATGTTGGAAAATCTTATGACCAAGTTCCATTATACTCAGTGTGAAATGACATTAGTATGTAGAGAGATGAAATTATACTGATACAGCCAATTTAAAAGCATAGTAGTCTAAAACAATTGATTCACACACACACACACACACACACACACACACTCACAAGTGACAGAAAGGTGAAAACAATTTAAATCTCATTAGTAACAAATACACTTTATAATAATGTGATAAAATTCTTCACCTATTAGCTACAATCACCCCTTCCCTTGTATCTTAATCCTCAGCCCTTCTGTGTGGATGACATTATGGGGTCATAACACTCCTGGGTGGCTTATAAACAAGATACACTTATTTTTCACAGTTCTGGAGGCTGTAAGGCTGAGATTAAGGCACCTGCAGATTCTGTGTCTGGTGAGGGCCCTCTTCTTCCTAGACGGCATCTTCTCACTGTGTCCTCACATGGTAGAATGGGTGAGGGAGATCCATGAAGTCTGGAGACTCTTCTTTTCTGGGGGACGGGGGCGGGGGGCGTGTCTCGTGTGGGATCTTAGTTCCCTGACCCGGGACTGAACTCGCGCCCCCTGCAGTGGAAGTGCGGAGTCTTAACCACTGGACCTCTAGGGAAGTCTCTATGGAGTCTCTTCTTAAAAGGGCATGATCCTATTCATGTGGGTTCCACCTTCATGACCTAATCACCTCCCAAATGCCCCGCCTCCAAATGCCATCACATTGGGGATTAGGTTTCAACATGTGACTTCTAGGTGGACACCAATATTCAGTCTCTAGTGCACTGGGGAGGGAGTGGCACAGAGGCCGACTTTGCTCCTATTCTTGTGGCCTGGGCAGAGGGACGCTTTCCTCCATCCCTTTTCAGGGTGACAACCGAGACAGATTGGAGGTGTCAAGATTAGGAACTACATGTCCATCTGTACTGACCCCTACAGTGAATTGGAGGAAGCACAAAGGGCTGGTGGAAAAGTGGACATCCGGGTAGATTTTCCCAGTGTTCAGGACGGATGACAGTAGATTCAACTTGGTGGCTCTGACAACTCTTACACTCCTAGTTCCTTGGTCTAAGGGAGGCTGTAATTGAAGTCTTTTCCAAATTATATTTTTCTCTGAGAATAAGGTCCACTCCACCCCTTGTCAACCATATCATATGCATAATGTGTAATTTGTAGACATTCAAATTTGAAATGCGGGCTTCCCTGGTGGTGCAGTGGTTAAGAATCCACTTGCCAATGAAGGAGACACAGGTTTGAGCCCTGGTCCGGGAAGACACCACGTGCTGCGGAGCAACTATGCCCATGCGCCACAACTACTGAGCCTGTGCTCTAGAGCCTGCAAGCCACAACTACTGAGCCCGCGTGCCACAACTACTGAAGCCCACGTGCCTAGAGCCCGAGCTGTGCAAGAAGAGAAGCCACTGCAGTGAGAAGCCTGCGCACCACAACGAAGAGTAGCTACTGCTCGCCACAACTAGAGAAAGCCTGAGCATAGCAATGGAGACCCAACGCAGTGAAAAACAAACAGACAAATTAATTAATTAAAAAAATTTGAAATGCATTTTCATGAGAAACTTTAAAATTACTAGTCTTTCAATTTAAAATTGGGGACTGGGAATCCTAAATTGAACAATTTTTCCCCCCATAGCCTGCTGTTTTACAAATAAATCTTCCAAATTTTATTCAGCAATTTTGTAGACCTTTTGGTATTCCAACCACTTTCAGCATTCTTCCAATGTATTTAATTAATTTTTTCTGCTGTGTTACAATAGAATAATTTATTTCCACATTGTTCCTTACGGTCATTAAAAATTTAAAATATCAGGTATCTGGGTCTTACCTGCTCAAAATGAATCCAGATGTTCACCTACTGAAAGGGTGCCAGTTTTTTGTTTTCTATCATACATTTAACTTTGGAGAATAAATTTGGAACAGTTCTGTAGGGACTATTGGTCACAGATGGCTGAGTGATAATAAATCCTCAGGTTGAGATACAGTCCTTCTGGATTGCAGCACTTGAACTGATTTTAATAATTTAGAGTACTCTTCATCATCCAAGCAAACAAAAGGTATCTCTTAAGTATTTCTTTTTTTTTAAAAAAAAGATATGTAATTAGCTTATGACACCTTAATTTTTTTCTTACTCTTAATTTCTTTGTTACTTTTAATTCAGCACTCTGACGTTTCCTCCAGGATTGTTGCTCCATTCTTCCAGGCCATAAAAGAGTTCAATTTCTTCCATGTTCAAAAAAAAAAAAAAAAAAAAATCCCTCTTCCTGCAGGAAGCTTTCACTTGTATCCCAGGCTGAGTTTTTATAATTCTTTCTCTCTTACTTATCATCATATTTGCCACACGGCTTACGCATCTGAGCTCCTTAGAGGTGGGGACTGTTTATCAACTTTTGCATCTCCACAGCTTAGCAGTGTGCCTGGTATACAGTAGATGCTCAATAAAAAATGAAGGATAGTCCTTTAAGTCAGAGGTTGATATCGAGTCACTGATATTGTCCAGTGAAGGACCTAATCACGTCCCCAAAAGTCCTACCTGATACCATCACCTTTGCGGGTTAGGATTTCAACAAATGAATTTTGGAGGGGGGGCACATAAACATTCAGACCATAGAATTAACAGATTATGTAACTGATGACCCTGTACCTCTAAAGAAAAGTACTAATATTAAAACCTTGACTTCTTGATCTATCTCTGTGTAGCTCTGGGATATATTTTGCCCCACCTACGTAGCTTTTGCTGGTCAATTTCCACTACAATATATGGCCTTTGAGAAGTACCATGTTCCTTTTATTCTTTGTATTCTCAGCTTCTAACACAGTGTGTGGCAAGTGGTTAAAGCTCACTATGTATTTGTTGACTAGATGAGGTTACTATGGCTGGGGAAAAGATAGGTTTCCCATCTCATTATTGACTAGATCCTATTTTAAGTGTTTCCATTCCTCCTCTTATGATTTTCCCTTTCAATGACACCGAAGCAGAATTCTGATTTGTAAGAACTTGTAACCTGGTGAAAACATGTCATGCAACAGTGCTTTTCTGTTGCAGTGGCAGTAAATGTGATGCTTATTCTCCATGTTTTGATCAGAGTAAGAGATACAGAATGAGCCATTAGACATGTCACCTAGTGGACTTCTTTGGGTCGCCTTTGTTATTTAAGGCAGATTCAATGTCAAGTCATAAAATGATGAGCATATGGTCTTATTATTAGTTTTCTCTGGAATCCAGTCTCTTTATATATGACAAAAATCTGTTACTAATACTTTTTGAGCCAAAGAGTCTCTATAACCTATAAATTTAAATCTGATCTTGACTGCAGTAGATGCCTCCTGTAGGTAGAAAAGATGTTCTTATTAACACTGGTACAGTTCCTTTGGATTAAGATTTTCAGTGTCATGTTTTTTTTTAAATAAAGCGTTTTAATTTTCTTTCATCTGAGCACTGCAAGCTTTATTTTTAGGACCAAAGATTTAATTCCAACAGGATATGTTTAGAACTCTCATGTACTGGCTTTCTGAAAACACTGAGTTTCATCTTATTATGAAACGTGTAAACAGGTTATAGCTCAGAAACAGGTGCTAGAACACTCAGCTCTTTGAACTTCATAGGGATGTCTTCCAGCAGCGCACAGCGGACCGTTCACATGTGATTTCAAAGAGCACTGCATTTAAATCTCACATCTTTCTATCCTTTTCCGCCCTTTGTTTGTTAGCTGGCAATACACAATGTAAACTTCATTCATATGTTAAATAAAAAAGCATCCCCTTCCCGATTTTGTCAACATACTTCCAAAGGAGACCACTTGTCAAACTAAGCAAAGGAAATCTTCCAAGGAAAATTTTCACAAACAATTGTGATTTAGTACAAGTGTGTCCTTCCCTTTTTGACATGTAACAATGTTTACTGAGCATCCACTAAGTGCCATGTATTCTTCAAAGGAGAAGGGTACAATTGTAAATATGACAGGCAAGATGCCACATCTCATAGAACTTGCATTTTGAAGGAAGGAGATGAGTGAGCAACCAATCAACCAAATAACGAAACAACCAAACAACCAAGACTTTACAGCTAATGACAACTATCATGGAGAAAATAACACAACACTTGCTAGAGAGTGACCTAGGACTGGGTGCCTGGGAGGGTGTGGGGCAGTTAGAATAAGGACACTCTTTTTTTTTTTTTTTGTGGTACGCGGGCCTCTCACTGTTGTGGCCTCTCCCGTTGCGGAGCACAGGCTCCAGACGCGCAGGCTCAGCGGCCATGGCTCACGGGCCCAGCTGATCCGCGGCACGTGGGATCTTCCCGGACCAGGGCACGAACCCGTGTCCCCTGCATCGGCAGGCGGACTCTCAACGACTGCGCCACCAGGGAAGCCCAGGACACTTTTTTTAATGCTTGTTATTCAAAAGCATTTAAAAGCAATTTCCTGATGCTATAATATATGCCACGTAAAAAATGAATATGCATTTCGGAAAAGTAAAGACAGTATACCACATAGACAAAATAACATAACATTATCATACTTAATAAAATTAATAATTATTCCTTAGCGTTATCTAATAGTCAATCCATATTTACATTTCCCCTATTGTTCCCCAAATGTCCTTCACAGTTGGTTTCTATGAACATTATTGAAACCAGGGCCACATATTGAATTTTATGTCTCTTTTAATCAAAAACTATTTCATGACACAGGAACCTAACTGTGTCTTGTGGAATATTCTACCTATGGACGTTACCTCATTTCTTCTGCATGCTGTAATTTAACTTTATAATTTAATAGCTTCTATTTCCTGAAGCCTAGAATTTAGTTTCAGTCTTGATTAGATTGGGTTAAGCATTTTTAGGTAGAATGCATCATAAGTGATGTTGTATATTTCATAATGCATTATATCTGGAAACACATAATATCTGGTTGCCCTACCATTTTTTAAACTAAAAATTGGCCACCAGGTTAGGAAGAATACAGCCTTGTTCCTTTATTGCACATTAAAACTTCCCTTTACAACCAGGAAATAATCTGTGTATTATACTTTGGCACCATATACACATCCATTTCTTAATCAACGATTTGTGTAATGGTTTTAAAATCAATTTGTAATCCTTGTCTGGATACATAATTTCATTGGACTTTGAAAAATGGTGACTCTTTTCTAATTTTATGCTTCCTTCTGTGATTATTTGCTGGTCATCTTAGGTAAAGTACAGGTTTTCCTCATGAACTAGGGCCATATGGTTACTTCAAGATACAGTTCCTATTGAAAAGGCAAAGATACATGCATTTAATTTTTCTTTTTGATTTCTAATTTTCAAAGAAAAAATTGATTTAATAGCCAATGTAAAAGGAGGCAATGAGCTTTTTGCCCCCATATTTTCCTTTTTTGGGGGTATTATTACAGATTAATGGATTTTTACAGATTTAATGTTTTATCAAACATTCAACAATCATATCATCTTATTCTTTTCAATGCTCAAAATTGTAACAGTTTTGGCCAGTGGAATACTCTTAAGGCTGATTTGGGTCCTTTTAACATGGCTTCATTGTGGCATTGGTTAGGAAAAATTTTCATAAAGAGGACAAAGAAATCACATCCCTAAAATTAAAAAAAATTGATAAAATGGGCTTCATTAAAAAAAAAACAAAAACCTTTGCTTATATAGAAAAAGTCAACAAATTACAACATCCTTTCATGATAAAAGCCTTCAACACATTGGGTATAGAAGGAACATACCTTAACATAATAAAGGCCATATATGACAGACGTTCAGCTAACAGTATACTCAACAGAGAGAAAATTTCCTCTAAGATTAGGAAAAAGACAAAGATGTCACTCTCACCACTCTTATTCAATATAGTACTGGAAGTCCTCACTAGAGAAATTATGCACACAAAGAAATACAAGGCATCCAAATAGGAAAGAAGTAATAAAATTTTTGCTATTTGCAGATGATATAATTTTTTATATAGAAAATCCCAAAGAATCAACCAAAAAGGTTTTGGAACTAATCAGTGATTTCTGTAAAGCTCCAGTATATAAAATCAACATACAGAAATCAGTTGCATTTCTATACACTAATAAAGAAGCATCTGAAAAAATAAATAAAACGATCTCATTCACAATAGCATCAGAATCAATAAAATACCTAGGAATACATTTAACCAAGGAAGTGAAATATCTGCAGAATAAAACTATGAGACTTTGCGGAAAGACACTGAATACACAAAAAAATGGAAAGATACCCTGGTTCATGGATTGAAAGAATATTGATGAACTGTTTATACTACTCAAAGCCATCTACAGATTCAACATAATCCCCACCAAAATACCCATGATGTTCTTCACGGAAGTATAAAAAAAATTCTAAAATCTTTATGGAACCACAAAAGACCCCAGAGAGCCAAGGCAAACCTGAGGAAAAAGAACAAAGCCTGAGGTGTCACACTTTCTGATTTCAAGTTATACTACAAAGCTTTAGTAATAAAAACAGTATGGGACTAGCATAAAAATAAACACATAGACCAATGGAACAGAATAGAGAGCCCAGAATTAAACCTCTGCATATCGTCAACTAATATTCTACAAGAAAGCCAAGAACACACAATGGGAAAAAACAAATGGTGCTGGAAAAACAGGATAAACACATGCAGAACAATGATATTTCACCCTTATCTTATATACACCACTCACAAAAATTAACTCCAAGTGGATCAAGGACTTAAACATAAGATGGGGCTTCCCTGGTGGCGCAGGGGTTGAGAGTCCGCCTGCCGATGCAGGGGACGCGGGTTCGTGCCCCGGTCCGGGAAGATCCCACATGCCGCGGAGCGGCTGGGCCCGTGAGCCATGGCCGCTGAGCCTGCGCGTCCGGAGCCTGTGCTCCGCAACGGGAGAGGCCACAACAGTGAGAGACCCGTGTAACGCAAAAAAAAAAAAAAAAAAAAAAAAAAAAAAAAAAAAACAAACAAAAAAAACCATAAGATGAAACACCATAAAATTCCTAGAAGAAAACATAGGGAAGAAGCTCCTCAACACTGGTCTTGGCAATGATTTTCTGGATATGACACCAAAAGCGCAAACAACAAGAATAAAAATCAACAAATGGGATTACATCAAACTTAAAAGGTTCTACATAGCAAAAGAAACAAGTAAAATGAAAAGGTAAACTACAGAATGGGAGAAAAGTTTGCAAACCATGTATCAGATAAAGGGTTAATATCTAAAATACATAAAAAATGCATGCAACTCAATAACAAAAACAAAAAACCAAACAATCTAAGTTGAAAATGGGTTGAGGAACTAAACAGATATTTTTCCAAAGGAGACATCCAATGACCAAGAGGTACATGAAAAGATGCTCAACATCACTAATTATTAGGGAGTGTAAATCAACACCACAGTGACATATCACTTCACATGTTAGAATGGGTATCATCAAGAAAACAGAAGACAATGAGTGCTAGTGAGGGTGTGGAGAAAAGGGAACCCTTGTAGTCTGTTGGTGGGAATGAAAATTGCTTTGACCATTATGGAAAACAGTATGGTGGTCCCTCAAAAAATTAAAATAGAACTACCATATGATGTATCAATTCCTCTGATCTATCTATATCTATATCTATATCTATATCTATATATCTCCATCCAAGGGAAGTGAAAATAGGATATCAAAGAGATATATGCACTCCCATGTTTACTGCACCATTATTCACAAGACCCAAGACATGGAAACAAGTGCCCTTCAATGGATGAATGGATAAAAAATATATATACAATGGAATATTATTCAGCTATGAGACATAAGGGCATCCTGCCATTTGCATCAACAAGTATGGACCTTGAGCATCTTATGCTAAGTGATGTAAGTCAGACAGAGAAAGACAAATGCTGTATGATACCCCTTAACATAAAAAAGCCAAACTCATAAAAACAGAAAGTAAAATGGTGGTTACCAGGGGATGGGGAATAGAGGATAGGACAGATGTAGTTTAAGGGTACAACCTTGCAATAAGCAGTAAATAAGCACTAGAATATAGACAACTATATAACATTATAATCATCAAACTTGTTAAGAGACTAGAACATAATGATTCCAACCACTTGAAAGAAAGGATAATTATGTAATGTGCTAGAGGTGCTAATTATTGCTACAATGGTAATCATATTACATAAAGTATCAAATTAACATACTGTATACCTTAAAGCTACACAATATTATATGTCAAATATATTTCAATAAAAAATAAAATTTTAAAAGATAGAAAAAAATCTTGTTCTTCCCAAGACATCATTAGCATAATGTAAACACATTTACTGAATAGACCTAGGGTCAGTAAACTACCTTGATGTGCCAATTTCAGCCCACCACATGTTTTTATAAATAAAGTTTTATTGAAACACAGACACATTCATCATTTAGGATTGTCTCTGGCTGCTTTCCTGCTACAACAGCAGAGTTGAGTAATCTTGTCAGAGACCTTATGTTCTCCCCTAAGCCTAACATATTTACTATCTGCCCTTTTGCAGATAGCTTGCTGACCCCCAGTTGGGACCATGAAAATTTCAAGCAATATGACATTTTTTGTTTGATGTTGTTATGGGTTCATATCTTGTTTTTTTCTAACCAAATTTTTAGCTGCTACTTCAGGAATGGGGTCTTACATTTTGTCTGTATCTTTCATTATCCCCGGGCAGTCCGTAAATACTTGATTGGTTTATCTACTGAAAGTGTACTTTCACAGATATTTTTTCATTTGCTTTTAACAAAGAATATCTGTTGATTCAAAGTAATGAAGCATCTAGACACATGTGCATATTCAGTGTATTGGAAAAATATGTGAATGTCCTGGAATTATTGTGAGTGAAAGAAATCAATTTTCTGTACCCTTTATATTACATTACAGAGATGACCCTACATTTCTACCTATTCCACAAATTTGCATTTTAGAAGAGAGTAATTTCTTTCACCAACTCACTGAAGTCATTGTTATTTCACGACTAGGTAATAAGAGATGACTTCAGTCTTTAGAATGAAATTTCTGTACTGGAAAAGCCTTTAACTTTGCAGGGGGAAATACTAAGGTCAGTGTCTGTGGCTCTCAAGGGCTTTTGCTCAGCTTGACATAGAAAGAAATTAAAAAGAAAGAAATCCATACTGGACAGAGCAATAAAAATTAGTGCACAGTTTAGCTCTAAGGAAGACTCTCCCTGGGCATAGACAGAAAATTCACTGAAAGGACAGAAGCTACCATCGACTTTAAACAACCTGTTCTACCTTTCCTGAGTGCCTGTGGATTTATATATGAACAGCTTTGCTAAAATTCAGTGCAAGGATAGGCTGTGTCTATTTGCAATGGGAATGTTGGAAGAACTTGAATTTATTTCTGTTGGTCCTTCTGTGTTTAGTGGTTTATGATTCTTGTCATCTTGTTTGGCAAAAGTGATAGCCAAGCATCCACTGGTGTACATTCAGATTTTTTCCACAGCTTGGCTAATGTGAACAGTGCTGTAATGACCATATGACCACAGGAATACTGATATTGCTTTGAGATCCTGAATTCGTTTCTTTTGGATAAATACCCAGCAGTGGGATTGCTTGATCATCTGGTAGTTCTATTTTTAATTTTTTGAGGAATCTCCATACTGTTTTCCATCATTTTATATTCCCACCAGCAGTGTACAAGGGTCCCAATATCTCCACATCTTCACCAGTACTTGTTATATTTAGTATTTTTTTTGATAATACTAAATTGTACACTTAAATTTGTTAAAAAGGTAGATCCCATGTTAAGTGTTCTTATCACAATAAAATAAAATTTAAAAGAAGTGACAACCAACAGTGGGGGGCTATTACTGTGGTTGGTATCTGTAGTATTTGTTATGTATGTGTATTAGAATTAATGATTTGCTCAGTGCAAATCACAATTTAGCTTATCTTTTTGAAGTAGTGACATCTATATGGAACTAAAGTCTATTAAATAAATACAATTTCTGTGCAACAAGCAAATTATTTCTTGTGCTATTGTTCATAAATAATGGAGAACTGTAAAACGAATACTTAAAGAAATATAGACCTATTAAGATAATGCAGCATTTGCCCAAGTTCAGGCAGTTACAGGATTTACTATAACTGTAAATTATTTCAGAACTGACTGCAGTGTTCCATAAATTTAATGTGTGGATAGTTTGGCAAGCAGCTTATTAACAAAACAGGAGACACACCAACTCGTTTCATCTACTTTCCCTAAGTTAGAAGTATAAACCACTGTTTGTCATGTTAAAGACTTCTATAGACAGTCTAATATATTTGATACTTAACTTTTCTGTAAAATTATATCTGAGTGCTATACATATCTGTGTGTATAGATATATATACATAAGTATGTGTGTATGTATATATGTGTGTTTATAGATATACATATATATACATATATGTGTATATATGTATATATATATGTCTGTATAAATGCATACACATATATATGTGAATGTGTATGTGTGTATGTATATAAATATGTATGTGTGTTTGTGTGTGTGTGTGTGTGTGTGTGTATCTATATCATGAAAAAAGTTCTTAGATTACAAAGAGGCTTTATTTTTCTTTTTTTAAAACTTTGGTTTATACATCTTAAAACTTAGAAACCCAAACTGAATCCTGTTTTTGTTTTTGCCCTGGGACTACTGCTCTTGGGTTAGTTTCATTTTGATGAAATCTGTTGTTGATAAAAGAGAGTTCAAACTCCTCTAAACCAATTAAAATGTTTTTGCCTCAGGAAGTAAATAAAAGCACATGATAGAACTAAAGCAGAATGGAGAGTGGTAATCAGTATAGTAGTTCAGTATTGAACAATATTGAACACTGTAACAGTAACACCTAATAAATCATTCTGAAAGGTACTTTGGATATATTTTTTTCAAGGACAAATAAAGTATACTCATGAGGATCAAAAAGATGCCTGTGTTGCTTTTATGGTCTATTTTAGAAAGTATTGAAGATTTCTTCTAATGTAAACTTTAAATTCCTTTATTATATGAAACATTCCTCAAAATATTTGAAACCTGTCATAGTATGTTTACCTACATTATGAATTGAGATATAAATCGATTTAGAGATTTGTGTAAATCTATTTGGAACCCTACTTAAATAATTTTAAAGTCTTTATGTTTAAAAAATATTTGTACTACTTTGATCACAAAAGACTTTTTAGTGTTGAATGCAAAGCATAGTTGTTACTAATTTTTCTTTCCAGAATATATTTTTCATTTAGTTTCAGAAAACAGAACTGTTAAAATTGTTTTCATAATAAAATTGACACTAATGGTTTGCTTCTGCCTTTTCTTACTGCTTTTTTTTTTTGATAAGAATTTTCCAATTATCTATGGCTTACTGATTATGATGCCACTATTAGAAGATCATGACTTTGAGAGAGGCTATAAACATAGCGGTTTTTAAGAAACATGTTTGGTTCATTCATTCGTTTATCCATCTGTCCTTCCGTCTATTCATCTATTCATTCTATCACCTATTCATCGTCTAACAACTCACCCATCCTCCTATCTACCTATCAATCATCCATCCATTCATCCTTCCATCTGTGCATCCATCTATCCACCCATCCATCCTTCCACCTAGCCTCCAATGTTTCTGAGCCCCTGCTATGACAAGCACTTTTTTTTTTTCCTGGCAAATGACTTTACTAATAGAAACAGAAGGAAACCCTGAATTCCACAGTAATTTTGGAAGAAATATAGCATGCAGGACAAATGTTAGTTAACTTATTTCATGTTTGATGGGAAGCATACATACTTGAGAGAAAATATCTTCCTTAACCAGATACTTAGGACTGCTATTTAAAGAAAACTGGTTAAAACTTCAATAGCACTTTTCTCTAACAAATTTTTATAAATATTTAGATATGTTAAGAATTTGGTACAGAACTAGCTCTGTAACTTGATTATAGTAATGTAATTGCACTAACTAAAGCGAGATAAAAATTCTCTTCCACACAAATTAAGGACGATAATGAATGTGAAAGCCTTGAATGCTGTGTTCATACAATGTATGAGAATGGCTATTTCTTCACACCCTTGCCAACAGTGGGTATTATCATTCTTTTTATCCTTGCTATAGTATAAATGGAAAAAATTCCACTCTTCTTCTAATTAAAATTTCTCTGATTATTTATGATGCTCAGCAGTGTATACTTAGTGGTCACTTGCATTTCTATTTCAGTAAATTGTATATTCATGCATTGATATTTGCCCATTTTTCTATTTATGTCTTTTTTTCTGACTGATTCCTGAGAGCCTATTGTATACTAAAGACACTCTTGGTCATCTATATTGCAAATATATAAAATATGTTTATTTTAATTTCACATATACATCAGTTTAAGCTTTCTATGGTCAAATTTATTAATATTTATAAATTAATATTTTATTGCTATTTTGGTGTTATGCTTAAGAAAGATCTTCCCACATTATACAGATATCCGTGTGTATTTTAGTCTAATAAAATACAATTTCAATTTTTACATGTAACTTGTCATTTTCCTGAAAATAATGCCAGTTTGTTATGCTAGGTGGGGAGCACTCTTTATTTTTTATCATCCTAAACTTCCAAGGTCATGTCCTTAACTGAAGTCCAAAAATGAAGCTGTATTCTCTAGCCCAATCTGGCCGCTCTATATTGTGATTTTAGTCCCTACATTCAAATCGTTATGTATTTCTCGGTGTTCCCTACCCATGGCGCTGGATTATAATACCACCATGAGATGAATTTACTATCCCCTTCCCCAAACTTCCCATCAAGAGGAGAGCCTAACTCTTTAAACCTTATGGTTTGGATGAGACAGCAGAACATTGGCCTCCTGTGGGCAGCTGGGTCCCTTCCATTTGAGAAAAAGGGATGATTGACAAGCAAAGGGTAGCAGCATTCTGTGAGTCGTGTCCTTGCGTGGGGGACAAGAGCAGGAAGGGGAAGCAGCTTTTTCTCCTCCACCCCCTCCTGCCCTTGTTTATTGGCTTGCTTGAGTCTGTCTTTCGTATCTACTGCATTTCCCCCATTATACTCACTGTTTTTCCCCATTGCACTTATAATAACTGTTTTCTTCATTAGTTAATTTTCTGCACCCTGTGTTTTGTCTTCTACTTTATTTCAAGTATTCCTGTACTCATTTCTTTTTGTTTTATTTTAGCCCCCTTTTCCCCCATCTTATTATGTTTTATTCCCAGACTATTCTGACACCCCATTCCCGTTTCTTAATGGATATAGCTTCCTGCATTCTATGGATATAGCTTCCTGCATTCTGTATCCATTTAGTGGATATAGCTTCCTGCATTCTAAGTTCCAAAATGGAACTTCAATACAGAAATTTCTTGTGGATCACATAGTGGGTTAGTCTCAAAGGCACATGGATAGTCTTCCCTCCCTCCTGTTCTGCAGTATATAATTCACAGTTTCCTTTTCCCCTAATGTTGCTTCACCTCCTACTCATGCTCAAATGAAGGAATCTTTCCCGATTCAATATTTTTAGACAAATCTTATGGGTGAATTGCCTTTCATCCTGTTCTTTGCTCGAATGTTTGGTACTTTAATTCCTCCTTAGGTCTATGATTGTAGGACTGGTTGAGACGTACAGGTTTTGGTCAGTTCTCTAGTTTCCAGCCTGATTTTACTTCTGTTCAACAGAACCAGCATTGTCCAGCTCCCTGGTTCTTAGGGACTCTGATAGGATACATGAAACATTAACTTCTAGTATTCAGTTGCACTAAATTCTTCCTTCAGCTGCCTTCAGAATGTTGCTTTGGCTATACAATATGAATATGGATTTAACTACCAAGACATTTTCTTCTGAAATGGAATAGGATCCTGTGGGGCTCCTGGGCACAAAAGCCTTTCTGTGGCCCCCACTGCTTGATTATAGGAAATAAGCTTCATTCAGCCTCTGACTTTCCATGAGCTCCAAGGAGCAGGTTCAAACAGTTGCTAATTAGGGAAGGGAGGGGATGCGGAGACAAGGGAGGAACAGTCAAAAGAAACTACAGTGCAGCCTTGGGGCAGGGCCCTGGTTCCCCCTCAAGGGATACACAGAACAATATCTCTGGGCTGTTTGGTAGATACTGAAACCCCCTCCAGGTGGGAGAAGTTAACTGTGTGCTGCCCACAAGGACACAGACCCCAGACCGGTTGGACCCAGAAGGTTGATGATGCCGCCTCCCACTTACTCCCCCCCAAACAGACCCCAGACCGGTTGGAACCAGAAGGTTGATGATGCCGACTCCCACTTACCTCCCCACCAACCAATCAGAGGAATGTCCATGAGCTGATCACGCCTTCTTTGAACCATTACTATAGAACTCCTTACTATCCACTCCAGGTTGGGACACAGTTTTGAGGACATTAGCCTGCTGTGGCCCCCTTTGCCTGGCAAAGCAATAAAGCTATTCTTTTCTACTTTACCCCAAACTGTCTCCAAGATTTAATTTGGTGTCAGGGTACAGAGGCCGGATTCAGCTTCACTTCCTGCTAAATCATGAAATTTTTCTGCAAGGATGGGAAAAGTTGGGGGATGGGGAGGCTATGAGAGTGAGGGTAAGTATGGAGAAATAATCCAGAAGCTACTATGCAATACAACACCTGAAGGTAGAAAGGTAAAATTGCTAGACCTCATTGTGTAAGAGTCTCTAAGTATCTGAATGTTGGAAAAAATATGAAGCATAATGTTACCATTGACTGTACAATTACCAATTCCCAGCAGACCCTGGTATTAGATTTTCAGTTTTAGTTTTCATTGTTTGAATTCTTATCACCATTTTTTGTATTCTTCTTTCTCTTTTTTCTCATGTTATAATAATTTAGGGACAAGCTAGTTTTAGCTTTACATCACTGTGGACCTAAACTTTGTTCAGTGTTCCATCCACACTCTAGTTTTGACCATACATGTCTCATGAGACACTGTTCTGCAGAAAATTGTTCTTAAGCATGTTAGTAAATGTGCCTTCGAAAGTGTTCTATATTCAATACGCTTTGAAAATACTGTGTTGAAATTACAGAGGTTCATCTATTACAGGACTTCCCAACAGCTTTAAAATGCCAGGGTATATGTACTGTGAACCACCAAGAGACATCACCAAGCATCATGCCCCTAACTTATTTGACCATGAATCTATTATTCCTGAACAATATTCTGCAGATCACTATTTTAAGAAACGGTATACTCACTGTGTACTCTGTACTTAAATGCCCCAGAGTCCTTACTACTCTCTGGTTACAAGAAAGACACTTGGAGACACTTAATTTATTCAGGCTTCCTGGTTATCATTTTCTGCACTTATGCAGAAAGACATTTAGCTCTTGACCTTACGTTAAACGTATTGACTACACCTTTAGTTTAAAAATTATTATTTGAGTCAATGACACAGTTTGATTCAATTCCAAGGTCTCCATGTAATATATAAACAAAGTGTGGACGCAATGAATTTCTTTTATTCACTTACATTATCCCAGGTAGTCTTCTGTATTTGCTTTATCAACTCTAAATAAGGTTTAAGACTAAAAACTTTGTTCCATATAATTAGAAACACACATATACATTTGTGTCATAGCGTTGTACTTTGTAAGAACTTGATACTTACTGACTGATTTATTAAACCAACACCTAAAGATGGCAGAATTCAACCTTTGGCTCTGGTTATTCTAATGTGATCTCTAGAGTGGCATATATAGTAAAACAAACTGGCATTTATATTGTCTAATTATATACATTAACTAACAAGTCTAGACTCAACACTGATTTTGGAAGTGTTGTAGAGAGGCAAATCAAACATCTGTAGAAACAAAGTGTTATGTCTCTAATTAAATGCTTCAAAAAATGAACTGAAAAACATTCAGGATTTGAAGAACTTCAACAAGAATGTAGAACCAGTTCAGTAAAACTAAGATAACATTATTTTGCATTAAATTAAAGAGGAGAAAAGGACATTCAGGTAATAAAGTTCTTTTATGGTATTGAACTTTAAAAAATTAAGTAAAACAAATAAAATTGAAAATAAAAATTCCTCTGTAGCTTTTCTCCTTTGACCTCTCAAAACGAGCAGTTCTGAAACGTGAGCCACGTGATAATGCAAATTCTTTTGATGATAATTTTGACAGATCATTTTCAGAAATTGCTTTCAAAGTCATTTAAATGAGGAAGAAGGCAACTATGCACAACTCAAAGTTTTAAACTGCCAAAATTACTCCCTGATTTCTCTCCCATATTACATATTTATTTTATTAAGTTTATTTAGCCTGGGGTTACTTCCTAACATCATTTAGTCGAATGTACAAGCCTGGCCTTTATTACGTACAGGAGGGAAATTATTTTCCTGGCCTGAGATGGAGCCATCATTTCACCTCTTCAGAGGAACTGAAGAGATATGTCTGGTCTTGTTAGATGCTCAAGCTGTAGCAGAATATTCTGTGCCAACATCAGCACACTTGCCAGAGGCGCAGAGAGCCCCTAGACTGTGACCTGAACTGAAGCTCCAGCAATAAATTGGAAAGTCAAGGGAACACAGAAGGTATTGGAAGGGCTTCAATTAGCACATTCAAGAGAAAACACTGTATTAGATTTTTATTGCTTTATAGCATATTACCACAAAGGTAGTGGCTTAAAACAACTCACACTTGTCATCTTAGAGTTTCTGTGGGGCAGATGTCTGGGCATGGCTTAGCTAGGTCCACTGCCTAAGGTCTCATATAGTTGTAATTAAGATGTTGGAGGAGATGCATCCTCACCCAGAGGCTTGACCAAGGAAGAGCCCTCTTCCAAGTTCACTCAGGTCACTGGCAGAATACATTTCCTTTTGGTTGTAGGACTGAGGACCCTGCTTCTATTGGCTGTCAGCTAGAAGCTGCCCTCAGCATCCAGAGGCCACCCACAACTCTTTGCCAAGTGGAATCTCAAACATGGCTCCTTAAGTTCTTCACATGCAGCTAGGAAAGGAGGGTCTTTAGAATGAGCCTGCTAAAAAGATGGAATCTTATGTAATGTAACATAATCATGAGAGTGATATCCAATCCTTTGCCATATTCTGTTGGTGAGAAGAGAGTCATAGATCCTGCCCACACTCAAGGGGAAGGGATTACACAAAAGTGGGAACACCAAGAGGCAAAGATCATGGTGGGGGGCAACCTCTGAGTCTGTAGCCACAAATACTGGGCTCTTACTTAAGGAAGAATCCCTCCAAAAAAAAAAAAAAAAAAAAAAAAGCCTTAGCATTCAGTAGAGTGGCATCAAACATGAACGTAAAAAATGATGACTGCTTCCTGCTTCCCGCTCCTGGGCCTATAACAAAACAAAGCTATAATTCGAAAAGATACATGTGCCCCATGTTGATAGCAGCACTATTCATGGTAGCCAAGACATGGTAACAACCTAAATGTCCATCAACAGATGAATGGCTAAAGAAGATGTGGTATATACCTACAATGAAATGCTACTCAACCATAAAAAGAATGAAATAGTGCCATTTGCAGCACTATGGATGGACCTAGAGATTATCATACTTAGTGAAGTAAGTCAGCAAGACAAAGACAAATACCATATATCACTTATATGTAGAATCTAAAATATGACAAAAATGAACACATCTACAAAGCAGAAACAGACTCACAGACAGAGAACAGACTGTGGCTGCCAAGGGGGAGGGGGGAGGGAGAGGGATGGACTGGGAGTTTGGGATTAGCAGATGCAAATTAGTATATATAGGATGGATAAACAACAGTGTCCTTCTGTATAGCACAGGGAACTATATTCAATATCCTGTGATAAGTCATAATGGAAAAGAATATGAAAAAGAATATATATATATATATATATATATATATATA